>NC_085858.1:18528734-18543734 GCF_034702125.1 Engraulis encrasicolus
AGAGTGCCTCAGGTGTGGTTGCGGATTCAGGAGGAGACAGCACGGCTCTTTCACTCCAGTCTACTGACCCGGGCCGTAATCAGACATTTTACAGAGCTCAAATGCTGCGTGCTCCACTGCATACTGTGCATTTAGAATGCTTCAAACTCTTCAGTCAAACTCTTTAGTTTGTTTTCATTAATCACTGCCTTGAGGATAAATGGGAGTGGCGTATACAGACTGAATTTATCATTGTTGATCATATACTGACATTCATCATAGATACTTTTTAAAGTACTGAAAAAATACTGAGGGCAGGACATCTGTGTCCTCAATGGTAGTTACGGCCCTGCTTCTGACAACATTTTTAGTTGCGTAAATGTGACCCCATACGTCTCTGTGTCAGTCAGTCCGTTCGCCCATCCATTGGAAATCAGTTTGCGTTTTGGACTGTTTTCAAGCCACATGGTCTCTTGACTTTGTGGCCGTTACACGCCACTCTCAAGAGGAGCCATTTGTAAAACACTAGGAGACAGCTGTCATGACACAGCTGCCTTAACGGACATTAGAACTGACGCAGAGGACAGAAGTGCACTGCATATCAAACAATGATCTTTTAAAACTTGTATGAAAGAAAACCAAGATGGTTAGAGTGACAGTACTGTATAGTGATTTTTTTTCATTATGTTATTTTGTATGATAACCATTTGCTAGGCTGTTGATTGCCCTTGAGCTTTCCAATCTGAAACTGATCATAATCAATACATTGAAAAGGCAGCATTTCATATATTTGATTAATCTTACTGCATGGCAAATTTGAGTAAGACTGTATGCAATCTGTTTCTATGCAATCTGTGTCCACCAGTTTCCAGTAAATCCTGTTTAAATGTTTTCCAGTTATGTTGCTTTAAATGTCAGCATCTTACTTCAATATCAAGTTCAGAGTAGTCAGTTGTACATACTTGCTTGAGAGACTTGCATGAGAGAAGTCTTTCTGGTCCCTGTGGATTTGGTTCGTTCTCAGCTGCACACACACACACACACACACACACTTACTCTCTCTCTCTCTCTCTCTCTCTCTCTCTCTCTCTCTCTCTCTCTCTCTCTCTCTCTCTCTCTCTCTCTCTCTCTCTCTCTGTCTCCTTCTCTCATTATCTGTTTTTTCTGTCTCTGTCTGCCTGTATCTCTCTCTCTCTCTCGCTCTCTCTCTCTCTCTCTCTCTCTCTCTCTCTCTCTCTCTCTCTCTCTCTCTCTCTCTCTCTCTCTCTCTCTCTCTTTTCCTCTCCCCCAGTACAAGGGTCATAAAATACAACAAAGATCTGTCATTTACTTGCATGATGACGCATGTAATTGCTTCGGTGACACTCATTACAGGACGAGACAATTAGCAGTAATGAGCTGAGTGGCTGTTATTGTGTGTTCCACAACTGGCCACCAGAGGGCCACAGTGAGAAGTAGTGCTTTGCATGGAGAGCTGCAGTGTAGTGGGATGTCTGACCAGAACATTCTGTGTGTGGGCACGGTTTCAGGAAATGGCCTTTGTTGTTTGTTTGTTTGTTGGTTTCCTTTCATTAAAGGGGGCATTTCTATTGCAGATGCTTGTGCATTACTGGAGTGAATTGAAATGTGATGAGGTAACCTTTTGTATCATTCAGGTCTAATTCAAATCAATTTAGAGCACTGTTTATTATGCATGCCAAATTTTTGTGTTTTTAAGTTTTAGTTTGCTCTCTTTTTTACCACAGCTCAGCATTTCTCTTACCATGATGTAAATGCCATCATTATGTCTCACATAATGGTCCCACCCCACAACTGCTGCAAACATTCAAATGACCTACTTGTCCTCATGTTGAGCAGCTGTGTTTTGTCACTCAGTAACTGCTACTGTAGGTGTTTTTATGTATCCTGATGACATCAATACTGTGACAGGTAGGCTGTGACTGGGCATCATAGAACACAAAGGAGAGGAGAGGCTCTGATGTCATAGTGTGCGTCCCGTAAGGATCTGCATCGCTGCTCGTCTATGTTGCCCACCCACTATGATATGGCGTGTTACCCTTGTCTTGCCTTACTGCAGTCAGTGTCTGGTCCCCACAGGCCCAGTAAAGCAGGCTAGTATAACCCTGGCTGCTCAGCTCACCCAACCATACTGGACAGAGGTGACCTGCAGCTGGCCGCCCTCTTCTGGGGGGCTGCTTTTGGACTGATGCAATCCTACTCTCATACAATCCTCTCTCTGCCTGGCTCTCAGTCTTTATATCTCTCTCTCTCTCTCTCTCTCTCTCTCTCTCTCTCTCTCTCTCTCTCTCTCTCGCTCTCTCTCTCTCTCTTTTCTCCCTCTGTGCCTAGCTCTATCTCTATGCCCCCCCCCCCCTCGCTGAAGGGGTAGGCTTTTAGAGATGAGCAATATCAGACTTTCTTTTTGCTTCTGGTTGCTGTTGATAAATGTGGAACAACATACCATGTCTTCAATTAAGAGTTTGTCCTCTTCTTCTTTCTTCCCTCTCCTCCTCCATCACCTCTTCCTCTTCCTCATCATCCTCCTCTTTCTCAACCTCTTCCTCCTCCTTTTACTCTACCTCTTCCTACACCACCTCCTTCTCCTCCTCCTCCTCCTCCTCCTCCTCTATCCTTCCTCTTCTTCTTCCTCTCCTCCTCTGCAGGTCAGAACCGTTTCCCGGGCTGCCGCTGTAAAACGCAGTGCAACACTAAGCAGTGTCCGTGCTACCTGGCCGTGCGCGAGTGTGACCCTGACCTCTGCATGACCTGCGGGGCGTCCGACCACTGGGACAGCAAGCAGGTCTCCTGCAAGAACTGCAGCATCCAGAGGGGGCTCAAGAAGGTACAGTACCAGCACTGACCCCAGACCACTGGCTTGGCAATTATACATTACACACATACTCCACATTTATACAAAAATATTATAATCAAGAACTGTAGAATGTAGAGGGGGCCCAAGAAGGCACCAGCACTGACCCTAGACCACTGGGTTGGCAACTATACATTGCATACAGTACATACTCCAAAGAAGGCTGGCATTCATACATGACATACTATTGTGTATACTCCACATTTATAGAAAAAAATATATATTCAAGAACTGTAGGGCTGGGCGCTCAAGAAGGTACCAGCACTGACCCCAGACCAGTAGGCCGCATTTATATACATTACATGCATACTCCACATTTACTCACAATACTCACAATATTATAATCAGTAGAGGGGGCTCACAAGGTGTGCAAGCACGTCATACCATACACTGTACATTTATCAAAAAAAAAAGATAATCAAGAACTGTAACATCCAGAGGGGGCTCAAGAAGGTACCAGCACTGACCCCAGACCAGTTGGACAGTATTTATACATTACATACTGTGTATTTATACAAAAACATTATAATCCAGAACTGTAGACTGTAAAGGGGGTTCAAGAAGGTATACCAGCACTGACCCCAGATCAGTGGGTCAGCATACACAGTATATCTAGCTGTTGAAAAGTTTTACTTGTACACTACTGTGTATCTCAACTCCTTGAATCAGTGCTAGTGATGGTTAACACTACTGGCCATTTTGCAACATACAGTATACCTGAGAAAGAACATGTTAGTCAAAACATTGCGCTAATAATATTAATAAAATCGACTTTTCATTTAAAGTCCTGAACAATATCATTACATGGAATTACATAAAACCTGACAATGTGCAATAAAACGTGTATCACCAGTCTTTTGAGGTCATATAGTGGTTTAAGCTGATAAGTTTGTAAAATGTCTAATGGCACATGTTAATGGTCTTTGTGTGCAGCATCTGCTGCTGGCTCCCTCAGATGTGGCTGGATGGGGAACCTTCATCAAAGAGTCCGTTCAGAAGAATGAGTTTATCTCTGAGTACTGTGGAGAGGTGAGCATTGCATACGAATGTTTTCACAGTTACATGTACACACACACACACACACACACACACACACACACACACACACACACACACACACACACACACACACACACACACACACACACACACACACACACACACACACACACACACACACACACACACACTTGAATTACTGTCAGCAATACATGTGGCTCCAGAGATCATGCCAGTGTGTGTGTGTGTGTGTGTGTGTGCTTGCGTGCGTGCATGCTTGCGTGCGTGCGGGTGTATGTAGTTAATTTCACAGGACGAGGCTGACAGGCGCGGGAGAATCTATGACAAATACATGTCCAGCTTCCTCTTCAATCTGAATAACGGTGAGACAGAGATCCCATCAGCACCAACGTTATGTGCCTGTTCATCATCACTCCCAATGATACTCCCAACACATTGACACTCCCCAGGACAACGACACACATACTAATCCATTGGTCATGCTGGGTTAGGAGGACTCAAAGATAACGTTTCCGCAGAGCATACGCTGTAGCTACAGATTGCAATAAAATGGATGATGCTTACATCATGTGCATTCTTACAATCCTCTAAATTCATTTCCATGACCCGTGTTGCTACCTGTTTTAAAATAGGTTCAACATAAACAGGGCAGTCATGGGTAAGCGGTTAGGGCGTCAGGCTTGTAGCCCAAAGGTTTCCGGTTTCGACTCCTGACAAGCCAGGTTGGTGGGGGGAGTAATTAACCAGTGCTCTCCCCATCCTCCTCCATGACTGAGGTACCCTGAGCATGGTACCGTCCCGCTGCACTGCGCCATTTGGGGGCTGACCCCTTGCACGGGTGAGGCATAAATGCAATTGCGTTGTGTGCAGTGTGCACTTCTGACAATGGGACTTCACTGTCACTTCACGTACCACCTTACTCTTTGTGTTGTTCCACTCCCAACAGATTTTGTGGTGGACGCCACTCGCAAAGGGAACAAGATCCGCTTCGCCAATCACTCCGTCAATCCCAACTGCTATGCCAAAGGTGAGGAAAGTGTTGACGACAAGATGTGTCTTGTTCCTCTGAACCCCAGTATACTACTGAAGATCATTTAAATATCTGTAGCATTTGAAAGCGTTGCTTATTTTTATGCTTGAACTAATGCCACTGGATGATTGTAGAGAAATGTTAAAACGTTCCGGGTCATTTTTAGCTGTCACCTGTACAACACCTTTAGCTGTCACCAAGCTGTGTGTACCCCAGAAATGACCTACGCTACCCGAGACGCCAAGGTCACTGAAGAATTTGCTTTATTTGCTCTGGACATGACATTGACATGTTTGATTTAGCTAATCGCATAATGGCTCTGGCTTGTCAGCCTGGGAGATATGTCGAAGATATGAACATTCCAATTGGTTTTCGCAGAACCGCGTCAATAGCTATATAATAGGTATTCCCTCTCTTCTCACAATCTCAACTATTTTAAAAGCTCACTCCCACAATCACACACACTCACACATGAACATGTGCACACGCACACATAAACATGCGCACACATGACCTTTCAACTAATCTCTCCTGGCGGGAGGGCACACTAAGCAGGCAGAAGACTGTTTCCATTCTTTGACTTTGGGGCGGGTACTGTGTCAGCAGGGTGTTTTGAATGTGTATGTCTATGTTCAGTTATGTGTAAATTGTGTCCATATCTGGTGTAGGTTATGTGCAAGAGGCAACGGTATTGTGTTTTTGTTTTGATTTACTTATATTCAAAACCTGTTTGAAATATTGCTGCTGCCGTGAACATTTGAAAGTATCGTGCTTTGTGAGCTTTAGGTTCTGATTTGGATTTTCTGCTGCCAGTGTAGTCATTTCAGTTTTCTTTATTTTCATGTTGCCCTCGAGCACGTTCCGTTGTTTATGTACTGTAAATTAAAAGACGCTACTTCTAAAACTACTTTTCGACTTCGACAATGTGATTCCACCTTCTCCCCTGACATCCACCCAGCGGTTCCCAGTGAAGACGTGAAGAGAGCAGGCAGCTTTCTCACACCATAATATTGACTGTAATCGTTAAAATACACTCTGGTCGCTCATGTCGCTTCGCTCCCGGCAAATTCGCTTTGGTCGCTTCATTCGCCGACCCTCCATAGAGAAATAATGACATCCGTCGCTCAGGTAGCGTACAGTAGGTCGCTGTTGGTGTACACATAACTTGAGTATTTTTCTCAACCAAAACACCCCACCTCCTTTGCAGTTGTCATGGTGAATGGAGACCACCGCATTGGGATCTTTGCCAAGCGAGCGATTCAGCAAGGCGAGGAGCTCTTCTTCGATTACAGGTACACCATCACAGACCCACACATACAGTACCTGCAGTGCATTCACACACGTCTGACATACTGTGTTCACCAACAACTGCTGTCACACACATCAAATAATACATTCACATCCTCACCACTGCCCATGTTTCATGCTTAGTAAACACACACACACACACACACACACACACACACACACACACACACACACACACACACACACATACTCAAGGCCACTGACAGCTTTGATCGGGACCGGGACAAAATCATCTGAAAGGGCCCCCTTCTTCAAGCTTGCATATGCACGCGCGGGCACGCACGCACACACACACACACACACACACACACACACACACACACACACACACACACACACACACACACACACACACACACCTGCAAACAAATGCGCTCCAGTAATTCTTGCTGCCGTTTCTGGTTTGACAGATACAGCCAAGCAGATGCACTGAAGTACGTGGGGATCGAGAGGGAGGTCGACGTTGTGTAATTAATTACACGGCACGGTCCTCCATACCATGAACTTTGACCTCAGATCGTGAGGTGTAACATCTACAGTACTTTCCCCACGATGCCACCGTGGTGCTCCACCACACTCGCTCCGGTCTTTACACCGTAGAGCTTCTGCCGTCCATCTTTGCAGCAATGGCTCCAACCCCTCCGGACATTTCAAGGCAACTACTCTACTTACACAACCAACCACACACACCACTACACACCCTGAGCACCACCCCACCCCACCCTGGTTCCTCTGTGACTTATCAGTGTACTGTGTTTGATCTTAGCTCAGACTCCGTTTTGTGCACCTAGTGCGACTGCTCTTCAAGCAAGCAGTCACGTTCTATTTACCGTACTCACCCACTTACTCAGTCGTTCAGCATCCTATTAGCTCTATTGTTCCGTAAGCTAGCATCCTTTCATCGGTCGACAGAGACCACACACTATGCCTGGGTGTCGTAATGCACATACTATACTGTTGTAGTCAACCTAGTCCTGTACCTGTAGTACCGCACTTTGCTCTGGATCTCTGTCTTGCTAACATTTTCATTTCAGCTAGCATATAGCTGAAGGTATAGGCTAAACTGCTTTACTGCACTGCACTGCACTGCTAGACTACAGTAGTTATCTCATTCCTCTGCAAGCTCCGCTGGGTACCGCCTGTGTAACCTGGCTTCTCCGCACCTCCACTCAATATGTGTATCTCACAGGGCAGCTAACTGAACGCTTGGCTGTGTAGGAGACTAGCTATGCTAAGTCATAGTCAAGTGATCGCCCGTGTCATTTCAGTATGTGCTAGTTTGGCCCTACATATGGCGTCCATGGTTTTCCCGACTTCAAGATCTGTCTTAGTAATTTTAAATGGTATGCACCATTTGCACCACTTACCAATATCCGTTTGAAAAAGGCCTGAGAAAAAAAAATGATAATAATAAGCCGACCTATTGAATGTGTACCGTCGCTTTGACAAGAAGCCCATCCGTTCTGCCGATTACAAAAAAAATATTTTCATTTCAAACAACAAGAGGCCTTTCTGCTCAAAGATGGTTTGAAAAAAAAACAGCTCTCCTCCACATCTTTGAAATCATTCTCCGTCATTGCTTACAAATATTGTACCGCTGAGGCGATTTGTAGAGATTCTGAAGTGAAAATAACAACAATGAGGTCATTGCTCTCTCTTTCTCTCTCTCTCTCTCTCTCTCTCTCTCTCTCTCTCTCTCTCTCTCTCTCTCTTTTTTTTGGTGTTAGTTCTAAACTCTAAAAGGGAACAGATGGACTTTGGAAGACTGATAGAGCACAAGGAAATCATCATGGCAAGACTTCAAAAGAATAGCCTAGAATACATATGCACACATCATTTACTCCAGAAGGAGAATCCAGATCAGGGGTCCGTATCTCGAAAGCGTCTTTGCTAACGACGGTAGCAACGTCCTTCGTAAGAGCGACTCAACTCTCTCTCGACAGCGACGCTCACCACTAAATCCAAGGGAATAGTAAGACGGTCTTAAGACGGTTAGCAACGACACGAATCGAGAAACGGACCCCAGATCAATTATACAGTACGTAACCCAATCACAAGCACCTCGTCAGTAATGTGTTTTCAAAACTGTGAGATTGTGCCTGGCCTGCCCGATTTATGCCTGGCCTAAACACAGTATCAATTTTGGATTTAGATTTAGAGTTGCAGGGTAACATTGAAAGCAACCTCTACCGCTTTCTACTGGTGAAGTGACAACATAACATCCGTTGATAGGGCGAAAGTTATTGGGTTGTAGATTCAAAGCTCTGTCAGACTTCTCTCCCTCACATCACGGGACATTCTGACTTACCTTGGTCCTCAAACAGATTGACAACAGCATTTGCATTAATTAGACATAGTTCAATTATTCATGCACAATCACATTATGGATTGAGCTGCTCCCCAAAACTTTGAGATTTTGGTATTTGGAAGAGCACCATTAAGCAACTTGGTAAACAGGTTATGTTCATGAGTTACTGCAATTCTTTACATTTCAGAGATTTCAAAATCTACCACACACTAAAATTTGCTGTTTACAAGACTTTTGTTATTATCATCTCAAATGAACACTTTGTTGAAAGACGTGTTACCAAAAAAAGAAACCAAGCCTTACGTTTTTTTAAGTCCAATGAAGAAGATGTTTACAAGTAATTCATACTAAGCTATTCCTATCTCTCAATGTGTCATAAAACCCACTATGAAGTTACCCTGAGGGCTACCAAAAAGATAGACCTTAAAAACATAAAAGGGCATGAGTGGGAGCGTTATAAGCACTATGCTAAGTACAGCTCTTTGCTGTGCGTCCAGGTGTCATGTACAGGACAAGGATGCACGCATTTTGTGTGCATACTAGATTGGAAGGTTACATTTCAAAGACTGCCACTGTTCTGGTGGATAACAAGGATACAAGGGTGCATGTCTGTGTGCAAGATTGGAGAGTTACGTAACAGATGCCACGTAATTTGGAATGTAATAGTCGACTACGTTACTTTAAGGGGTTTCACCTCAGCAACATTAACCAACCCTTTGGGTCTATTGAGTGAACAGTCTCATCCCAACTCGTCAATTCCTGACTACCATTGACGAGGCCATATTTTTTGACGTGGAGGCCATACCTGCCACATTGCATGTTGACAAGGTCTTTAAACCCTAGACCTTGCCTTAACCCTAACCATCAGTGAACTTATGCCGCCACATGGGGCGTCACGTTTTGACGCCAAGGTCATGCCTTAGACCTCAAAAATTGACATAGAGTCCAAGATAGTCAGAAATTGATCTCACCAACGGTGGGTGTGTGTAGCTCCGGAGCACCCTGGTGGAGCGGAGCTAAACACACTACCGTCTGGTAGCACCAAAGTTTCTTTTCATAATTGGCCGTCTCTGGTAGAGCTGGCATTAACATGCTCTTCTTGAGTAGAAAATAAATGGAGCATTTATTGCTTAAATATCAACAGCAGCTCACACTGATGAGTCACAGGACAGATTCTAGACTATGTTGACTCTTTACAGATGAACAGAAAACGTTTTTTGGAGGAATTTGTCGGTAGTGAGTTGCAATAAATTCACCATTTATTTTCGAGAAAGGCGTATGAACGGCAGTGCTACCAGATGGTAGTTTGTGTACACACACGCACCGTCACTGAGAACCAGGCTAGATGCAATGTAGATTGAGTTGAAAGGGTTGGTTAATTGTCCTGAGGTGAACCCCTGTCAGGTGGCGTAGTCAAGTCCAAAATACATGCCCACTGTTACAGTTACATTTGAAAGGCTGCTACTGTGTACTGGTGGATAACCTACTACAGCTGTGGCTATGCAGGGCAGGTCTGCTGAGGAGTGGTAGGGATGACACATGAGCATGTGTACAGTGGGTACACCACCAGGTGTGTGCATGTGGGTGCATGCTTGCACTCACCCCACTCGACTGTCTCCTTTGCCTGAGAGATATATTACATACATACAGTACTGTACGGTACATTCAAATTGTCATGTATAGCCTACCCGTCCCCTCATTCCAAGAAAAGATTGTATGTCAAGCAATCTGAGACTTGTGTGCGCTTCTGTGCTGAAATTACATGAAAAAAATGCTATTGGGTCGCCTGTCATGTAAATGTAAGCAGATGTGTAAGAAAGAAATAAACTACATTTATACTGTATATGATGTGTCTCTGACGTGTGTACAAGGTCTTATTGTGTCCAAATAGAAAGAGAAACAGGCAACACTATGGTCCTTCAAGCTAATTTTATTGAAGTGACAGAGTGGTTTGGCGTCTCGATTTTACAGTCATGGTTATATACAACAGTAAAGACAGACCAAAACATGTTGACAAGGTGACTACAAAAGGAAAAAAAGAAAACAAAATAGGAATAGCCCATGTCTTCTGAAAAGAGTGAAACATTGCAGACAACCCAGAAGAGCTTTTCCAAACTCCTTAGCCTGAAACTTGACCATGACCTTGTGAAGCCGGTCATCCTTCTTGTAGTCCACCTTCACCTCTTGATAAAGCAACTAATCAGGGGAGAATTTCTCAAAACCAAAGTTGCTAACTACAGTAGCTACTTTGCTGTTTTCAATGGATTTTCCCATTAGCAACTACCGAAGTTGCTAACAGGCTAACAACTTCTATTTTGAGAAACTCACCCCAGAAGAGATGATAGCAAACAAAACAAATAAATACATAAATCCATCAATAAATAAATAGCTGAAGCCAACATTCTATCATGGACCTGATTGCCCATCCAGGGGTCCTCAATTGTCCTACAGTTTGGCCCATCCAAAAACATTAGCCAGTCCCTGCTGAACACTCTCATACAGTAATAACATTAGGAGTCCCTTTTTAAATACACATTCCATCCCAAAGACATGTTATAAGTTATGCTTTGCTAGTATCAGTGAAGTCGTATGTCCCACATACAGTATCAAGGCTTTAGTACAGTACTCACTGGCTATGGTCTGTCATGGCATTTGACTTGCACATAATACAGACAGGGAGAAGGAGAGACGGAAACATCAATGTGACATTTAAAAAAAGAAAAGAAATCAATGACGGTCACGGAACAGGTGGCATACCACACAGCAGCCGTCCTGCAATGTAATTTCTATACACTATTAGAACAAGATAATACAAATATACAACGAGAATCCCTGTTTTTTTGTAAGACATGATGGCCTCAAACTGCACTGAGATGGTGGAAATGTGTGGAAGGTGGGCTCTGGAAGGAAGCTACACAGTAAAAATGCAATGCTAAAAATTCAACACTTAGCGTACTCTGGGACCAAATACAACCGTAGAAGATGTTAACTAGACTCCATGTTGAATTAACACTGCATTTTTTCCACTGTGTGGACAGAGTTGAGGAATGTTAGCCAGGGAAATGGGGGAAGCGTAACTGAGATGGGTGGAGGGAGGGAGGGTGAGTGGGTGGGCGGACGCAGGAGGACTGCCAAACAGACGTCACGCCGAGATACTATGAAATGAAGAAGAGAGGATCATCCGGAGGTAGTGGAGTGGGACACAGCGGACTGGACTTGGACGAGGATGTGGATGGAAGTGGGCATTTGCCAAAAGCAGCTTATTCCTCAGTCAGATACAATACATAATCACAACACAGAGCGAAGTGGGGAATGGGGGCGGCACACACTGGCAGGCCTGGACTGTTCATCTGGCATTTCCCAGTGGACCAACCGTTTATAGGGGCTGATGCTTTTGGGTTTCTTGTGGTCTTTTTACAGATTGACCCACAAGTTTGAGGGGGCCATGCAAAAAAATGGCCAAGTCTTTTTTTGTCCCAGTCCAGATCTGCTCACTGGAAGCTACAGTACATGATCCATCGCCCCTCCCCTCTCTCCAGCACTCAGCAATCAAAACTCACTCATCTCCTCATCTCTCAGCACAGCACAGCACGACACAGTACAGTACAGCACAATCCAGTCAAATTAGTAAAAAAGAGACACTTCCCATTCATTTCGAGATTCATTTTTAGACACCCATGTATGTATAAATATAAGACTCTAAGTGCAACAACCGAGTGTCTTAGGTGTCTCGACTAGTGCTGGAAGAAGCGAATAGCAAACTCATTATTGCATAATGAAACAAAGTGCAGATTGAAGACATGCTGTTGGGATGCATAGCTATTTTTTTTCAAATGGCACATGGCTTCTAATTCGCATTCTTCTCTACCCTATACGACGAGCTCCTGACATAGGCTATGACGTGTAGCAGTGCCATTTCTCATATCAGCGATCATGGCATCACAATCTACTGCTTTGGTTATGATGATGTCATGGGCGGTGTTCAAGCAAATGGGAGGAGGAAACAGATACACTGCACTGCACAGCGCGCACGAAAGCAGCAGAGCTGAATAGCACAGGCAGGGCAGGCCCTACTTTGTGCAGGGTGACGTAATCAATCTCAAGAGTCTGCTGCTGCTGCTGCTGCTGCTGCTGCATGCATTCAGCTCCACTCCATTGTCCTTGTTGCCGCATGCAATTCGCCCCAGTGGCCACAGGGAGGGGGTAGATAGTCATAGACAATCGATTCACAAGAGTGACGGTTTATTCAGAAACAGAGATGCCCTCTAGAGCTGTGAGGGGGAGGATGTGTTGGTATAAATCCCCCCTCATTCGGTCACACAAGCAGGGCTCTGGGTCCACTTAATTCAGTATTGCCACAGAAAATATTGTGACTGTAATAAAGACAGGCCTGGAAGATGGAGAGAGTAGAGGAAAGAGAGTGGTAATTTCCTGATGTCAAGTGTTCTAGCCTTGGTAGTGCATGAAATGCCTAGTGATTGGATGCTCTGCGGAGTTCACCAAAATGTGTCCAATCACTGGGAGTTTCACGCCCTACCAAGGCTAGAGCACTTGACATTGGGAAACGGTGAGAGTGAGAGAGGGACAGAAAAGAGCTTTGAAATCTGAACTTGGATCACATTTCAGCTGAACAGTAGAGGACAGAGACGAGAGAAGGTCCCTGAAGATCACATGTCGGCACACTGGGGCGAAACAGTGGAAATCTGTGGAAGCACATTGACTGGTTGCAGAAATAACAAAAATAAATACTGTAGCTATTTTTTTGCCATTGCGATGAAAACACCACAATGTCGTCGTGATTTTTGATACTAAAAAGCAGCACAGTTCAGTTACTTTCTCTACTGTAAAGGCCTCCATCTAACTAAACCTATACTGTACTATGAGCAGGATAGAGAGATACGCTCAAGCAGACCAGACATCTATTTCTCATAAGTGGATTTTTTGTAGAAACATTTATGTATTTGAATCCTGGTAGACACACACCATAGGCAGATCGAACTGAGCAAACATAGTACACTGAATCGCAGCTGTCCTAGAGGTGGACAAACAATCCAAACTGTCCACACGTCTGTGTACAGAAGGGACCAGGTGTTTTTCTCCAGTCAAGCTAAGGGGACCTCAGTGTGTGTGTGTGTGTGTGTGTGTGTGTGTGTGTGTGTGTGTGTGTGTGTGTGTGTGTGTGTGTGTGTGTGTGTGTGTGTGTGTGTGTGTGTGTGTGTGTGTGGGTGTGCTACATACAGCACGCCAAACATAACACATGCCAGGTGGGGGCCCCTGGCTTGGAATATCAGCTTAGCTGGGACTGTTGACCGAGGTTTGGCTCGAGACCTAACCGAACGCACCGCCACCGCCCTGCACCAGCGAGGTGATTGATATTTTATCCCCCCTGGCTGTGAGCAGCCATTAGAGGGAATCGTAGGCCTCTCGGCTTCACCATTTCGCCTCTGTCAGCAGTTCTCGTCCCACATCCCATAACTTGCCTCAGCAATTCTATCACCCAGACTCCGGCGTACCGATTTGATTTCAGTCGTATAGGACTAAAGCTTTTTTCTCCCTCAGGCTACATGCATGAAGAACATCATGCCTCTTGTGTACAGTACGCTACAACAAACCCTGAGTCGTGTTTCATTTTATAACCATCATTAGCCTGTCTTCCAACAAACATCAGACATCTGGTCTTTCACACCGGAATACACTGTCACGTCTATACACATACACATACCAACACCAATATCGCATATGACAGTTCAAGCATAGATTGATTACTTTTCAAGAGGGTGACTAGACACTAGGATAAAGTTCTCCGCCCCAAATTTCGAAGTTAACACAACACACACTAGCCGCCAATTTGATCCTCCCGCACTTACCACCCTGACTGAGGAAATACAGAATTGCTTTCCCAAAAAAAAAACCAAAAAACAGAAAAGCGAGAAGAGATACCGTACTGTATAAGCACAGAGTGAAACATGAATAGGCTGAATCCTTACATTACTACTTGTATATATTTTTTTACATCATTTTACAGTTTTCCATGAAAACCTTGTATCTCCATAAAAATGTCTTGTCTTCAGATAGCTACACCTTTTTTTCTTGTTCTGCCTATTTATTGTGGCTTGCTGCAAATTCTGCTGTGCAGGCAGAATATGGCAATTCCATTGGAGCTATCGCCTTGGCAATTCCATTGGAGATATCGCCTTGGAAATTCCGTTGGAGCTATCACCTTGGCAATTCCGTTGGCGCTATCACCTTGGCAATTCCTTGGAGCTATCGCCTATCTACTCTATGTCTGGCTGTGGGAGGCTTTGCTGGGGTCTCGTTGTGCCAGCTAAGACCAGGGCCAGGATCAGATACCAGCCCCTCTGGCTTGGTGCCTCTCGCTGTGCTTGATTATGATGATGCCTTAGTGAAACTGGTTGTGGTGGTGGTGTGGCCAGGCTAAATGCACGTCTTATTTATTTTTTTACTATAGCAACCGCTGCAGGGTTA
>NC_085858.1:18551234-18581234 GCF_034702125.1 Engraulis encrasicolus
GATATTATTTATTCATGCGTCTCTGTAACAGATCAGAGGATTTATTGAATGTGACATTAGGGCCTATTGGTAATGAGCTGCCAGTTGGCCTCTCAGTAGTAATGCCAATCTGTTTAACATGCCAGGGGCAATGGGCTGCCTCGGTTTGTGGAGCAGATAAAGCAAAGTTTAAATATTTAGGTTGCTCTACTGATTGCTTAGAGGAGTTTAAATACAATGGGTTCTTGGTCTTCCATTTTTGCCTTATGTGGCCACCTGTGTGCACAGGTGTTCACTTGGACGCCTGGCGAACCCGGATGCCTTTTTGGGTCAGACAGAATTAGATTCAGAATTAACCACATCCTTGTAGGCTGCTCTCTCTCTCTCTTTGTCACAGTCTCAAGACTTGAAATATCTTAGTCTGAATGTCAAAAATACAGTGTGACAAAGAGGATGAGCAAATTGCAAGTAAGTCGCTAGGAAATTGTCGACAAAACAAGACAGAGTGTTCAGCCAAATGTCATGTTTGCTACGCCGCTCTCTCAAACAGCAGCACCCTGGCTGATGCTGGTTGTGCATAACAAGCAGGCAGAAGAGGAGAGAACTGAGCATGTGGCAGTGAGATGGGGTCAAGAAGGCACAAGAGGCAGAACAGATGAAGAGGAGAGAAAGAAGGGAAGAAGAAGACAAGAGGAAAGATCAAAAGAAAATGCTGAAATGAAGAAGACAAGAGGAAAGATCAAAAGAAAATGCTGCGGTGGAAGCCGTAAGAAGACGATGATAGATGAGACGAAGTTGCTGAGCAATATTGCTGAGCTTGCCCAACTTTTGTGTTTACAATCCCCCTCCATTGTTGTAGTACAGTTGACTCAAAACAACAGTTGACAAAAATCTCAATTAATGAATCAATTCCACACGTTTAACCTCCCTTTAAACTTTAATTACCATATTATAGTGTGGTGATGGCATACAGTGCACTGCCCTCTGACATAGCAAGGGCACGAATATTTGCACTGTGATCAGCTGCAGAGTACTGGAATGAATGCCAGCCTGCCAGTCTGGTCAGGGTGCCAAGTGTTGGTAATTTACGATAGCCCAGCTCTGCCCATACATTACATTACATTACACTTAGCTGACGCTTTTATCCAAAGTGACTTACAGATATTACCGGGCATTGGCTACAGTCCCTGAATTAAGCAGTGTGGGGATAGGTGCCTTGCTCAAGGACACTTCAGGCACAGAGTAGGGAAGGCATTGATAAGGGTGAGGAATGAACCTGCAACTCTGTGACCAACTTTTCCACCACAGCTGTCCAGCTCTGTCTGTAGATAAGCACCCAATAGCAATGGATGAGTAGAGTTACAGGGTAGGGGAAAGGGTAGTTCTCAGGGCCGGATTAACGCACGGGCTAGATATGGCTGCAGCCCAGGGGCCCCCAGCTGCCAGGGGACCCCCAGATTGGCCACAAGTGACAAATTGTTGAATTGTGAGAAGATACAATATAGAAAAAAATCATCTGTCGTTTTCTGTACAGCTGGTAGACAAGTTTTCATTCATTCTTATCTCGTAATTATGACGATGTCTATGTAACTCTGTCAAGAAATTTGCCTTCCAGGGGGCCCCACAGCAATCTGTAGCCCCAGACCACCTTAATCCGACCCTGGGTGCACTGTCGAGATGGGCTGCTTCATCAAGATGAGTTTCCAATAGGTTGTCAAGTCAGTCCAAACACTAGCCCTAACCCAGAGGGGTGCTACTGTACTATGTTGTAATGGCCAGGTAGCTCAGTTTAATGACAGGTAGCTCATATGGACACAACACCGGTTACTCACAGGTGCTACTGACTGTGATGGAGTGACCATCACTAGGGTTGTGTGTGTTTTCTGATTGTCACACCACATCCAGTTTAGCTCAAAGGTCTGGGTTCAAGTCCCGACAGGGCAACTCTACTCTCTTTTGATACAAATGGTGTACAAATGGCTACTGTGAGGACATCAGATGCAGACCGTAATCCCATGTGACGTACCCCCGGGATTGGTGACCTGCCTGGTGTGAGGGACCCCAGTGTTGGGTGAAGCATAAATGATGGGGCACACTGGATGGGAGAAGGGCCACCATGAGCGTGCGTGTGAACTGCACAGGTATGCTTCCCAAAAGGGAAGGCAGTGTGATGGTAGTGATTAGCTACACGGACATACTGTTCATTGTAATGGTTTGGTAGCTCATCTTGACATGTAGGTCATATAGACACAACACCGGCCACTCACCCTTATGGCAGTAAAAGCCATCGAACGCTGTGTTGTTGCAGTCACACCAGTATTCGGCGTAGCCGTCGATGCATTGGCCGCCATTACGACAGGGGATGGGAGGGTTCAGACAAGACCCCGTGCAGTTTCGCCGGATCCCCTGCTCCTCGTCAACTTTTCCCTCCAGGTCGAGCGGCACGCCGTTAAGACGAAGCCCACGTAAACAGCCCAGAAACGGCCTCAGCGTGTGGTTGGCAGCACCTTCATACAATCAGAACAGGAAATGACGATCATTTCACACAAGAGGTTCAAGAAAGTGTAGATCAATATGAAATAAGTCTTCAGTCTACATTGGAGCAAGAACATATATATGTGACAAGGATCAGCAAAACATATATGATTTACTGTTGAACTGAAATCAGGAATTAAAATTTAAAGGATAGGCCCTTGGGATGACGCATCTCATTTTCAAGGGGATTCAACATTACATTACATGCCCTTTTTAAAATAATAACATAAAACACATACTAATATCTCTAATCAGGACAAATGAAGCTTGCACATTCATTTATGCCTATGAACATACAGTAGTCTTGGGGAGACACATACTTCCGGAGTCATGACCATTCTTAACACCCCAACGCACCTACGAGCAGAGGCTGGCTGAACTGCATGCTGACGAAGGTCTGGCCTGGGAACTTCCTGATGGCTGCTGGGTAAAAGTCCACCTTCAGCCTGGCCATCTTGACGTTAATCTCGGCCTCCACGTAATGCCACTCGTTGTCGTTGAGAGGACGCGGGGAACGATGGGAGATGTTCATTATGCCGTCTCCCACCATGAACACAAAGATCACTTCATTTGTAGCTGAGGAGAAAAGGACAAAGACAAGGGTACATTAAACTGCATTACATTACATTTGGCAGACACTTTTAGGACAAAGGCAAGGTTGAGTGCAAAGTTAATGCAACACAAAATACAGTAGGTGAACTGTGAAGGCCAATGGTGATATTTCTCAGTCGTTTAAGTGGTGAGTGGATCTATTGTAACTATATCAGAGTTTGTCCTAAGTCTTTGTGAGAGTATTGCATTGGCAACCATTTTTTCTTCTCATCCACTTACAACTTACGGTTCAGCTCCACCCACAAGTATTTGTGATAAAGTGCTGTTATTATGTTGTCCACCATTTCTGTTAGGCCTACTTGTTGGCACAGCAACTTACAGTTGAGCTCCACTCGAAGGAAGTTCCGATGGTGGTCATCCGCGTTCTCCACAAACACTCCGCTGGAGCGGTACGTTCTGAAGTGGAACGTGATGTCAGCGCTGGGACCGGGGTTGAACGTGGGGAAAGTGATGTAGGTGGGCTTGGTGAAGGCTATCGTATTCCAGATGCTTCCTGCAATAAAGGGAAGATCGCACCAGCAAATACTATGACATCAAGTGTGAAATAGGCTACAGTTTTCAACCCTCTTGCCTAGAGTCTCTGTTATAACCTTATTGGGACCAAAATTGTACTGACCAAGTCTTACTCTGTTAAGTAAGGTCCTCACTAATGTCATAGCCATGTTGTTATGATGTGATTGAGTCTTTCCATTAAAGCACTGCTGAGCCAGCGGGCCCATCTGCACAAATAGGCTACTATCTCCACTCTAATTGCAATACAAGAGCAGAGGTACAAACCGTCAACACACACACATCAAATCTTAAGCGGGAAACAGCAACAAATCTGGGAATTGGCTATATCACCATACTTGGTAGTATGTACAGTACAATACTACGTACTTCCATATTAGCCTATGATACCATTGCAAGTATTTCAGACAGAGGTCTACTCCTTGGGCTGACAATTGCCTCATCTGATTGTGGATCAGTTATAATTTCAAGTGTAACACCAGGGGATTGGTCTATAATCTACAACACGTTGCGAAGCACTGCACTGCATTTCAAGCTGTGTATCTTTAAAGCCGTTGAAGAATTTTGGTCTGCAGGCTCTGGAGCTGACTGAGGAGGGAGCCCCAAAGACTTACGGTCTCCATGGCAACGGAGCGGGCCGAGGCTGTACTGAGCCTCTGAGCCTGTGCGGTTGGTGTCCCCAATAACCAGCTTCCTGACGGGCAGGTGGTCTCGGAACATCAGGTAGCCCTTGTCGGAGTACCTGCGGATCACACAACAACAGACTGTTGAGCACATAGAGACTCTAGGAAATGTCCCACTTTCTCAGAAAGCAACAACACTCCCCCCCAACACTTCTTCCTCCTCTGTCTCGCTCTGTCTCTCGCTCTCTCACCATTGACGATAGTCTGCATCGCAATTGCACTGGAACTTCTGGTCTGTGCAGGTGTGGTTGATGGCACAGCCACACTTCCCGCTCTCTGGGAAAGCCCCTCCCCAGTACTCGTGGCTCTCGTTATTGCGACCAATCCAGAAGCTGTATGGTCTTCCATCTGACAGAGAAGAAACAGAAACAGACAAGGGCAAACATTTAGCCAGGGCATTTTTTTGTTATTAGAGGATGTGCCATCTTTGCTGACATACATTATATCTTACCTGGGAATAAGTTTTAACAAAGATACTAGAATATGTGCTGTCTTTACTGACATATCCTAATGTCGTTCAACAAAGCAATTTGATAACGTAACGACCAACTGTATGTTGCACCAATCTTGAAGGTACTGAGCTGTGGTATATTAGTCAATGAAATCACTTACTGGGTGTGTTGAGGAGGCGGGACTTGTAGCATGAGAAGTCGATCCACTGTTCACAGTACAGCGACGTGTTGGCCAGCGCACTGACTTCATCCCAGGTGGCGTTCACGTAGGTGACCTCACCTATGTACGGCTGGTCTATAGACGAGCCCGACACCTTGGTGTAGTCAATTCGATCATGCTCTATTATCGTCCATGATTTGAACGCTGTAAGTAAGTTAGAGAAATTCCAGAGTCATACCAAATCAACCGAAAAAGACTCATAGGCTGGCTGTTGACTCTTTAGTCACCTGTAACTTCTAATCTAATCTAAAGTTCTAATATAAAGCAAACACTGCATTCTAAACCTTTGGTTTACTAGCAATCTTAATCTATTGCCGTTCATGATTTGAACACTGTTTGGTAATAAGGCAGTCAGAGAAATATATTAGTGCAGTTGAGCCATTACCAAACCAAAGTAGTTATTGAAAGTGTTGTGGCGAACTTACATCATGAGCATTTTGGGGTCATGGATTCTGTTTTCTGCCTTTCTTACCTGATAACCATTATACAGTGACCCAAGAAAACAAGCAGAAATGTAATAATAATCTGCAGAAATGACGGAAGATAACAAGTTGCTGATATAGATGCTGGCCTTTGACATTCTTTCTAATCTAAACCCTACATTTTACTCCAACAGTTCTGAATGCCTCTGTTGCAGCCGGTATCCATCTGTGCAGCATCATTTGATACCAGACTACCAAAACCCTAACATTTGAGTCAATGGATTTTAATACATTTCATGTGTGTCCTCATCCATAAACTATCCAAGAATTTCTAAATGCATAGCTACAATAGTTTAACCCTTTGCGCAGAGCCGCTGTTATAACCTAATTGTTAGCAAAAATTGCAATGACCAAGTCTTAATCTGCTATTTCAGGCTCTCTGTAATGTCATAGCTGTGCTGTTGTGATGTAGTTGAGTCTTTTCAGCAAAGAGTGAGCAGGCCCATCAGCAGGCCCATCTGCGCATACAAGCTACAGTATAGTAGTAGATTGTGCAGCGTCATGCTCACGTGTCATCTTGCAGTAGACCATGAAGGGCTTCAGTGGGCCGCTGAGGTCTGGGTCTATGGTGTAGTTTCCGGACCAGTACTTCCCATTGAGTCGATACGCCTCACAGGACTCCCTATACACCGCTACAGGAAGGACGTACAAGGACATGGAGGGGAACAGGAAGTAAGCAAGATTGGCAGATGACAAAGAAAAGCTTTACAGATGGACAGTTTCGGCTCCCATTTTGTGGTGTCTTTTCAATAGATTAGATCAATAATTAGATGAAAAGATGAGCTATTTTCTGCATAATACTCACAAGTGTGACACACTTCTCCTTTGTATCCCGTGTTTTCACACACACACAGGAAGTCGTTCCAAGACTGGATACATCGTCCTTCGTGCTCACATGGGTTCGGTGTACACCTGCAGACAGAAGGCCGTCGTGAAACAGTTATTTTTGGATCAGGTTACATAAAAGCACATTTGGATACTAAGGCATGTTGAAATGATCTGTAATCCTCGCTCTGAGCCTTTTATATTTCATGTAAGTGCCATGTGTTTTGAAGTATTTATTGAGGCAAGGAATGCTCATATTTATAGACCCAACGAATGGTGCTTTTATAGAAAAAATGTAGAGATTTAAAAAAAGTAGAATTAAAGATGACAGTGCGCAGTAGGCTATTCACATTTAGAACGAGAAAGACGTTGTTGTGATCAGCTTTTTTCATGGGTCATATAGCATATTGCACTGAAAGGAATATAGAGTATACATGATATTGCTGTGCTGAAAGCAGGAATCTCAGGACTTTCAGGGCATTGGGAACACAGTGGCTCGATTTGGCATCAAACTCAGGCTGCAAGGACAGAGGCCAAAGACAGAGACCTCAATATGGTATTTATAGAGGCATGGCTAAACGCTTTTGGATTGTATTAGGCTGCAGCACAACGCATTCAGTTACTCTCAGCTCAGGTGCCTGAGAAGATTTCAGGGCAAGTCCAAGGATATTTTAAGGATATTGACTAGTCTGTTGATCTGCCACAGCTCAGCAACATGTGGACACTGATGTTATAACTGGATGTGCAATTACACTAGCCGCACACTCGATTATTCCCTCCCCTGTCTGCTTTCAGTGCCTGCTATTTTTACCAGACCAATCAGTGAATGGAGGCTTTGTTCATGAGAGATGATGCTGACTTTTTGGCCAACATTTGAATTGTGTTGTATAGGCAGTCAGTCATTTTAAGCCATGCAAATTCTGTTATGTCACTGCCACGTTACATTTTCAATGTGGTGTATTAGGCCGACTTAAAACCATGCAAATTATATGTCACTACCTGACTTTAGTGATTGGCTACAGACAGATCCAATCTGCAGAGGCCAAAACTCAAACATTTCTCAATACAGCAACACCAGAACCTCGTCGAAATAAAGAACAGAAATTGCAAGTTTACTGGGTTACCATCTCACTGCTCTCCCAAGTACATGTTTTATTCGGGTATCAGCATCTGGGTGGAGGGCAGGAGATGAGAGGATGCAGGACAGGACTCTGATAATTACTGCACCTGCTGCTGCCAGCTCAGATTATCTTTTGATCCGGCTGGACAAGGCTCCCGTATGGACCATTGCACAAAGGGAATTTGGGCAAATGCACATATTGGTGCATCCAACAGGTCTGAATTGGTAAAAGAGGGCATGCTTGTGGTGTAAAGACTTTTGTAGAGAAACCAATCAGGCAAAGAGTCTTACAGTAAGTCAGTGCCACATCTCGAATATGGCTCACACTGTATACATACACTCATACACTTTTCTCACTCACAATATTTGTTTTGTGTATGTGGAAGCTCTTTTCTTTGAAAAAAATGACCTTGGGAGGTAAAGCCTCCTTTTTTATTTTATTTTCATTATTTTAAATCCTTCTAAAGAATTCAGGTTGGTGCCTCTCCTGTTCTTCCCTACGTAGTGTTCACACACACACACACCCAGCTGTGCCAGCAATGACTCAACAGCCCTGCCTATTACAGCACAGCAGCACACCCTCCTGATGAAATATTCACACAGTATTTTGGAGCCTCAGCCCAAGGCCACCTACGGCACAGTGGCTCTGCATCAGTCTTACAGAGCAGATACAGCAGAGTGGTGCACGGCAGTAGATCTAACCACTTGGGGGCCCTAGGCAAGATATAGACAAGGGGCCCTCTTGAATTATTGTCGCTGGCATTAACCATGGCTATAGATGACTGTCGTGGACCCCTACAAAGAGCTTATTTTGTTGGGGGCCCTAGTGCAATTGCCTACGTATAGTCTACCTATTCGTAAAAAAGGCTCTGGAGGTGCAGATCAGCGCTGCATGCCCGGGCGAGGCCTCCCTAGCGCTTAGCTAAGCACAGGCACCTGAGGCAGACAGCAGTAAATCTCCTGTGGATGTTGTCTGTCGGAGACGGAGAGCCTGCAGCGCGGTGAAGAGAGAGCCTTATACTGCCGGCTCGCTGCTTAAGGAAGTATCACCACTCAGTATATCTCTGTGCCCAGGAACCGTGACCCTGTCACTTGAGGTAAGCAGGGAGGCGGTGCAGAGTGAGCGGTGCTAGTTATTATTGGGTATCATATGGAGGAAGATATGGAGGAGGAGGAGAAGGTGGCAAGGGGAGTGTCTGCCGCATGTGCACACACATATATTCTTTCACAGACTGTCTGCTCTGTTTGCAGAGTCAGCGTTCTTCCTCTGGTCCCATCCCAAGTCAAGTCTCTACTGCAGTTTTTTATCACATACAGTATCTGCTTTTTCATGAATACATGAATGCGTTGTATTTATGTCCTCTCTCAGTAGGGTGAACACACACGCGTGCTCACACGCACGCGCACACACACACTCGCACACACACACACACACACACACACACACACACACACACACACACACACACACACACACACACACACACACACACACACACACACACACACACACACACACACACACACAAACACACACACACACACACACACACAGACAAGCACACGGACTCATGTGTATACACACACACACACACACACACACACACACACACACACACACAGACACTACACACCTGTCCGTTATGCCACAGGTCCCCAGCAGTAGCTCAGTGTAGCGTCCCCATTTCCGCTGTAGCATGATGTCTATGTCCACCGGTTCGTCGTCTATAAAGATCTGCTGCATGCAGCCGTGGAAGGTGTTGAGCTTCGTCACGCACCGGCCCGTGTTATTGGTCTTCGGACAGCCTGCCGGCCAATGACAGAGTGCCCAGATTAGTGCCTCTCGAAAAACAATTGGTCACTCCAGTCCAATGGATTTGCTGATTACTTGCTTATTGCGACAAGTGGAAGCATAACAAATAGGCCAGACAGACATCTCTGTTCATTTGGGTGAAGAGTGGGGTAGCGGGGGCCAAGTGAGAATGTCATGAAGTGTGTGTGTGTGTATGTGTGTGTGTGTGTGCGTGTGTGTGTGTGTGTGTGTGTGTGTGTGTGTGTGTGTGTGTGTGTGTGTGTGTGTGTGTGTGTGTCTGTGTGTGTGTGTGTGTGTGTGTGTGTGTGTGTGTGTGTGTGTGTGTGTGTGTGTGTGTGTGTGTAGGCGTCTGTGTACTGCAGTAAGGTGTGTGTGTGTGTGTGTGTGTGTGTGTGTGTGTGTGTGTGTGTGTGTGTGTGTGTGTGTGTGTGTGTGTGTGTGTGTGTGTGTGTGTGTGTGTGTTAAACTCTCGCACGCACTCACGCAAAGAGGCACATGCACACAGACACACACACATAGCACACACACATAACACACACTGTGTGTGTGTGTGTGTGTACGTATGTCTGTGTGCGTGCGTGTCTCTGTGCGTGTCTCTGTGCGTCAGTGGGTGCGAGAGTTAAAGTCTTTTGTGTGAGTGTGATTGTTTTATAAGAACCAAAGCACGAGTCCCATGGGATTCGGGAATGAGTCATGGACCTGGCTGCACTGCCTACACCAATATCTCTGCAGCCTGCAGCCCAGTGTTAATTTNGTCAACCATGANTATGACTAAAATCTTTCGTCAATGCCCTTTTTTGATTTTCGTCATTTAGACTAAGACTAAGACTAAATTGGGAAGGCAATGACTAAAATGTGACAAAGACTAAAATTGATTTTCGTCATTGTGACTAAGACTAAGACTAAATTTTAAAAAGCTGACGAAATTAACACTTGTGTTAAATGAAATAGAGAAAAAGAGAACCAGTGTGTGAAGAAGGTTTATTCTGCACAGTGTGATATATGTTAAAAAGAAAAGTAGTGTGCGGAGACGGTTTATTCTCTACAGTCAATGGTATATGTTAAAAAAGAGAATCAGTGTGTCGAGAAGTTCTATTATGTACAGTGTTGACTAAAATGACTAAAATGCCTAAAAGTCGACTAAGACTAAAATTGATTTTCGTCATTTAGTCTAAGACTAAGACTAAATTGGGAAGGTAATGACGGAAATATGACTAAGACTAAAATTGGTTTAAGTCATTGTGACTAAGACTATGACTAAATCAAAAAAGCAGAAAAATTAACACTGCTGCAGCCACTATAATAACAGCAGTAGCACCCCAGCAAACAAACGCTCTAATAGAGCTCTCTGTAAACTCACTATCCTGTTGGGGATTGTATCGGACATCCACCCTCCTAAGTCATTGACAACGTATCCCCCGAAGTAGTGGACAACAATTTGTCCCATGCAGCAGCCGTAACAGTAGCACCCCATAAACACACGAATGTTTTCTGCAAACTCACTACCCAGTTCAGATTCCATCCGCCCCCCACCCCCACTCCCACAAGGCAATTCATTTCCAAAGTTGCAGTAGACAGCAATCACTCTCCAGCTGTAGCCATAAATGGCAGTGGCACCCCACAAACACACTAATAACTCTCTCTATAACTCTCCCTGACTTCCCTGTTAGTGTTATTCTCTGACATTCACCTCTCCACCTTCCTAAGGTATTGACAGCAACATCAGTTGAGCAACATCTCCCCAGCGGCAGCATGCAGTGGCATCTCACAAATACACTAATAGTCTCTGCCCTGCCCATGGCCCTGCCGTCGTCGTTAGTATTATTCTCCGACATCCACCCCTCAACCCCCTACAGTCATGTACTCAGCCATTACGTTATTCTTAGCTGACACTTTTCTACAAAGCGACTTACAGTTATTTTAAGGGTATTGGTTACCACCCCCGGAGCAGTGTGGGCCATGTGCCTTGCTCAAAGGCACCTAAGCAGATGGAGAGTGGAAGGGATTCGAACCTGCAACCTTCTGAACTAAGACCCATCTCCTTATCCACTAAGCCACGGCTGGGCCATGTCTCACCCCTGGAGAAGTGAACACCAGCAGTAGCAGTAACACCCCACAAAAACACAAATAACTCTCTATATAATCACACCTCCCTGACTAGAAGCTCCTAGTAGCATTGTTCTCTGTCATCCAACCCCCCTTTAGGTCATGCACTCACCCCCGAAGAAGTAGCGGTCTCCGGTGCGCACCATGAAGGGGTTGGTGATCTTCAGGGGCGAGCCCTCGTCCTCGTCTATCGTCACCGACAACAGGTTGTCCTTGGCAGCCAGGTCCACAGAGTGCCAGTAGCCATCGTTCAGGCGGTAGCCTGAGGTAGAGGGGGAGAGAGAGCAATGGACATAGAGAGAGAGAGAGAGGGAGAGAGAGAGAGATAAAGAGAGAGAGAGAGAGAGAGAAAGAGAGGGAAACAGAGAGAGAGAGAGAGGGGGGGGGAGAGAGAGAGAGAGATGTGTCATTGTGTACACTAACACTAACACTGACACTAAACCTGAAAAAAACGAAACACTGCAGTTGACTCAAGATAAACGCAATGATGGAGAGAGAGAGAGAGAGAGAGAGAGAGAGAGAGAGAGAGAGAGAGAGAGAGAGATAGAGATGTGTCTTTGTGTCCTGCACATCTGACCAAACAAACACACTGAGAGGTACAGAGAGACAGACACAGAGACAGAGAGACAGAAAGGAATGTGTCATTGTGTACAGCACTAAACCCAAAAAATACTTAAGACTGCAGATACTCGAAATAAAGACAATGATGGAGAGAGCAATGGACACAGAGAGAGAGAGAGAGAGATGTGTCATTGTGTACACTAACACTAACACTGACGCTAAACCTGGAAAAAACAAAACACTGTAGTTGACTCAAAATAAACGCAATGATGGTGAGAGAGCGAGAGAGAGAAATAGAGATGTGTCACTGTGTCCTGCACATTTGACCAAACAAACAAACAAACGGGTGCGTCTACCTTTTGCCAAAGGGAAGTGGTGCACGGCAGCAAGTTCAGCAATGCAACCTTTCACTTTGGCATTTGCGCCACACCACTGACTGCCTGGCTGCATAACAAACACTGTGTTCTGCTCTCTCATCCGTCACTGTCATAGTCATTGTTTTGCAGCGTTTTTCATCCCCCCTCCTTCATAAAACTTCCTCATAAGATGATGGGGCTTGTGGCAGATTACAGAGCTATAATTAAGTCTGCTATCAGCGCGGAGCCTGAATGTCATTATTCATTAGCGACAGGTCGGATTTTGGGCAGAGACTCATGTTGAGTTACCAGACCTGTGAAATTGTCATTTCTCACGATGCACAAAGGCCCCAGCCTGGTGTTCTGTGAGGTGATTCATGAAGAGAAGCAAGATAATTGTGGAGAAAAGATGATATAAGAATAATACAAATATATATATATAATAATAAAGATCATTGTGGAGTGCTTGCTTCATTACTGTGTGTGAGTCTTACAGTTTTTCTCGATTGGTTTGGCTAATTTCTCGAAACTGAGATGACATTCTCAAAACAACACGGACAAATCCCCAAACCAACTTGCAATTTCCCAAAACAGAATGGCATTTTTCATTGCTTTCATCAGATATCAAATGCTTTGTACATGTCTCAAATGTTAAGTACATCTCTGCAGATGGCTATGTACAAATACCCTTCAGTTGACACATTCAGCATACATTTAGCACATTTTCCAAATAAAATGACCTTGCTTATCTAAACGAATTAGACAATTCTCAGTCTAATAGTTGCCCTCTCCAAAACACGTCAGCATTATTTCATTGTGTAAGTCATCATATGCAAAGTGGTCTATACAATTCCCAAAACAGTCAAGGACATCATATTTTAAGAATTTCATTACATAGTAAATTCATGACAGTGTTCAACAAGTCAGATGGTATTGTAATTTTACAACCGTGTATACTGCAGTTTTCTCTGTTATTTGGCTAATTTCTTGACATTTTTTCAAACGACATTCTGTTTTGAACAATTGCTAGTTGCTTTGGCACTTGTTCATGTTATTTTGAGAATGTTCTCTCTGTTTTGAGAAATGAGCCAAACCCATGAGAAACCACAGTAAAGAAAGTTACTGATAAATGTCCTTGGTAAATTGTCTGTGTTGTCAAACTTCAATGGTTTCACTCACTTTTTCATTTTTATACATAGTCGAAATCTGTTAGCTGAACGTAGATAAAACACCTAACCATTTTTACTGGCAGTGCTTACACAATGGCAAAGGGACAATGTATTTGGGGGTACTGATGATATATGTGGGGAAGAAATTTAGTTTTGACACATGGGTAAACTGTTTTTGGGGTGATATGAGCGAGTGATGAGGATCCATGTAGTTATGCTGAACCATCCAGTTTACTTTTGACAGAAGGACTAAATGAATGCAAATGAGCCAAAGCAATTGAGAAGGATCTATGCCATTTTGATGGTACTGACTATTTATATGGGAGAAGGTTTAGTGCTGATGCAAGAATGAGGTGTTTTGGGAGGTATATGACATTTTGCTAGTTATCTGAACTGTTGAGCTGAAGTGTAAGAATGTTTGGCCAAATGACCCAATGGTTATAGGAATGTCATCTCAGTTTCAAGAAATTAGCCAAACCAATCGAGAAAAACTGTAACTGGTTTATTTCCAGAATGTTTTGGCCCCTAGTGATGAAATGGTTGTTTAATGACGTTTTTAGTGAGTAATGATCCCTTTTTACAATCCAAGAAAGAAATTTGTACAACACATCAGTAAACATGTTTGATGTGATGCAGTAACAACAAAAGACACAAAACAACGTATGGCCCAAACTCAGAAATACCTGGAGCAGAAACAATGTGTGAGAATATGGCCATAACAATGTCAGTGTAAGTTAACCATTTACGTATGTCCCAGCAAATCCATAGAAGAGCACTAGGCATCCATCTTGAGAATGTAGAAAATTATCCTATTAGTTACTAGCCCTTAGCCCTTTCCTCCACTTGAACTCCAATCATCAAGGAACAAAGCACCAGTCCACGTTCCGGTGAGGTGATTAATAGAGCACTTTTGTTAATCCCTAGGGAAATTAAGGTGAAATAAAGAGAGGCGAAAAGCTGCAGAATTCTTGCCTTATTTCTCACATCTTCAACGGTTTATTTCCAGAATGTTTTGGCCCCTAATGACACAGACAAAACATGTGCAATACCATTCTAAAAAAAAATGTATGATGTGATGCAACAGCGACAGAAGACACAAAACAATGTGTGACCTAAAAATCAGAAATCCCTAATGTAGAGAAACAATGTTTTACATGTAAAAGCCTGGACATCCATCTTGAGAATACAGAAAAATGCCTTAGCCATGGCTCAACCGGCTAAGGTATTGTACTGTAATGCCGGGGACCCGGGATCACTACTGGCCTGAGGTCACTTCCCAACTGCATTTTCCCATCTCTCTCTCTCCCAACCATTTCGTCTCCACCTCTTTAGCTTCCTGCCATTATAACTGCAATGGGCCCCAAAAATACTTTAACCCCTTAGCAGAGCCTATTTTATAACCTTACAGTCACCAAAATTGTAATGGCTGTGTCTTAATCTGTTACTTAAGGCTCTCTGTACTGTCATAGCAATGTTGTTATGATGTAGTTGAGTATTTTCAGTAAAAGGTTAATAATAGGCCTGCCGACGACCCCATCTGCAGTAAGAGACTACAAAGAAAAGTGCTATTACCGTAATTACCACCCCTTAGTCCTTCCCCTACTTCAGCAGCACTCACCTGCAGCGAACCGGAGCCTCTTCTTCCCTGGCTGGAAGAGAGTGATGTTGACCTGGCCCTCACTCAGGCCCAGCTCCAGGGAGCCCAGGTCGTCTGCGAAGCGCGTGAACATCAGCAGGCCCGTGTAGTCCCAGGTGCGGAACTTGAACCTGACGGCCAGCCGGTGCTTGCGGTAGAAGCCGGGCACCTGCAGGTAGTTGTTGGGCCCGATGAAGGTCATGGGCTTCCACAGGAGGTCACGACAGGTGTAGTGCATCTTAGTCTGAAGGCAACGACAACACAAGTGGAGAAATAGAGATTAAACTAAGATATCTAATATATAGAAGTTACAAAGTATGCATCTAGTGCAACATTCTGTGGGCAATGACAACACAACTGGAGACATACGTATGATCATTATACTGAAAAAGTAACAAAATCACACATTCATAGGCCTACTTTACATGCTATTAATTACGTAAGCTCTCGTACAAGATGACTCAAGAGGTGTAGTGCATCTTGGTCTGAAGGCATCAATAATGTGAAGTGTGAAATATTATTATTATACTAAAAAGTAGGTTAATTTTGTAACTAAATCAAAGTCATATTTCATGTGACATTTAGTGGCCTCAAAATGTGCATCGCTGAAACGTTTCACTCTTCTTGGCTGAAATAAACTTCACTACCATAGGACTACACTACTATGACATGGCAGAGTTCTTCGTAATACATTACGACTTGGACATTGCCATTCTGTTTACAAGAAGCTCACAACACATAACGCATTAAGCTTTCATCCAGTAAATAATATCCATGACTCAAGAGGAGGACACTGGTCTTTGTTGTCATTCTTTGTCCTTTGGCTAAGATGCACTACCCCTGTATGATTACATTAATTTACTATGTTGCAACATCTAAATATACAACTGTGCAAGTTTACCAAATGTAAGAATGTTTTAAGCTGGCGTACAGTAAATACTATGTTATTTGTGATCACACCAGGTGTGCATTTCTCTACATTAGCGTAGTTGTACATTAGCTGCTTTGTTGTTTGCAATGCAATTTCCCATTGGCAACTACCCAAGTTGCTAACTGCTAACAACTACGCTTTTGAGAAATGCACACTTGAACAGCCATGTGGTTCAGCCTTCTGCATTATGGGCATTATAGGCACATCACAGATCTAGATTAAATTTGTTAGCATCTGGCTGGTAAGGTGTGGCTGTTTGGCTGCCTCTCTGTGTCTATAAATTACCTTTCCCTTCGCCAGCTGGATCTCTGGCTCCTGGTAGCGTGTCATTTTGATGAGGTTTATCCCATTGAAGAAGACATTCTCCAGGCAACCTCGGAAGTTTGGCCTACCAGGCAGATGGGGCATGTCCTTCTCGATCACCCCACCAACATACAACTGCAGAGAAACATAGAGGAGCGGTCAAAACGAAATGCAGAAGCATGTACTTAGGCAACTACAGTCAGTTGTTGTCAGTTAACTTTATATTATGAAGTAATTTTTAGGGTAATTTAAATGAATTTAAACATATGTTTTTTTGGAATGGTTCAACCGTTAGCATAACCATAGACTGAGATGGCATATGTAGGACATGTCTTTTTCAATCAACCTAACAACATACAACTGCAGAGAAACACAGAGGAGCCATCAAATCTAAAAGCAGAAATATCTATGGCTGAATGCAGCCACGGACCTGATTGATTTAAGGAAATCTTTTTTTACATTTACTGTAATTTCTAGGTTGCTTTATAACCTCCTGTCATTATCAGTAATTTGAATGGTTGATGAGTCATCATGAGCATTTTTTTGCCTGGTTACCACCAGTCCTAATCACAAGTGTCTTTCAGATTGAAACGATTGCGTAGAGCTAAAGGCTGGGATATCTCAGGCTAGAGCATTTTACATTTGCGGACACTTGTGTGTGAATGTAAATAGAGCACCTTAGAGTGCAGGTCCAGGTAGTTGAACTCCCCATTGAGGACGGTGGTCTCGGTCTGGCTGTCCAGTGTGAAGTTGACCTGCCGTGCGTAGCGTTTGATGGTGACGTAGTGCCAGTGCTGGGTGTCCAGCAGGTTCCCCACCCTCATGGTGGTCAGGCCGTCTGTCTGGTGCACAGTGCTGCTTCCTGTTTGGAAGGTGGTTGGAAGGAGCAGATGCATAAGTAATGTGCCTAAATGGTGAGGTACCTGGTGTGGAATGTCATGGGGTTGTTGTGGGCAAGGCAGGTGAGTACATGTGTGCATGCAAGCGTGCGTACGCGCCAGCGTCTGTGTCTGTATGTGCATGCATGCTTGCGTGTGTCTGTGTGTGTGTGTGTGTGTGTGTGTGTGTGTGTGTGTGTGTGTGTGTGTGTGTGTGTGTGTGTGTGTGTGTGTGTGTGTGTGTGTGTGTGTGTGTGTGTGTGTGTGTGTGTGTACGCGTCTGTGCGTATGCATGTGTGTGTGGGTGTGCGTGTGCATGTGTGCGTGCGTGCATTCCTGCGTCTGTGTGCACGTGTGTGCATGCATGTGTGTGTGTGTGTGTGTTTTGTCTGTGCATGTGTGTGCAGGACTCTCTGGCTGCCCGTCTAGACAAGTTCTGCAATATTTATTAGGATGCCAATCTGTCAAGAATCTACTGCATATGACTGGCATGCCCCTTTTTTCAGTCTGCAGTAACGCAACTGTCATTTAGATATTTATGCATTGCGGTTAGTGTAATACAGTGATTCTCAAACTTTTTCATGCCGAGGACCACTTTGTCCCCCAAAAAATGTTCAGGCACCATCTGTCAACTTTGACAGTTGATGGGTGCTAATTTGACACTGCTAATTTCAATGAAGATCACTTACTTTTTATTCACAATACAAGCCATTCTTATTGTGGTGAAAATAAGACTTCGGCTATGTTTAGTCTATATTTGTAACATAATTTCAAACCTAATGCTATCTTGTCTTGGCAAAGCAGAAATCCCCTCGCTGACCACCTGAGCTCTGTCGCGAACCACCAGTGGTCCCCGGACCACACTTTGAGAAGCACTGGTGTAATACTGTACATCAGGTTGGCCCGAGAGTGGTATGGGGACGACAGAGAGCTACGTATATCAAGAGAGACCATGTTGTTGCTCACCGAGACTCATGTGCAGGTAGAGGCGGCCCCCTTTCAGCTCCAGAGTGATGAGGTCCCCCTGCTCCCCCACGCTGTGGAGCAGCACCCCGTCCCTCTCCAGGGTCTTGAAGTTCAGCGCAAAGTGGTCCTGCAGCGTGCGGAACGTGGAAGGGAACGTGTAGGCCGCCATGTCGTCACCCTCCATGTGCATGACATATGAGTCTAGAGCACGGGGAAGCAAGGAAGCAATAACACTGTTAAGTAGTGGTGTGCATTGGATGCATTGGATTGCAATCGATTCCGATTCAGGAGGTAGCGATTCGATTCGATTCAATTCAATTCTACGATGCATTGCAATGCATTCCATTTCTACTGAAAGCAAAGCAATTGTTTCATCAGTCATGATGAGGCAAAACAAGTAGTCAGATACTGAGCAACATTTTATTGGCTGTTTTCTGTATCAGTCTTGCAGTTTTCAATGCTTTGAAGTGCTATCATCTAATTTAACATTCATTTGCTCCTGAAATATCCACGGAAGTAATTGAAACTTAAAACATTTGCCACGTCGATTCCGGAACTTGCCGCATTGAATTGAATCGTCCATGCCCCGCATTGCATTGCATTGCATTGATCATTGTTGACACCACTACTGTTAAGATCAAGGTGTAGTGAGAAACATAAGCATGGACCCAAAGAGAAAAGTTCAAAAGTAGAGGAGCTGTCAAAACTAAAAGCAGAAGTATGTACTAATTATGTAGGCTACTAAATGTATGTACCTCCAGGTGCATCGCATACGAGTATGAGGACGGTAGTAGTAGTGGGGTAGTAGTAAGGAGGAAATAATATTATTAAAGGTGCACCACGTAGTATTTGTAGACGCTTATTTCCAGAATTCATGCTTTCCATTCAGAAATGTTTCATTTTTCATTTTTACTTCCCACCACCATGAAATTCTACGTATTCATTATGACTGGGAAAATTGCACTTTTCATACATGAAAAGGGGGATCTTCTCCATGGTCCGCCATTTTGAATTTCCAGAAATAGGCATTTTTAGCTGCAAACTGTACTTTGGTCATACTACTAGTAATTATCGGTTTATTATTTTGTAAATACTCATGGAAAGATCAAATGTTGCAATAGGCAGCACAGTTTCAATGAGCAGCATAGTTGCAATATCTACTCTGACCAGCATCTTAGTACAAAGTGCACCTTTAAGATTGAGATGTATAGATTAATAAACAGGTGCATGGACCCAATTAGAAAGGTTTAAAAGTTAGTGTAGAGTCGGACACTGAAAAAGACGCAAAGGTCAAGCCCAAGGAGGAAATGGGCAGAGCAGAGGTTTCAGGTTCTACTGTCATCAGTGCTCTCTATGCTCAGCATAGAACCAAAACAATAATTCCGCTTCGAAAACGTCATGGAAACACCTCATAACTCAGAATTAAATGAAAGATCAAAGTAAACTCAGCCAAACTATTTAATTCTGAATTATTAATAACTGTAGGCATTGTTGTTTCATGACAAGATACACACACTTATGCAGCAATTAGCAAAAGTCAATAGGACTGAAAATGATTTAGGAGGGTGAGGAGCTGAACATTGATCGTACAGTGGCTGGTGTTGTGTGGTGCTACTGAGGTGCTACTCCTGACAAGATTCAAGTGCCCTTTGGAAATCTCAAGTGTGCTGCGTTTTTTTTGTATCTCCTTTTGCAGTGTTTTCACCATCTGAGTGTCAAAGTGTGTGTGTGTGTGTGTGTGTGTGTGTGTGTGTGTGTGTGTGTGTGTGTGTGTGTGTGTGTGTGTGTGTGTGTGTGTGTGTGTGTGTGTGTGTGTGTGTGTGTGTGTGTGTGTGTGTGTGTGTGTGTGTGTGAAAGGGCACGTGTTGAAATTGGCAGAATTATGAAGCACTTTGGGTCACTCTGCGTGTGAGGAAGTGCTGTATAAATGCAGTCCATTTGCCATTTACAGTAACAGGCCAATTACAGTGGAAACTGATGAGAACTGGGCAAGATTCCCTACAGCTTGACAAAACGCAGCAATTGCTCAGTTCTATTTCACACAATCTTTGCCTTGCTAGAGGATATCATGTAGAGTAGGCAGAGACTCACGGTACACTGTTAAACATTGCAGCCAGTTAAACGTAGCAAAGGTAAGTTGCCCTGTTGCCTTAAGTTTGTAAGTTAACTCAATTTGAGAAAGCCTCGAATTGAGTCAAGTCTCAAGATGAGATAACTTGCATACTTAAGGTAGCAGGGCAACTTTTTGCGTTTAAATGGCTTCAAGTGTTTTACAGTGAACAGGCGTACTCACCATATTCGCAGCCGTAGAGCTCCAACCGTACTCCGATCTTGCCCCCATTCTCCGTGTTCCAGCCCATGGGAAGGAACCGTACGTGCTTGGCTGTGAAGGGGTAGTGGAACACGTTCCTCTTCACTTGATAATAGTTCCAGTTCCCTGGTAATGTCTGAAGAAAAATACAACAGGTTTAGCCTCTTTGCACACTCATTGATGAATGAACTCAACTACATTATAACAACATTGCTATTATGGAGACATTATGGAGAGCCGTAGCCTCTTACTGCAGCAGGGGTCGCCGGCGACCCTATTCACATGCTGAAAATTCTTAACTACATCATAACAACATCGCTATGACATTAGCCATAGTGCTGTGCTAAGGGGTTAAGAAACATATTTGACCATTACAACTTTGGTGACAGTGGAGTCACAACATAGGCCCTGCACAAAGCGGTTCAGACAATTCCATATGATCATCACATCTCAGAAATCATTGACGATGTGATATTCTACAATACGATACAATACGGTAGTACTTCATTGTCAGTTTGCGCTGAAATTCATTTCGCCTTCATTTGCAGTACAGTAAATACAAAAGGAATTTCACATCAATTTTGATCTCAAATGTTTTATGTCACAAATTCCAAGAAATGGCCTACCTAGTATGTGTCATCAAGCATAACTAGTACGACCCACAAATACTGACAATGTTGAAACAATCCAGCATAAACTGTAATCAATGTAGACCTTTTCATGAAGCAATCCATTCTCTCTAATGACAAAAGAATAATGGCCACCTCCTCACTGTTGATGAAAATCTATGCACAGAAAGTGTCATTTATCAATCCCATTTCCAGGTGTCAGTTTGTTCTAGCTCCTTAGTACTCCAACTCCAACTCCCATTGTCATTGTGACACAGCACGCCACAGCACACAAGTGCACACTGCACACAATGAAATTGCATTTATGCCCCACCCGTGCAAGCGGGCAGCCCCAATGGCACCCGAAACGGAGCAGTGCGACGGGACGGTATCATGCTCAGGGTACCTCAGTCATGGGAGAGGATGGGGGAGAGCATTGGTTAATTATTCCCCCCACCAACCTGGCAGGTCGGGAGTCGAACCGGCAACCTTTGGGCTACCAGTCTGACACCATAACCGCTTACCCATGACTGCCCACAAGCACGCAGCAGCGTTCACAAGCAGCGTTCAACTGTATTTCAGATAAGAAACACATCCTCAGCTCTTTTCTACCTCTCAATGCTGACCATGTGTCCTTGAATATTGCTAATCGTTTTTTGGCCCTACTGTGGTGCTAACGGTAAGGCACTTGCTTACTACGCGGCCGATCAGGGTTCAATACCCGGCCCGGGGCCTTTGCCGGCCCTTCCCAATCTCTCTCTCCCAATTCACTTCCTGTCTCTCCTCCACTGTCCTGTCTGATAATAACCAATAAGGGCTTGAAAAGCCCAAAAGACATACTTTAAAAAAAAAAAAAAAACATTTTTAACGACATGGAATGTTCCTACCAATCAGGGATACACCATTCCCCCATAACAGACAGTAAATAGACTTGAAATGGAGAGTGGACATTTAACTCCTTGGAAGCGATAGAGACTCCTCACCATGTTTCCGCCCTTCATGACATAAGGGGTCCATGCGTCAGGCCGGTCCCCGAACAGCACCATGTACTTGGTGACCCAGTCGTAGGAGTTGAAGGTGCCCTGGGTGGAGATGGCGGTGATGCGGAACTTCCTGGGGTAGGGCAGATCGATCTGCAGCCACGGCTGCCTGTCGATGGGGGAGGGGGACCAGCCACTGCTGCCTGTATCACACACACACACACGCACGCATGCACGCACGCACACGCACACACACACATACACACACACACACACACACACACAGGTGAGTGAACACAAACAAGCATACACACACACACGCATGTGTGCGCATAAACACACAAACGCGCACATACGCAGGTCGCACACACACGCATGCAAATACACACACACACACGCATACAAATACACACACACACACACACACACACACACACACACACACACACACACACACACACACACACACACACACACACACACACACACACACACACACACACACACACACACACACACACACACACAAAATGCAGGCACACAATGAATAGTGAATAAATAGAAATATACATACAGTGCTACTCAAGGCTAACCTAGTGTTTCCTGATCCACCATTCTACTTCCTCTATGTTTGCCAGTGTTTGTACTCACCATAGAGCTTGGCGAAGTTAGCAGAGTATATGAAGTTATATCTGGACGAGGCCAGGAAGGAGTGGGCATACAGGGGAGCGACCAGCGGATCAACACACTTCCCTGCAGAAACAAACACAGATATAGAGAGAGAGGGATGGAGAGAGAGGAATGGAGAGAGAGGGAGAGAGAGAGGGATGGAAAGAGGGAGTGAGGAATGGAGAGAGAGAGCGATGGAGAGAGAAAGGAATGGAGAGATGGAGGGATGGAGAGAGGGGGGATGGAGAGAGAGAGGGATGGAGAGAGGGGAGGGAGAGAGAGAGGGATGGAGAGAGAGAGGGAGGGAGGGAGAGAGAGAGGGAGAGAGAGAGGGAGAGAGGGATGGGGAGAGGGAGGAATGGATGGAAAGAGAGAGGGATGGAGAGAGAAAAGAGAAAGGACAGATGGAGAGAGGGACGAATAGAGAGAGGGAGGAATGGAGAGAGGGAAGAATGGAGAGAGGGGGGGATCGAGAGATGGAGGGGTGTGGATGGAGATAAAACATTCTTAGATACAAATTCAGTCATTACTGTATATTTGTATGCTCTCCCAGACAGCAAAGCTGAGACTATCTGCAAATACAATACCAGCTATGCGTCTCACAAGAAACAAAATGACCATATGTAGACACTTTCGGCACTGCAACATCTTCTCATGTCAATGTTATTTTCTACAATTTTGTTGCATTTTCACAAGTGTAACCACCACTCCATTCAGTGCTCTTCACCTGAGCTAAATTGCTGTGCTGTGCAGACAGGGTTTAATGAAAAGCTAAGCAATCCCACCAGCGCTTGGCAGGTGCAGAGTCATAAGTCATTACAGATGCTTACCAATGAGGAAGGCACCGACACAAATCAGTGTGTGTGTGCGTGCGTGTATGTGTGTAGGACAGAGAGAGAAAGACAGGAAGAGAGGGAGAGATAAAAGGTGGGCATACGTGTGTGTGTGTGTGCGTGTGCGTGTGCGTGTGCGTGTGCGTGTGCGTGTGTGTGTGCGTGCGCGTGCGTGAGTGCGTGCATGCGTGTGCGAGTGAGCGCATGTACGTGTATGTGTGCGTGTGTGTGTGTGTCAGCTTATGTGTTTGTGATGGAGTGTTTGCTATATCCTGTGAAATGGTTTTCTCCTCAGTGAGTTTTAGGCAATAAAGCATCCACCTCCTCTGCACTTCTCTGTGCCTGTGGGCAGATGCTGAGGGTGGAACAGACCCAAGCAGTGCCTAAGCAATATGCATCTACTGTATATAGATAAAGCCTTCATCTGCCCAGTCTGCTGATGCTGCTGTGCACAAACATTACATTGCATTATATTGCATTTGGCGCTTTTATAAACCAAGTAAGTAAGTAAGTATGCCCTTTATTATCCCACAATGGGGAAATTCATGTGTTGCAGCAATAGCATACATACAATTTATGCTAAAAAACAGATGACAAAACGACAAACATCCATACTGAGATGCATGCATAGTCAGTGCAGTTCAATGTTTTACTTCGCTTAATGTTCTAATTTTATGAGACTTTTGGATGTTACCGGTGCTCCTTAGACATTTGCCACCTCAGGCGACTGCCTTGTCTGGAAATGCCTATCGCCGGCCATGGTAATCACTCCCTACATGTAATGCACTTGCCTGCATAGCATATTACAAAAAGCAGATTAACAGCAGACATATGCAGCCTGATGACGTCTTCATTGCCCAATATGCGGATGCTGCTGTCAGCAAACATCTATACTGTGTGTGTGTGTGTGTGTGTGTGTGTGTGTGTGTGTGTGTGTGTGTGTGTGTGTGTGTGTGTGTGTGTGTGTGTGTGTGTGTGTGTGTGTGTGTGCCTGTGCACGTGCGTGTGTGTGCGTGTGTGTGTGTATGTGTGTGTGTGTGTGTGCCTGTGCACGTGCGTGTGCGTGTGTGCGTGCACGTGCGTGTGTGCGTGCGCGTGCGTGCCTGTGTGCGTGCCTGTGTGCGTGTGTATGCACAAGAGTGAATGGGTGTAGTTACTGTTGTGTGTAGTGTGAGACAGACATGCCTGTGTTTTTGCATGTGTTACCGCGTTTGGAGTGGCCTATTAATCAAAGGTTAGTGGTGTGCAAAGCATATATTTGCATAGCAAGTATCAGACAGTAACTAAGCAAAACTGTATAGTAATGGTTGGTTGGGTGTGTGTGTGTGTGTGTGTGTGTGTGTGTGTGTGTGTGTGTGTGTGTGTGTGTGTGTGTGTGTGTGTGTGTGTGTGTGTGTGTGTGTGTGTGTGTGGTGTGTGTGTGTGTGTGTGTGTGTGTGTGTGTGTGTGTGTGTGTGTGTGTGTGTGTGTGTGAGTGTGTATGATTGCGTGTGCTTGTGCGCTCACGCGTGTGTGTGCATGTGCACGCGCATCTGTACGTCCGTGTGTGTGTCCATCTATGCGTGGGTGTGTGCGTGTGTGCATCCAGGCGTGCATATGTGTGCGTGTGTGTGTGCATCCATGCGTGTGTGTGTGTGTGCGTGTACCTGTCTGTAGCCTGTATGTGTGTGAGGCAGGTGGACAGCTAGCAGGCAGACAGCATAAATCTGATGCATCGCTAGCTGCCTGGCTCTCTGGCCACTGGCGAGGGGGGGGGGGTCCCTCTCTCTGGCCTCTCGTCCAGTCGATAAATCCCTCCTCGGCCCCGCCGGCCGTAACTCCGCCTAATCTTCACACCAGCGCTAGATAAGCCCAACTCATCTCTCCCCTGCACTCCCACCAGCCAACACAATCCATCTGTTCCACGGCCATTAGCTTATAGCACCAGTGCACCGCGGCTCATCCAGCTGTGTGTGCTCACTGACTGTGTCTGTGTGCATATGTTTGATTGTGTGTGTGTGTGTGTGTGTGTGTGTGTGTGTGTGTGTGTGTGTGTGTGTGTGTGTGTGTGTGTGTGTGTGTGTGTGTGTGTGTGTGTGTGTGTGTGTGTGTGCACTGTGCAGGGCCATGGACAGCACTGGTCGGGTCCAAGAAAATATCATCTGAAAGGGCCATCCCTTAATAGATACAATATTATAAGGGCCCACTTCTGGGCCCCTCTCTCCCTGGGCCCGGGCCAACTGACCCCTTTGTCCCCTCCGTCGGATTTGCTGTGTGTGTGTGCGCGCGCACTTGTGTGTGCGCATGTGTGTGTGCGCACGTGTGTATGTGTGAATGTGTGTGTGTGTATGTGTGAATGTATGTGTGTGTGTGTGCGCATGTGTGTGTGTGTGTATGTGTATGTGTATGTGCGCATATGTCAGTGTGTGTCCACGCCAGTGTGTGTGTGTGTCTATGTCCACACCAGGGTGCTTAAGGATGAGGGAAAGATTCGGCCCCATCATCATCTGGGCTGAGCTGTTTATTTGTTCATGTCAGGCGGAGTGTGAAGGCAGGGCCATTACAGCCACAGTCCCTCCATCAGGCCAGTCACAACCAGGCAAGCGAACTAGGCAATTGCCCAGGGCCCCCCAGCTTAGAGACACCCCCCTAAATGACCGGTAATGTACTTATATTTCAATGACAGCAATGACAACTTTGTGACTGTGGCAACACCTGCCTAAACTCAATGACCGAAACATGCAATGACACTGATTTCAAAATCTATCTTGAGGGACCCCCTCCCCAATCGCTTGAAGAGAAGAAGAGGGCCACGAGTCACATCTTTGCCTAGGGCTCCCCAAATCCCTTGTAACGGTCCTGTCCTCCATCAGGACAATGACCCCTGCTAGGAACATAGAGCCGCAGGGAGAGATCGTAAAGGATGGTAGCGCGTCTACTGCCTCTTCTGTAATGCTCTCGCCATTGTACCGCAAAAATCACCCTCTCTATCACTTTCTCTCTCGATCTGTCTCTTCGTCTCACTTTGTTTCTGTTTTCTCTCTCTCTCTCTCTCTCTCTCTCTATGTCTTTCTATCTTTCTCTTTCTCTCTATTCAATTCATTTTTTTCTTTTTTATGTCTAGCTCAGCTCCGCTATTGGTCTTTGTCCCTCTCTTCTTTCACTTTGTCTGTTCTGTCTGTCTGTCTGTCTATCTTTCTTTATTTCTCCCTCTCACTCTCTCTTCCTCTCGTCCTTGGGCCTTCGCTCGCCATTCTTCATTCTTCACTTGTGTGCCTGCCTGCCTGCCTGGCTGCCTGCCTGCCTGCCTGCCTGCCTGCCTGCCTGCCTGCCTGCCTGCCTGCCTGCCTGCCTGCCTGCCTGCCTGACTGTCTGCCTGGCTACCTGCCTGCCTGCCTGGCTGTCTGGCTGCCTTTCTGTCTGCCTGCCTGTCTGTCTGCCTGCCTGCCTGCCTGCCTGCCTGCCTGCCTGCCTGCCTGCCTGCCTGCCTGTCTGCCTGCCTGTCTGTCTGTCTGCCTGCCTGCCTGCCTGCCTGCCTGCCTGCCTGCCTGCCTGTCTGCCTGCCTGCCTGCCTGCCTGCCTGCCTGCCTGCCTGCCTGTCTGCCTGCCTGCCTGCCTGCCTGTCTGCCTGCCTGCCTGCCTGCCTGCCTGCCTGCCTGTCTACCTGCCTGTCTGCCTGCCTGCCTGCCTGCCTGCCTGTCTGCCTGCCTGCCTGCCTGTCTGCCTGCCTGCCTGCCTGCCTGCCTGCCTGTCTGCCTGCCTGCCTGCCTGCCTGCCTGCCTGCCTGCCTGCCTGTCTGCCTGCCTGCCTGCCTGTCTGCCTGCCTGCCTGCCTGCCTGCCTGTCTGCCTGCCTGCCTGCCTGCTTGCCTGTCTGCCTGCCTGCCTGCCTGCTTGCCTGCCTGCCTGCCTGTCTGCCTGCCTGCCTGCCTGCCTGGCTGGCTGTCTGCCTGCCTGCCTGTCTGCTTCTTCACCTATCTGCCTGTCTTCCTAGCTGTCTGTCTGCCTGCCTGCCTGCCTGCCTGCCTGTCTGCCTGGCTGCCTGCCTGCCTGCCTGTCTGCCTGCCTGTCTGGCTGCCTGGCTGCCTGGCTGCCTGGCTGCCTGGCTGCCTGAACTGCCTGCCTGTCTGTCTACCTGCCTGCCTGCCTGCCTGTCTGCCTGCCTGCCTGCCTGCCTGCCTGCCTGTCTGCCTGCCTGTCTGCCTGCCTGCCTGCCTGCCTGCCTGTCTGCCTGCCTGTCTGCCTGTCTGCCTGCCTGCCTGCCTGGCTGCCTGGCTGCTTGGGCGTCTGCCTATCCTGGCTGGTGGCAACTCCTGGCTGGCTGTCTGTGTCCTTGGGTCGGAGTCGTAGCTGCCTGTGTCTGGATACTGCTGGAAGATTCATGACATGCTCCATTACCTGATCATTACTGCCAGGGTCGCTACTCCACCTGGACACTCCCTGCTATAGACTTCGGGTGGCTAAGGGGGGCGGGCCAGGGCTCTATGTCACAGTGTCACATATAATATGTCCAATAGCACAACAGCAACGCCTCCTGACATATTAGGTCTGTGACACATCTTTACATAGATCTGAGCTATCTGTCAAAGGTGCTGACATCTGGCACCTTGTTTGCAATCTTATGTACTAATGTTACATATTTGATTGTGTTTGCATTGCATCTGTGTTCCCACTTGGGTTATCTGAGGAAACCGGTCCAGAGCATACGGGTGCATCTAAACCAGAGACGGTTGGTTCATGAGGAACCGTATTGACTGTCTTTGTCTAAGTACCCAGAAAGATTTGATTTAACAGTCTGCATGCAAATGCACTTTTGGCACATCTCTCTCCTAAACTGTATCAGCTCTCTGCCTCTGCCTCGATACCCAGGTCTTTTCCTCTCAGCCTGTTCAAAATCCCCCCAAATCCCCTCCTATGCTAATAATAAGCATAGCTTTAGAGTACAGTGTCTGTAAAAGGGAATCCACTTTCTCTCTCTGTCTGTCTGTTTCTCTCTCTCTCTCCACACCTCTTCTTATCAATTCTTGCCACTCAGTGTGACTCCATTATCTGATCATCACTGTGAGGGTCTCTACTCCACCTGGACACTCCCTGCTGTACATGTTTTTGTTTTTGTTTATCAATACAGTGTTGTGATGAGGGGCAAGACAATGACAGCCAACCACGAGAGCAATTTTTTTGACCGACAGCGGTTTCCAAAAATCAGAGGTTGATTTGTGCGCAACTAGTTTCGTGCAGTCAGGAGAAAACAAAAATGTAGAACTCATGTATAGACTTTGGCTGCTGAGGGGGTGGGCCAGACCTCTATGTCACCGTGTCACATATTGACCCAGTAAGACACGTCCCCTGTAACAAATTAGCTGTTACCAGAATGACAATTAACAAATCTATTACTAAAGGCCCTATTACAGCATTCCACTGGTGGGCCGGCGTGTGTTGAGGGGCTACGTCCAAAAACACAACAACAGAGCCACTTGAAATATCAGGTCTGTGACATATAGTGTCTTTACATAGACCTGGACTGTCTGTCATCGCCTAGGAGGAACTGGCATCTGGCACTGTGTTTGCAATCTTATGTACTTATGTTACATATTTCATTATGTTTGCATTGCTTTTGTGTTCCCACTTGGGTTATCTTAGGAAATCAGTCCAGAGCATACGGATGTATCTAAGCCAGAGACGGTTGATTGATGAGGAACCATATTGGCTGTCTTTGTCTAAGCACCAGAAAGATTGGATTTACTGTAACAGTCTGCATGCAAATACACTTTTGGCACATCTCTCTCATATACTGTATTTGCTCTCTGCCTCTGCTTGAATACCCGTGTCTTTCCCCCTCAGCCTGTTCAAAATCCCCCCAAATCCCCTCCTATGCTAATAATAAGCATAGCTTTGAGTAAAGTGTCAGTAAAAGGGATTCCATTTCCTGTGTCTGTCTGTCTGTCTGTCTGTCTGTCCGTCTGTCTGTCTGTCTGTCTGTCTGTCCGTCTGCTTCTCTCTCTCTCTCTCTCTGCCCCTCTTCTTGTCACTCAGCGTGACATGATCCATTACTGCACTGAGCGACTCTTCAATACAGCAATACAGGACAACCCTCCCCCCCCGCCCCTCTGGACCATTCACAGTGACTGTTGGCGGACCAGGTCTCTGTGTCACTGTGTCACATATCAACCCAGTAAGACAAATCCCCTGTTATAAATCAGCTGTTACCTGAATGACAATAACCAAGTTCTAATGTATTACTAAAGGCCCTGTGCACTGTCATAGTAGTGTAGTACTGTGGTAGTTACGTTTTTTCCAGTGACTATTACAGCGTTCGACTGTTGGAGCGGCGTGCAATAACACAACAACGCCTCTTGAAATATGAGGTCTGTGACATGCGTATCTTTACATAGACCTGGACTGTCTGTCTGACTCGTGCTGGCATCTGCCCCTGTGTTTATAATCTAATGTACATACGCTATGTTACATATTTCATTATGTTTGCG
>NC_085858.1:18586234-18588734 GCF_034702125.1 Engraulis encrasicolus
GGAGAAGAGAAGAGAGGAGAGGCGGAGGAGAGGAGAGGAGAGGCGGAGGAGAGGAGAGGAGAAGAGAAGAGAGGCGGAGGAGGATGGCTGAACGGTGTAGGAGGTGGGTGATGGAGGAGGGCGGAGGGTGGAGGTGGGCCCTATGGGGGAGTAGTGTAAACATCCATGCTGCTACCTACATCCTCAGTCCACCTGCCTGCCTCGCCACAGAACATGCAGCTCTCAACACCATGGCACACACTATTCCCCTGTGTGCCAACTCTGATTACAACATGGAGATGGGAAATACGCACAAAACGGAAATGTTTGCACTCTCTTTTCGCCCAGCTCAGTAAGCACATTCATACACATATGTGCAGGTGCACACAAACACACACACACACACAAACACAAAAGACACTATGGGCATGTCAGACATACGGTCACGTGAAGCGAAGTTCACGTCAGACGTGCACGTTACGTACCAGATCACATGCAATATAAATGTGCAATCCTTGAATTGCTCTATGCTTCATGAAAGGATGTACTTGTCTCCACCCATCAGCCAATCACATCACATGCCTTTCACCTCATCGTGCCTCTCATCTTGAAGCACTGTGTTCATTGACTGAAATTGCTGACGACCCACTCCAAGTTTTTCGCTCAATTTACATGGCAAGGAATGTGAATTACTGTATGGATTTTGGGGTGTAGAATTAGATGTCTGACATGGTAAGGAATGTGTATGAAAAGTTGATGTTGAGGTGCAGAATAACTGTATGCACAAATAAATCTCAGTAGAAATGCCTTGTTGCAAATGGTCAGCAACAACAAGCACACACAAGCTGCCCGCAAATTGGACCGAGACAATTTTGGATTAGTGTCATGAACTGCACCTTTCAGTAGAAGGCCTCCAACCAACCGGGATTATTTTGATTACTTCCATTCAAGGACTGTGTCTATGCTTCGATTCACCATAATCCCCTCCAGATTACAGAGATGTATACACAGGTGAAGCAGTCTTTTCCCTGTGATTGATGACAGAAAATGAATGGCAGCTTCACAGCACAGTCAGAGAGAGTAGAGAGACTCTTACTTAAAGAATACTTAAAGAATCTCTGGTACAGTAGTGAATATGGGGCACTCAATAGCGCAATGCATCCCTTTTTTCCTTAATCTAACAGTAATACAACAAAGCCCCAGGCGGAAAAAAAAACAATATTTTTTTTTATTTGATTCCATCCAGGCCATCCTCAGAGAATACACTGAACGCCACATCAGCCTTCTAAATGAACACGAACAAAACACCACTCACAAAATCAACAGCTGGATGGAGTCAGCAATGCACACATCAAATCGCAGCAATAAAATGTAGGCTATTTTGAATGAAATTGATTCCAGTAATGTTCATGTGAGTAAATACACAGAACTCAACAAAGCCAAACAAAAATACATGTTGGTGATATAGAATTGATTCCGATTCCAATAATTAATTCCAGTGAAATTGTGCTGAGCCTCATGAAAGACAATAACAAAAGGGACTTAATAAAATGACCAGCTGACAAGACCATAGAACTGCACACAACAAAGCCCAAGCATAGCCTACATGTAGGATTGTATGAAATGAATCCAAGCAAAGTCAACCTCAGAGGATCAACCAGGGGATACACACATCATACCAACCTTATAAATGTCAGCAAACATGCTATGGGAGAGGGTAATAACAAGTATACAAGTGTTCCTATTTCCTCACTCATAAAATCCAGTTTCATGGAAAAATGTAATACTAACCGCAATACCATTTTACACAACAAAGCCAAATAATGAAATGTGTTGATTGGTTTCAGACGGTCACAATACCTACAGAGAATAGGCCTTCACTGAGCCTCTGCACATCAGGAAGTGAATGTGCTATGGAATATAAAAACAGTGTTCCTCAGTCATAAAATCAACAGCTTCACATAAAGACAGTACTAACCTCAATACTACTGTGCACAACAATACCAAACAGTGAATTATTTTGATTGGCTTCAAACCCATTACAGACCCAGAATATGGGAGGTAAAAGAAAGCGTTCCTAATGTACTGATGGAGAACCAGAGGGGGGGTGAGGGGGCCAAGCAGCATGGCTGGATGAGACTGGAAGAGCGGCAGCCAGATACACTGACCTCATCTGATCACACAAATAGACGTCAAGGTCAATTTCACCCCATCCCCCATTGCTTACATTTCAGAATCATTCCTACAAATAACAATAGCATGTAATCTTAGCGAGGGAATCAATCAGGCTGACATGACCAAGTTCCTGTGTGTGTGTGTGTGTGTGTACGTGCGTGTGTGTGTGTGTGTGTGTGTGTGTGTGTGTGTGTGTGTGTGTGTGTGTGTGTGTGTGTGTGTGTCTGTGTGTGCGCGCGCGTGTGGGTGTGCGCGTGTGTGGGTGTGCGCGCGTGTGGGTGTGCGCAGAGAGGGGTGGGGGGGGTCTCCCTAAAGATAAAGGATAATACATCTGTGAGGTCACGAG
>NC_085858.1:18593734-18598734 GCF_034702125.1 Engraulis encrasicolus
GAAATGGTCAGTGTGCGGGAGTTTTTTTCAAGTTGTCTGCAGAGGTGTCAAAAGTACCAATGAGAGTTACCCATTGAGAGTTAGTATTAATGTACTCTCAATGACTGTAGCTAATGAGCCAGATAGATTGTAACCTGGTTCTCACCAGCCCTGTGTGTGTGTGTGTGTGTGTGTGTGTGTGTGTGTGTGTGTGTGTGTGTGTGTGTGTGTGTGTGTGTGTGTGTGTGTGTGTGTGTGTGTGTGTGTGTGTGTGTGTGTGTGTGTGTGTGTGTGTGTGTGTGTCTGTGTGTCTGTGTGTGTGTGTGTGTGTGTGTGTGTGTGTGTGTGTGTGTGTTTGTGGCTCCGGAGCCCCCTGTTTGAGCTACACACACACACGGAGGTCTGGAACACTGCAAGAATCCTCCACATCTCAAGCCAGAAAATTGACGGAGCAATTATTGCTTCAATATCAATGGCAGCTCACATTGAGGAGTCACAGGACAGATTAAAGACTATATTGACTCTCTAGAGATTAACAGATTTTTTTTTTTTTTGAAGGAATTGTTGGTGGCGAGGACGAGGAGAATGATGGATAAAGCCATGCCTTCTGATGGCGAAACCAATGTTACTGAGAAAGCCTAAAAACCTAAAAAGAAAATCTGCCACAAATTTGATCCAACCAGCACAGAATTAGCCAAAAGCGGCCCTCCCATCGCACTAACGGTAGGACACTGGGCCGCTAGACTGGCGACCTGGACTCGATTCCGACCCGGGTTATTTGCCAACCCTTCCCCATCTCTCTACCATTCATTTCCTTTCTACCTCTCCTACAGTACTATCATCAATAAAGTCAAAAAGACGGAGAAAAAAGAATTAGCTAATAGTGTTGTATTGGTACATAGTAGATCCATTACTCAGAGACGTTACTTGTGTAAGGAAAGTGGCAGGGTTTGCTTGTTTTCTTCCACTTTCACTTTTTGCGTCTCCGGAGGCCCAGGTTTGAAGATGGCAGGGAAGTCTTTCTCCTTCAGATCCATAAAGAGACATTTAGAGACATTGCTGTTCATCAGCTAACCTGTGTGTGTGTGTGTGTGTGTGTGTGTGTGTGTGTGTGTGTGTGTGTGTGTGTGTGTGTGTGTGTGTGTGTGTGTGTGTGTGTGTGTGTGTGTGTGTGTGTGTGTGTGTGTGTGTGTGTGTGTGTGTGTGTGTGTGCGCGTATGCCTGTATGTCTGTCTGTCTGTGTCTACACACTATGTATAAATAGAGCATATACAACACTTCTTGCCTTTGGGCAGCTTTATTTAGGCCATTTCGTTTCCATTCATAGTCTTTATGGTCACATGGCCATGTTATTGCCCTCAAAGGAGGAAGAAGTATTTTTCATAAGTCTACTATAGGTGCGTATGGTACATATGTAGCACACAGGAAAGCCTGCATGATGCTTATTTTCCCCAAATCGATAATAAAACTGCAAGTGAATTAGAGTAATCCAGAGCTAGGCCTATACAGTAAGGGGGCTTTAAATATGTCTTACAATGGCCATAGGCTATATGTGGCTCATGTACTTTCCAGACAGTTGTGACTTGCAAATATTAACTGGCACTGCTCTCTCTCTCTCTCTCTCTCTCTCTCTCTCTCTCTCTCTCTCTCTCTCTCTCTCTCTCTCTCTCTCTCCTCACATCGTTGTCTTAGGAGGAGCAAGCTATCAGGCCTCTCAACATTAAGAAAGCTTAAGAAGTATTTATTTATTTATTTATTATTATTATTATTTTACATTTAAGACAGTGTCTCTCTTACTAACAAACTAACCTCCATTTACCAACGATCTCCTATCTCCAGCGGATGTGTTATCTAATTTATATAGACTACCCTATAGGCTTTTTCTAGATCACTCTGCATAATAATGTCTTTTAGATGGTAGGCCTATGTTATATAGTATTTGTTTATATAGTAATGTCAATATAGCCTATTACATTAATTACATTACATTAATTGCCACCACATTTATCACAATGTTGAAAATAAATATTATAGAGGGACTTGCTGAAGTTTAAACTTTGGTCAATATGCACTGCATCACAAGAGACGCCAAGGAGAGTTCCAAGCTGCATTAATCTTGCCAACATGGCCTACCCAACATGTAATATACAGACGACCACCAGATGGCGTAATTATTCCTTGTTTGCGTTGTTTTAGGCTGTCTTTGTTATTGGGACACACTTGCTTGGTGGTCCTATCAACAGATAAGCTCCTCTCTTTTTTCTGTTACAAATGTTGCCAGAACATATCCTCATGGGTTAGAAGAGATCTAGCCTTTTTGTTTAGTGGGTTGTATAGTAATTAGTAGTATGCTGCTGTAGCCTACTGTGTAATTTGGTTTAAAGATGAAATGAAAACAAATAATAATGAATAAATAATTGTTTTCTGCAACAGGTCTCCCCCCCCCCCCTCTCTCTCTCTCTCTCTCTCTCTCTCTCTCTCTCTCTCTCTCACACACACACACACACACACACACACACACACACACACACACACACACACACACACACACACACACACACACACACACACACACACACACACACACACACACACACACACACACTCTTTTTTGCTGTAGCAATGTTCACTACACCAGACGTTGGTACACTGTTGCACTTGAATGTGACATTGCGGTGTGTGTAAACCTGATGCAGTGTAAGGGGGAAATGGTGGAATGACACAGCACACTGTTGAAGTAAAAAATGAGCTTCATATGATTCGGATCTTGTCTCAGCTAATCAGATTTCGTAGCTGGCAAAGGTAAATGATCAAGTCAAAAAATCAAGTCATTTCTAGGAAAAATGGAAGAGGCACACAACAAGGCAATGCATTATGGGGGAATGAGGGAATGAAGATGGAAGGAAAACAGGGATAAAAGTAAGCTTTGTTTACAAGAACATTGGGTACAGACACCCCCTACACATGCACGCACATAAACATGCATACAAACACACACACACACACACACACACACACACACACACACACACACACACACACACACACACACACACACACACACACACACACACACACACACACACACACACACACACACACACACACAAGCGCACACACACACAAGCGCACACACACACAAGCGCACACACACACACACACACACACACACACACACACACACACAGACACACACACACACACACACACACACACACACACACACACACACACACACACACACACACGTACAAACATTTGTCAGCAGATTTTTTTTAACCCCCATTATTAAGAATTTTCTCAGGAGCTACCCATATTTGGGTGTTTGAGATGCTGGGTGTGTGTGAGCGTGTGTGTGTGTGTATGCACGTGGTCCATGCATACGTAGTATGTGTGGTTTCCATGTGGGCATATGTGTGTGTGTGTGTGTGTGTGTGTGTGTGTGTGTGTGTGTGTGTGTGTGTGTGTGTGTGTGTGTGTGTGTGTGTGTGTGTGTGTGTGTGTGTGTGTGTGTGTGTGTGTGTGTGTGTGTGTGTGTGTGTGTGTGTGTGTGACAATGGCATGAGAACATAAAGGACAAATTGTTTGTATTCGTCATGATGCCGCTCAGAGCCACGTCCAGTCAGATTTTCATCTGCACTTGCAAGTTCTTCTAGTTCTTTCCCATGACACGCCTGATAGAGTTGCCCAGTTGGGACTCGAACCCAGACCTTCTGGGGTAGTCAACCGGGAATCTGACCGCTACACCAAAGAGCAAGGCTCGTTGGTGTGACAGTCAGAACACACCTTCGGGAAGCACACCCGTACGCTTCACACACTTATGGTGTCCCTCACGCAACTGCCCATCATGCTTCTCCCATACAGTGTGCCCCATCATCAATGCTGCACCCATCACTGGGGTCCCTCACACCGGGGTCACCAATCCTTGGGGCACCTCACATGGAACTAGAGCTCACACCCAATGGCTACGCTTCCGATTGCCTCACGGTACCATCCCCATTTGTAGCGAAGGGGAGTAGAGTTGCCTAGTTGGGACTCAAACCCAGACCTTCTGGAGTAGCAAACCGGGACTCTGACCGCTACACCAAAGAGCCAGGCTTGTTGGTGTGACAGTCAGAACACATCCACAACCCTAGTGATGGTCACTCCATCACACTCTGATTGTAAAGTGCAGGAGTGCGGAGGTTATCTTTCTCTTACGCGAGTCAGTCCTGGTCAGTTGTTTAAATGTATTTATTTGTTTATTTATTTATTTATATTTATTTGTTTGTTTATTTATTTATGGGGGGGGGTCAACTTTATTTAGACAGGACACTGAAGAGTGGGACAGGAAATAAGTGGGGGAGAGAGACGGGGGGGGATTGGGAAATGACCCGGGTCAAGAATTGAACCCGGGTCGCCCGCGTAGCAGTCCAGTGCCTAGTTTAAACTAAATGCTGGCGAAATTTCAGTTTGGCAAGTAAAAGACCAACTTACTAGCCATTGTGACCCATTGGTGAGTATGAGTTTGGCTAGTGATATTTAGCCATTTTGGCTGGTGATGAAGAAAGTGAACTTAGGGGCCCTGCGTACATATACTGGGTACCAAACAATTCATTTTGGTGCTTTCTGTGGCTCCCCCGTCAACTGTCTAGTAAGCCTATGCCTAGCGTCGGCCCTAACGAAATTTGCTCCAACTCCTGGCACCTGTGCTAGTAGTGCCTTAATGTCCTAGTAGGGTTTGACGTAAACATGCAGTGGATCCATGCATGGGGGGTATTGTGAGTTGTTAGCAATGGTCTTGGTTAATTTAGCATGCCAGCTCCAACCATAAATACAGGCTCAATCGAAGCCAGTCAGCATGACCCTTTAAGACACGTGTGTGTGTGCACAGGTGAGTGTGTTTGCATGGTTGAAATCAGTGTGTGTGTGTGTGTGTGTGTGTGTGTGTGTGTGTGTGTGTGTGTGTGTGTGTGTGTGTGTGTGTGTGTGTGTGTGTGTGTGTGTGTGTGTGTGTGTGTGTGTGTGTGTGTGTGTGTGTG
>NC_085858.1:18608734-18613734 GCF_034702125.1 Engraulis encrasicolus
TTCACACTGACCACACAGGAAACTTGCAGATGCCCAGTCATACAATTATATAGTATATTACCGCATTCGCAATAGAGCAGTTGGTGGGGTTGTCAAAGGGCCACTGTTCCATGTGGTCCCAGTGTTGTTGGGCTTTCTTACTCTTTCTCTCTCTCTCTTTCTCTCTCTCTCTTTCTCTCTCTCTCTCTCTCTCTCTCTCTCTGTCTCTCTCTGTCTCTCCTCTCTTTTAAAAAAAATACTTTTTTTTGGTCTTTTTGACTTTATTTATGACAGGACAGTGAAGGTGGTGAGAAGAAGCAAGTGAGGAGAGAGAGACAGGGAGGGGCCGGCAAAGGACCCGGGCCGGGGATCGAACCCGGGCCGGGGATCGAACCCGGGTCAGCCGCACGGCAAAAGAGTGCCCTACCGGTTGCTCTCTCTCTCCTTTCATTCCCATGTTCTGTCCCTCTCACTTACTTTATTTCTCCCTCATTTATTTCTCTCTCTCGCACACACCCTCCCTCTCTCCCTCCCTCCCTCTCTCTCTCTCTCTCTCTCTCTCTCTCTCTCTCTCTCTCTCTCTCTCTCTCTCTCTCTCTCTCTCTCTCTCTCTCTCTCTATCTGTGTCTATTATTTCTCAGGTTAACTCTCACTCTCTGTCTCTCCCTCTCTTCCTCTCTCGAAGCATCAGTGAAATGTTTCAGGAGTCATGCTATTTATAGCCTCAACTCGCGTGCGTCTGAACAAGACGTCTCATGGATGCTCAAATCCAATCAGCCAAGGAGACAGGAGAAACCGAATGGCGTGAGTGTGTTTGCGTGTGTGTGCGTGTGTATGTGAATGTGCGCGTGTGTGCGTGTGTGTGTCTGTGTATATGTGCGTGTGCGTGCGTGCATGCATGCGTGTGCGTGCGTGTGTGTGTGTGTATGTGTGTGTGTGCGCGTGTGTGCACGCATGCGTGTGTGTGTGTCTGTGTGTGCGCGTGTGCGTGTGCGTATGTGTGTGCGTGTGTGTGTGTGCGTGCATGCATGACAACTCCCTCTCTGTATCTACTGCAGCGTCCTGTCTCCTGCCTGGTGGGGTTTGGAGAGTGGTGGCTAGACAGTCAGGAAAGGGACAGGAACAGACATAGACACAGGCAGGGACGCTGACAGCTTTGGCCGGGCCCAGGACAAAGTCATCTGAACAGGCCCTCCTCCCAGCCCAATAGATACAATGTAATGAGGACAGGGGCGCTGCCAGAAATGTTGGGCCCCATGAAAGATTTGAATTTTGGGCCCCCTTAAGGGCCCCTCTCAGTGCTTAGGCCCCCTTAAGGGCTCCTATCAGTGCTTGGGCCCTTAGAATCTGTACCACTTCCCCCCCTAGCGGCCCCCATGAATGAGGACCCAATTCTGAGCCCCCTATCTCCCTGGGCCCAGGACAACTGTCCTCTTTGTCCTCCCGCTGTCTGCACCCCCCTGGACACAGACAAGCTGTGAGTTGAACAGGTCATGCAAAAGACTGAGTATGATCTTTCTCTCAATGTCGGCGACAATCTGCGGTTAACCCCTTAGCGCAGAACCTCTGTTATAGTCTTGTTGTCACCAAAATCAGATGCATTGTCATAGCAGTGTTGTTACGATGTAGTTCAGCGCTTTCGGCAAAGAGTGAATAGGCCCGTACATGCAGGGCTCAACTGCAGTAAGAGGCTACGCATGACATTATGTCGCACTCCATAATTGCTTGTTATTCCCCTTGTATTGTCCCATTCGTCAGGGAGATTTGTCTGTATTGCAATGAATGTCTTTATTTTATTTGTCGATTAATTGTATTCGCCAAAATGTCTGTATGTCAATTTCCTTGTGTAAAGATACACAACCCACTCTGATTCTGGTTCTTACAAATGCCTCTTGATCCATCTTGATTGTTGTTATTATTAACCCGATTTAAAACAGTTATAAGTGAGAAATATAAACAGCATGTTTCCACTCATATTCCTCATCATGCCACTAATATAACACATTGATACATGCGAGAGATGAATAACACACCACAACAACAAGGGCTGATTTCAAGATGCATGAACTGTAGCAACACGGTTAATTTAATAGAAACATAGGAGCCATGAACACTCTGGGCCTGTTGTGTGTGTGTGTTGACGCCAATCTCAAACCAGTCCCAGCTGAGATAAGGTGCTTCTTTGTGCTGTAGCAATATTGCAAGACAACGTTGCCCCTGATTGAGTAAGTGGTTGAACAGAACACACTTACCAAATAGGAGCAAACAATCCCAAAAGCATGTTGCAGAACGTCTCATAATTGCCAAACAGTTTATATCTGTTACCTCTGTGTTTGTGTGTGTGTGTGTGTGTGTGTGTGTGTGTGTGTGTGTGTGTGTGTGTGTGTGTGTGTGTGCGAGTGTGGTATATATGTGGTAATATACTGTACGTATGTATGGTAAATACATGTGCAATGTCTTAGTGTCTTCTTCTGTATTTATGTATGTATGCTACTACACTACACTACACTACACAACACCACACATGTCACATGACCCAGGCCGGAATCGAACCCAGGTCGCCCGGCGTAGTAACCCAGTGTCCTACCGTGAGGCCATGGCGGGGCTGACTTTGGGCCTTTCTCTCGTGACCTCAGACACATTTGATTCATTGTATTTTGAAGTTATATAGACTGTGGAATAAACAGAAATATACATGATTTCTACCTTAAAGCGGTTGTCCTTTACCTGTTTCACTCAAAATCGGAACTTGTTTGACGTCATTGCGAAAAATAGAAACTGTGCTGCTCATTGAAACTGTGCTGCCTATTGCCACATTTGATCTTTTCACGAATATTTACTAAGTAAGTAATAAGCTAATATTTACTAGTATGACCAAAGCGCAGTAAATTTGGGAGCTGGAAATGCAAAATGGCAGCCGGAGAACATGGAGAAGTTCCCCTTTTCATGTATGAAAAAACAACGTTCCCAGTCAAAATGAATAGGCCTACTTAGAATTTGATGGTGGTGGTAAGTATTCGTGAAAAAGGTAACATTTGTGAATGGGCAACATGAAAGCTAGTAAAAATATTACACAGCGCACCTTTAACAAAACTCAACAGCTCAATCCATAATCCTAAACCCTTAGGGGTGCTACTGTGTGTTGTAATGACTTTGGTACTCCTCTTGACTGGTAGCCATATTGACATGGCAGTGACTCGGTCTAGTGGGGAACCTTGAGGTCATCTTATCAGGCCCCCGAAATAATTTTAATATTATGCAGTTTCACATGAAATATGTCATGTTTCGTAAAGAAATCTTTAGTTCATTTGAAATACAATTAATTATTGTTTTCAGGGGACCTAGTGAAGGTCGGTTCTGTTGTAAAGGTGGCCACCTTCAATATAAGCCTAAGTGCAGGTGGAAATCTGGGTTCGTGTTCATAGTACGACCCTTGGATCACTTTATAAAATTTGAAGTGGCCCTCGAAAGAAAACGGGTTCCCTGGCCTAGTGATACACACACATGCATTTGGACAGCGCATACTGAGAATTTCCTGTGTATGGTGGGATAGCCATTCAAAGCTACAGCCACAAGATTAGTCTGACCGCCAGGCTACCCCTGATATACTGTGCACTTACGGTAGAATATATTTGTTTAGAAGTGATTACGCTAAGTATTGTAATGACACTGTGATAATACTTGATCTAACTATTCAGCTTCTTTTAAAGCCAGTCAGTGCCAGTTGATTTAGAGGGGGTGCTGATTTGAAATGCTCCTAAAATGTGTAAATCCAGATTATTTTTTGCTTTGAACATTCATTTTTCCATTAACATGGTTACACATGGTGTTCCATAATCACACTGTATGCAAAGTTGAAAACTGGTTCAGTCTCAACCTCATATCCGTGCTTTTTCATCTTTGAAAGATTCATCTAAAAATTACATAAAGCCTTGTGAATGTTTTTCCTTTCACATGGACCTTTTGTTTGACAACATGTCAGCCATGGAAAAAAGAATCATTACAAACACCAAAAAGTAGACAGTTGACTTGGCTCTTATCCAAAAAGGCATGTGACGCAAGAGTGTGTCAGTAGTGGAAGAATCGGTGTGTGTGTGTGTCTGTGTGTCTGTCTGTGTGTGTGTGTGTGTGTGTGTGTGTGTGTGTGTGTGTGTGTGTGTGTGTGTGTGTGTGTGTGTGTGTGTGTGTGTGTGTGTGTGTGTGTGTGTGTGTGTGTGTGTGTGCCCAGCTGGTTCCACTTACCCATTGGGCCGGAGCAAGAGTTGGCTCCTCCCCCGTCTCTGGCTCCTCTCAGCCCCAGCAGTTTGTTCCTCACAGAGCGAGACTCGAGCTGCGAAATCAGGAGAGAGAGAGAGAGAACGGGAGAGCGAGAGACAGAACAAGCAAATCAGAAAGTGTGTGCTGGGACGCTGGGGTTTATTTAGTGCGCAATAGTTTCCCAGAAGTCTTCAGATGCGCGGCCGTATAGTTTGACACCCCGTATTCGCCAGTTTGACAACTTAAACAACTTCGACAACTCGTTGGAGTGTTTTTTCCCCTGAAATCGCGGGTCTCGAGAAGGAAAGCGGGAGGAAAGCCCAACATCTGGATACGCGATTTTCGCCGACTGTGTTGCTGCTTCTGGTAGATAATACGTCTCGTGAAGGATATAAACTAACTTTTTTGTACTGCTGCGAGTTTGGTAAGGAGTCCAGCCACACTGGTAAGACCAGACGTGACCTGCGCCTTTTCCCGGTGCGCCACAGTGTAGCCCAGCGGGTGTATGCCAGGACAACTCTCAGCATTGGGACGCAGGAAATAAGTTGTGCGTGTGTGGTAGTAGTGGATCTTTCTCTCTCTCGCGCACACACACACACACACACACACACACACGCACAGTCACGGACGTGCATGTGTGCGTGTGAATAGAAGGCTAGTGGACAGGACACGGTGTGGCTGAAGAGGAGGGGTGAATGCCTTGGCCGGGACTGCACTGGTGCGTGTGCTGCAGGCAGGGGTTCAATCTGCTGGGCCGCGAGCAT
>NC_085858.1:18618734-18623734 GCF_034702125.1 Engraulis encrasicolus
GTGTGTGTGTGTGTGTGTGTGTGTGTGTGTGTGTGTGTGTGTGTGTGTGTGTGTGTGTGTTGTGTTTGTGTTTTTCTGTGTGCCTGCCTGTGGCTTGATGTCAGTGTGCGGGTTTGTGTTTGTACATTTGTGCTTGCTTGTGGTTTGTGTGTGTGTGTGTGTGTGTGTGTGTGTGTGTGTGTGTGTGTGTGTGTGTGTGTGTGTGTGGTGTGTGTGTGTGTGTGAGAGAGGAGAGAGAGGGAGAGAGAGAGAGAGAGTGAGAGAGAGAGAGAGAAGGAGAGAGAGTGAGAGAGAGAGAGAAGGAGAGAGAGTGAGAGAGAGAGAGAGAGAGAGAGAGAGAGAGAGAGAAGGAGAGAGGGGCACAAGGTCTTTTTTCGCTCTGAATTGGTAATACTAATACAGTGTTGAGCCAGGTTTCTGCCAGGGCAGACCGCAGTGGACCACATGAGTCTGTGTGTGCTGTGACGGAGAGAGACAAGTTCTCCTAAACCCTGCCCTCTCCTCTGGGACTCCCCTCTCTTCCTCTCTTTCCCTATTTCTCTCTTTTTTTATTTCTCCCACTTCCCTTCCTCTCTTCTTCCCTCATCTCTTCTCTCCTCTTCTCTTCAGCTTTTTATTTTATTTTCCTGTCTTGCTCTCTTCTCTTTTCCTTCTCCTCTCCTCTTTTCATTTTTTCTTTTCTCTTCTCTCCTTTCCTCATCCCATTCACTCTCTTTCTCTCTAACTAAAGTTCTCTCCAGTCTTCTCCTTTCCTCCTCTCATTCCTCCCCTCTATTCTCTCTAGCTGCGCTACTCTCTCCTGTCCTCTCCTCTCCTCTCCTCCTATTCCTCCTCTTTGTAGCTGCACTCCTCTCTCTCTCTCTCTCTCTCTCTCTCTCTCTCTCTCTCTCTCTCTCTCTCTCTCTCTCTCTCTCTCTCTCTCTCTCTCTCACTCACCCCCTCTCTCTCCCCTCTTGTCTGGGTGATGGACTGCCTTGTGCCTCAGATCATTGAACAAGAGGAAGGAGAGCTGCTCTCTCAGACCCAAACAGGAACCATAAATCTCAGCTTCTGGTAGGCCCATGCCCCTGACCCTAAACATAGGCCACGTCTCAGAACAGAACAGGGGACTGAGGAACCGATTCTTTTCTGGAAGTCTGTGAAGATTCTCATTTCTCATTTATCCAGGTCATTTTATCCAAAGAGGGTGGCTGTAAGCTGCCAGACGTCTTAGTAGAGCTTGAAAGAAAAGAAAAAGCTCATGGTATAAGAAGTCCAGTTGTGCACGGCTAATCTCTTTGAATGTTCTGGAAGTTGTTGGCTCTGGAACAGGGTCATTAGGCTTGAATGGGTTCCTAAGCCCGCCGGGAGCTTACAGAGAACACATCGGTCTGAACCTGCACTGAAAGCAAGCAAAGGATTTTGACAGAAATGATGAAGTAACAGTTCCGGCATTTATATTTGTATTGGCGCCCTTTTAAAAGGGAGAAGAAAACTTAAAGGAAATGGCATTTTTCTATTTTTGGAGGCTAAATCTATCACAGTCGGACACGTGAAGCCAAATGTGGTTCTTTAAAAAAGGCCTTAGGTACAGCATACTACGGTACAACAGCTCAGCAAGACAGAGAGAGACTGGCCAGGAGAGAAGACCCAGCTGTGTCACGATGCCCTCAGGCTGTTCTAGACATAACTTGACTGGCGAGATCAGTCACGTCACGCATCTACGCACAGTTGATGAGAAGAATATGCCTGGTTCCTGCAGTGAAATAGTGATGGAGATTGCATCATCTTTATTATTATTATCACATTATTATTCTGACTTATTGCATTACATTATTATTACATTACATTACATAACTTAGCTGGCACTCTTAAACGGAGTGGCTTCTATTTTATCATCTATTGTTTTCGTTTGCCCCTGACATTCAAGAATAACAGTATACTTCTCTGCTTACCTCATACGTACAGATAAAGCTGATGTACAGCATTTGTTATTTATTATGAAGGCTAATGAATCCATGTTAAACATCGCATTGCATTTTGCATTTATCTTGAGTGACTTTAGTAACAATTTAGCAACAGCATGCATAAGAAAAGTATGCAAAAGAGCTCTTTACTGACACATTTGCAATACTGCATACTGTATGTCTTAATGGACACATACATGAACAAAGATAAACAGTGTGAAAGTAGCAGCATATTTGAACCAGGAATAATCTGGTATGTTTATACTGGAATAATAATAGGACTGAGTGCTTTTACTGAATGCTAAACTGGAGGGTGACTGACAGCCTTGCAATCAATTAGGTCCAATTTAGCACTTGAAGGACAAGGTAGCTTTTTTTAAAGATGACGGAGGAGAGAATGGTGGTGAGAGATGAAAGGGTCTCGAGGAGATGGAAGGAAGAGGTGTCTCTGGGTATGGGCCAGTTTCACACGCATCCCCCACCACCACCACCCCAACCACCCCATCCTATCCCCGCTGACAACTTTGGTTGGGCCCTTGGCAAACTCATCTGAAAAGGCCCCAATTTTCAGTACATATACTGTACTTAATTCTGGGCCGTCTCTCTCTCTCTCTCTCTCTCTCTCTGGGCCCAGGACAACAGACCCCTTTGTCCCCCCTGTCCCACCCCGTCAGCCGTCTTCCCTGCCCCTCCTCACAGTCACCCCCAGCTGCACCCTCCTCTCCTCTCCACTGCCTGTGTTGTGTGTGACAGCACAGGGGCCCCAGTCAGCCTCTGAGCGAGGCCTGCTTAAGTGGCCTTCAGTGTGCCCTCTGCCTGCCCTCCCCTGCTTACCGCCTGTGAAAGGGCCGAGTGTGAGGGGAGACCAGAGCCACAGGCCTCTCACTCTTTCACTCGTTTTCCCCCTCTCGCTTGTTTTCCTTTCTCTCTGTTTTCCTCTTGCTCTCTCTCTCTCCCTCTCCCTCTCTCTCTTTCTCTCTGTCTTTCTTTCTGTCATTCTCTCTCTCTCTTTCTCTCTTTCTCTCTCTCTCTCTCTCTCTCCCTCTCTCAGCCACCACGACAGTGGAAAAGGGAAGAGAAATACAACTCCATGAAAGGGTGGTAGGCCGGCAGAGAGGCCAAAAGAGAGAGGAAGAGGGGGAGAGAGAGAGAATATGTATTAAGGACATTCTTATACAGGGGTTCCAGACACACACACGTGCACACGCACACACGCACACGCACGCACACACACATCTGGCAGTACATTGGCATTTCCTCTTGCATCTCTGCATTTCCAGGGAGCGGAAGTTAGCAGACAGAACCAACGTGTCACTCGGAGCCCCCTCTCTGCCCCCATCCCCCATCAATCCGCCTCAAACACGTGCACACACACTCTCTTACACACACACAGGCGCGCACACACACACACACACGCACGCACGCACGCACACACACACACACACACACACACACACACACTCGGCCGACCCCTCCCTGTCCTGTCCTCTTGCTCTGGCTGTGCCTCTGGCCCTGCTCTGCATGATTCACCCCTGCTTGCTCCCAAACGGATTGCCGCTGCCAAACTATTCCAGCCTGGCACAGCAGAGCTCGGCAGCCCATAGCACAGAGCCCATAGCCCATAGCACATAGCACATAGCTCATAGCACACAACACATAGCAGAGAGAGTAGAGAGAGAGAGGTTCCATTGGCCCACTGTTTCCTGGTTCTATTATGGCCCCCCTTTAGGCAGACCTAAGGACTGTTCTATTCATTGTAGGAGCATTATGACACGCCCCTTTAGGCAGACCGGAACCTGGTCGCGTTAGGTGCCCATAGAAACCTATTGTGTTGGCATATCTCTATTAAAGAATCTCTGACCATAGTCCCTGTCCCTGTCCCTGTCCCTGTCTATGCCTGTCCCACCTCCACACTCCCCTCCAGCTGTTATTGTCAATGTCTTATTGATATGTTTTAGTTTAACTGCACATTGGAGACTGGTCAAATGCAATTTCAAGGTTTCTGTGCTAACCCTGTTACATAGACAAGAGTACACTTGACTTGACTTGACTTGACTTGACTTGACTTGAGCTCTCCCGCTCTCATTTTCCCAGACAGAGGAAGACAGGGATGTGGGGGTACATAGAACGGGTTGGGCCGAGAGATGGGTGTGGAAAGAACATAGAGAGAGGGAGAGAGAGAGAGAGAGAGAGAGAGAGAGAGAGAGAGAGAGAGAGAGAGAGAGAGAGAGAGAGAGAGAGAGAGATGCCAGCTGAAGAAGACCCGAAGAAGAAGAAGGAGAAGAAGAGAGAGAGAGGGAGAGAGAGAGCGCGAGAGAGAGAGAGAGAGAGAGAGAGAGAGAGAGAGAGAGAGAGAGAGAGAGAGAGAGAGAGAGAGAGAGAGAGAGAGAGAGAGAGAGAGGGGGGATAGAGGGGTGGTAGAAGGTGTGAGAAAATGAACACATTTTATTACCAGTCTGTTTCATCAGCACTATTTTCATATAGTGTATAAAGGGTGCTCCGCCCCAAGCAAAGCCCATTCACAGCACATCTGTTCCTGCATGTTTTGCCACCTTAATTAAATCAGACTCATATCAAATATCCACCTACATGCCTTTACTATGATTTATGACTTGTGCACTTATTTGCATATAAAGATCTCCAACCCGAAGCTTTTCAAGCTAGGACTGGCCAATACGGCAAAAAATAGATCTCAATTTCCACACCCCTCTCATGTTGTACAATATTCTTCTCAAAGGTTTCCCTCTGATGTACGTAGTTAGGTGTTGATGGAAATCAAATCGGTGAATGGAAAGACTATCGACATACTTCATGACCTTTCCGACCTTTTTGCATTTCCAATGGCCTGTTAGGGTCAAGACTTGTTGTCGTGATCAAATTGATGATTGATGAAGTACCGATCATCAACCAGCCCTATTTCAAGCCCTTTAGCCACACAAGTTGAAGAGCTTCAGGATTTCTTCGGTATATGTCTGTAAACGTTTAGACCACAGATCTGTGAAATGAATGAGAAACTATTAGCCTATGAAATCCCAGGCTGCTTTGCGCAAGCGT
>NC_085858.1:18658734-18661234 GCF_034702125.1 Engraulis encrasicolus
AGCAGTCCCTTAAACAGTCCCTTAAAATGTGTTATTAACACTTCATTAACGTATTTTAATGAACTAATTGTAAACAAAGCATTTCATGTGTTTGTAAATGAGTAAGAACCAACCTATGTTTTCACATCGGAGTGGGAATCTGCTCCTGCTGGTTGAGTTTGATGTTATGCTATATCCAGTGCCTTCATGTTCTTGCTCTTTGGAGAACAAACACACATACTGTACACACACACACACACACACACACACACACACACACACACACACACACACACACACACACACACACACACACACACACACACACACACACACACACACACACACACACACACACACACACACACACACACACACACACACACACACATATTTGAGGGTGCACACACAATTTCTCTGCATGCATGTCCTACTTTATGTCTATGCACGTTGACATTGACAAATGCCCTTGTATCCTCTTTCACTTGCCTGGGGACACACATGCAATCACACATTCACACGTACAACACACAATCACTCATACTGTTTGGTGACATAAGCAATTCAGATTGTATACAAAGTAAGTAAATACATTTACCCATGTGTAGGTCAAGGTAATAGTTAGAGTTAAATTTGGAAAGCTTAATTTCCGGTCTATGTACATGCAGAGGTGTGAGGCATAGGATACCAGAGCATCCATAAGGACATTATGGGAATATGAACTACAGTGGATTTGTAGAAGTCATGGTCATGAGTTTATGTGTGCGTGTCTATGCGTGTGTGCTTGCGTCTTGTGTGCTTGCTTGCGAGCTTGTATATGCATACAGTATCTTAGAGAGAGCGAGAGCAGGAGAGAGAATGTGTGGCTGTGCTCGTGTTCGTATATTCAGTATGTGTATGTGTAATTCTACACCCTTTGTTTGTGCATACACTTGCAGACATGCAAGGCATGACTATGTATAAACTATGTACAGTATATACGTGTACATATCTGTTTTGTATGTGCGTGTGCACTTTCAGAGGTACAAGGCAAGAGATACCAGAGTGTGCATCTTTATGTACGATACAGTATTTCAACTGTATTTCTTCTGTGTGCACTCTTGAAGAGGTGTGAGGCAAGGGCTACCGCAGTGTGCATTATTATGTATATAGTGCACAGTGTATCTGTATGTGTACACATGTGTGTGTGTGTATTCTTGCAGAGGTTTGAGGAAAGGGCTACCGCAGCGTGCATGACTACAGTATATACTATGCACAGTATATACTATGTACATACATATCTGTTCTGTATGTGTGTGCACGTGCAAGTGCTACCACAGTGTGCATTATTATGTTATTACATTACACTGTGTCTATTCCGCATATGTGCAGCGTGTGTGATTATGTATATACATAGCATATTCTGTACGTATGTGTGCGCTCTTGCAGAGGTTATCGCAGCGTGCATGACTATGTACAGTATGTACTATGTGTATTCATACTGCATCTGTATGTGTGTGTGTGTGCACTCTTGCAGAGGTGCGAGGCAAGGGCTACCGCAGCGTGCGCGAGGAGGCGGTGCGCCTGTTCAGCGGGCTGCAGCAGCTGGAGTCGGTGGCCGAGCCCATCCCCCTCATCCAGGGCCTCCTGCAGACCTGCCTGGACCTGCCCGCCCTGCGAGACGAGCTGTACGCCCAGGCCATCAAGCAGACCACGCACACCACCACCACCACCAGCAGCACCAGCAGCACAACCAGCACCACCACCATTAACACACACTCAAACACACACACAAAGGACTCGAGCGCACTCACCACGACGATACATCACCACAACAACACAAGCGGCACGACAACAACAACAACAACACACGTGCCACTGGCCAACGCGGTCGCACACACGCACTCGCGCAACAACAGCACACACTCGCAGCACAGCAACACGTTGGTGGTGAAGGCGAACGGACACGCCAACGGGCAGGCGAATGGAGAACCGGCCACGTTAGTCATTGATAACGGCACACAAACGCTTTCTCTCACACACCACCAGTCCAACGGACAGGCTCACACACACCCGTACACACACGCGCAGCTCGCGCAGACCCAGGCGCAGGCACGGGCGCAGGCCCACGCACACCTGCGCTACTGGCAACTGCTCACCTGCATGAGCTGCACGTTCCTGCCCAGCAGCGGAGTTCTCAAGCACCTGCAGTTCCACCTCAAGAGGTGAGGCACGCACACACACACAGACACACACACACACACACACACACACACACACACACACACACACAAACACACACACACACACACACACACACACACACACACACACACACACACACACACACACACAGTCATGCACACACACACACACACACACACACACACACACACACACACACACACACACACACACACATGCAGTCATGCACACACACACATGCAGTCATACACAGACAGACACACACACACACACACACACACACACACACACGCACGCAAGCGCACACACACACACACACACACACACACACACACAC
>NC_085858.1:18663734-18801234 GCF_034702125.1 Engraulis encrasicolus
ATAAACAAGGAAGGGGATAGATACAACATCATGGATTAAGGTTGTGTTTTTCCTGTATGTCTCTGGCCCTCTCTCTCTCTCTCTCTCTCTCTCTCTCTCTCTCTCTCTCTCTCTCTCTCTCTCTCTCTCTCCCCCTCTCTCTCTCTGGCACTAAGCCAAGCCGCCTTGCCCCAGGCAGACACATAAACACTGCTGGGATCTTGTCTGTGACTCCATAATGATGTATTTATAGTGTGTGTTTTCTCTGTGTGTCTAAATGTGTGTGCGTATCTACAGTGTAGTATCTCAGCGTCTGTCTATCTGCCTGTCTGCCTGTCTGTCTGTCTGTGTATCTATATGTAGGTGTTGAAGCTGTCTGTTAACAGTTGTCTCAATACTGTCACCCCCCATTTGAAATAACACTGTAACTTGCACGACCTGCTTTTCAGCACCTCCCTTTTATCGTGTCTGATTTGCGTTTGCTTGTTGTGCGTCTGTCAGGTCGGGGTGTGTTCCTCTTTTGTTCCTGTTACTGTTAAAGTAGGGTGTGTGTGTGAGGGAGAGGGAGAGGGTTTGTGTGTATGTGTGTGTTTGAGAGAGAGGGTGTGTGTGGTGTGTATATTTGTGTGTGTGAGAGAGAGAGAGCGGGTGTGTGTCTGTGTGTGTGTGTGAGAGAGAGAGAGAGAGAGAGAGGGAGGGTGTGTGTGTTTGTGTTTATGTAACGTGTATTTGCATGCGTGCTTGCATACCGTGTGTGTGTGTGTGTGTGTGTGTGTGTGTGTGTGTGTGTGTGTGTGTGTGTGTGTGTGTGTGTGTGTGTGTGTGTGTGTGTGTGTGTGTGTGTGTGTGTGTGTATGTGTGTGTGTGTGTGCGTTGACGTACGGTGTGCGTGCGTATGTGTGTGCATGCGTACATGTACGTATGTGTGTGTGTATTGATGTACAGTGTGCGTGCGTGTGTGTGTGCATGCGTACGTGCATGTGTGTGTGTGTGTTGATGTGCTGTGTGTGGGTCTGTGTGTGCGTGTGCGTGCGTGTGTGTGTGTGTGTGTGTAGGAGACCTTACTGATGTCTCTATCTGTCCTCCACAGCAGTCTGTCTGCCAAGGGCACGGAGGGCCAGAGGAGGCTGTGCTTCAAGCTGCACTGCCTGCTGGACACACACAACATCTCCCACGGCAGCATGGAGCAGCTCTTCCTCTACGAACAGGTACAGAGACTGGAGATGGAGCTGGAGCCGGATCACTCAGTGGCATGCAAACACTGGCTCTCCCTTTTAATGCACACACGCACATGCAAACACACACACACATGCACACACACACGCACGCATGCACACACACGCACACACCGGCTGTCCCTTTTGATGCCCACGTGCCTGCAAACAGACAGACGTGCATACAGTCTTGCTTTTGTGAGCATACACACACAGAAACACATATGCTAAAGAACACACAGACGCACAGAGCACACGTGCCACACACACACAGACACACACACGCACACATACGATATCCTTGAATGCACACAGGTCTTATTTGTAGACCAGACATTTGTGTCTAGACCCATTTGTGAATACTCACTCACACATACAGGTTATCTAATGTAATGTATAAGTGACGAGTGATAGAGGCTTAACCTTTAAAAAAGGAACGAGTAAACAAAGGCAAATGCAGACAGAGGCAAAGTGTGTGTGTGTGTGTGTGTGTGTGTGTGTGTGTGTGTGTGTGTGTGTGTGTGTGTGTGTGTGTGTGTGTGTGTGTGTGTGTGTGTGTGTGTGTGTGTGTGTGTGTGTGTGTGTGTGTGTGTGTGAATGCCAAAAAGAGAGGGATAAAAACAGACTGATAGTGTTGATGACAGAGAGAGAGACAGTGTATTTGTTACACTGTGAGCAAGACGATGAATGAGAGTGTGTTACTCTACAAGAGTGACAAGTAAAAGTTTGTGGCCCATTGGCTCAGTGGGTTGGATGGATGGAGGCCCCGTGGAGGTCAAGAGCCCTAGGCTACATCTACACAGAAATGAGACACGTTTATTTCTTTAAACTGGGTAAAAAATATTGCGTCCACAAAGGAATGAATCAGTAAAATATCACGTAATCATGACAACGGAATGCTTGCTGAAAAAGATGCGATACACATTCAGAATACACATGTCTTCATAGTAGTTGTTGAGCAACTCTGAAACTATCAAAGTTTGCATTCACTCAAAATTATTCTCGTGTGGATGAAGCCTTCGACTGGGGCCGGGACTGAGGTTTAGGCTGGGGCTGGGGCTGGGGCTGGGGCTGGGGCTGGGGCTGGGGCTGGGGCTGGGGCTGGGGCTGGGGCCAGTGCTGGGGCTGGGAGATGATTGTAATGCAAAGAGGCAGCCTCGGGCAACCAGCCCACAGGGCCTTAGTCATCCTCCCCACCCCTGCCGTCACCCCTCGCCTACACCCCCCACCCAGGCCTCTCAGCACTCTCCTCTCTCTCTCTCTTACACACACACACACACACACGCACGCACACACACACACACACACTGTGTTCTTACACACACATGCAGGCACACACGCACACGCACACACACACACACACACACACTCTGTGTTCTTACACACACACACACACACATGCGTGCACATGCCCTCCTCCTATGGGCCCCCAGAGAGGAAGAGATGATCCCACGTTTTCCACTCTTTCACTTTCCCTCTGGACTCATCTCTCTCTCTCTTTATTAAAAATAAGTTTCTTTATGAAGTCGAATTACTAATTTTCCCCATTTCCCCTCCTACAGAGCTGGTCTCTTTCAAAAGAGCTTCATGCTGATAGAAAAGGGCAGCGTTGGGCTTTGCGACAGAACAAGCGCATATTACTCATATTAGAAAAATAATATATCGCTCATAAAGTAGATATATATATTATATTATACTGCAGCTGGAATAGGGACCCTATAATCCTCTCTTTATTAAAGTAAAAAAGGGTTTTCATAAACTCTCATAAACTATTCATGAAATAGCTAATTTTCCCATCTCTTCCTGCCTCTCTCCCACCCCCCCCCCTCTCTCTCTCTTTATCTGTATCTCTATATATCTCTCTGTATCTCTCTCTCCCTCTCTGTATCTCTCTCTCTGTATCATTCTGTATCTCTCTCTCTCTGCATCTCTATCTCTCTATATCGCTCTGCATCTCTCTCTCTCTCTCTCTCTCTCTCTCTCTCTCTCTCTCTCTCTCTCTCTCTCTCTCTATCTATATTGTATGCTCCCCCAGTGCCATGAGCAGGTGCTGCGAGGGCAGCTGCCGGTGTGTGAGGCTGACCTGGTGTGCCTGGCGGCCCTGCGTCTGCAGGCCCAGATGGGAGACCTGAGCGCCGCGCCCCCCTGCCCCCCTCCGGAGCAGCTCTTCCCCCGCAGCATCCTCCTCCGTCCCCCTGGTACCACCAGCACCATCACCAGCACCACCACAGCCAATAACAACACTGCCACCACAGCTATCGCTGGTGCTCCTGATGCACCAGCCACCAACCCTGCAGCCCCTTCCCCAGACTCCAGCTCCCTGTCCTGGGCACTGCTGGGCGGCCTGTGGGGGCGTAAGCGGCGGGAGCAGGAGGAGGAGTGCGCTCGGAGCCGGCTGAAGGAGGAGGCTGCCGCCGTCATGGCCGCCGTTGCCGAGCGATGGAGGGGGCTGGCCGGACTCAGCCGAGCCGACTGCATGACCGCCTACCTGTCCGTCATGAGGCAGTGGGCCGGGTTCGGGTCGGCGCTGTACGAGGTGGACGTGTACGTGGTGAGTAGGGGTGGGGTGCAAAGGAGATTATAAAGGTGAAAGGTGAACTGTTATTCTAGATGTCATTCTAGCTGTAATGATAAGGTGTGTGTGATAAGTAGTTTTCATCAGCATGCCTATTAATAGCTAGCCAGGCCGAGCCCTCCTAGTGACGCAACAACTTCAGCGTTGCTACTAGTCAGGTCAAGAGCAATGCAAGTACTTTCTGAGCTCCCGAAAAATCAGGAACTCCTTCCACTTTGTCGGGAAGCAAACAACCATTAGCAAACCAAGGGAGGTGGGTCAACCATGCTGTTCCGGAAATGTTAATTGTAATGCTCTTGGTCAGACCAAGTCTCGAAGAGATTTTAAAGTCGATGATAATCAGGTAGTTAATAGCCATAGGCTAGAATGTGGACAAAATCAGCAACTGGCTGACCACCCAATCATTAAATATTGGCATCACATTGTCCATAAAAAAAACATATCGGCCACTCCTACTTGTGAAGGCGAAAGGTGAAATGTCCATTGAGAGGTCAAGTTTCTTCGGTTACAACTCAGCGCCCATTTAAATGACAACCATGGGCCACACCACAGTCAGTCACAGTCAGCGCAGCACTCGCCAACACGCTTTGAGCCGGTCCCAAGGACCGTAAACCATTCTGGAAAGCCCCTAAAACTAGAATAGAATCGGCTACGCATGCGATGGTGAAAAAAATAGGCAGCTGGGGTTTTACCCAGTGGAGTCATCCCATCCAGCTCGCTCTGTAATCCTGATTCGTGGAATTCCTCCCCCCTGAGTGGAGAGAGAGAGTTCCTGCGAAGCCGAGGATGTGGAGTTTGGTCGTCGCCTCTCCTCTTGCCTGTATCTTTCCATGTAGCCATGGTAATTGGCATAATAATTGTCTGCTCTTGTGTAATATCGAAGGAGCATTGAACGAGAGGCCAGGACAGAGCTAGTCTGCTTTCTGTTCAATTTCAATTTCAATTTACATCTACTACTAAAGAATATTATAAAAATAATGAAAGTAACATTATATTACACACAAATATATTATATTATATTATATTATATTATATTATATTATATTATATTATATTATATTATATATCGCATATTTCGCAACTATATTATTATATTATATATTTGTGAATGTTTGCAGTTTTTATATTCACAACAATCAGTTCCAACGAGGAGATTAATTTAAGTTGGTATTTTAAAATGTTCTTTTTATTACTGGAAGACACTAAGTCATGCAATGTCTCCAAGTGAATCCTGATTTACTACTGAGGTGACATCAGCCGTTATGAGTAACTTATGAGTAACCGTCTCGTGCGTGTGTGTGTGTGTACATGTGTGTGTGTGTGTGTGTGCGTGCGTGCGTGTGTGTGTGTGTGTGTGTGTGTGTGTGTGTGTGTGTGTGTGTGTGTGTGTGTGTGTGTGTGTGTGTGTGTGTGTGTGTGTGTGTGTGTGTGTGTGTGTGTGTGTGTGTGTGTGTGTGTGTGTGTGTGTGTGTCTGTGTGTATCAGAGCTCGTTGGGTAGCTTCTCTGGCAGGTTGCTGCTGGGCGTGGCGGCCTCCTGTGTGTCGTTGTACCAGCCTGGGGAGGCGGAGCCTCTGGACTCCTTCCCCATTGGTCAGATCTGCTCCTATGGCATCGCGGACCCACACACACTACGCATCAGCACCGGAGACAGAGATCTGCTGCTACAGACCAGCCAGGTAGAGGACACACTAGGAAACACCCCCCCCCCCCCCACACACACACACATACACAAAATACACACACACACACACTCCCAATTCCACATTATTTGTATTACACAGATGGAAAATAAGCTGCATAAAAGCAAAAGATTGGCGGTTAGCTTGGTGGTTGGTTGGTGTTGTCTGAGGACAACAGTACCACACACACACAGTGGCTTCACTGACTCACCGCAATCCAAGCATGACAGAACTGCGAGACTTTTTAATGAAAGCCTTAAGACAGATCACTGGCTAGTGTGTGGGCAGAGGTTGGTCATCCCGGGGTCAGGTCCTTCATTTTGTTTGTCGAGTTCAACCGACCATATTTGTTCCAGGCCAATTAGCAATACAGCTCTCCAACAAGTCAGAGGACCTAATTAGTCAAACCACTGAACGGAACGGAACACTTGTGAAGGCGTAGGAGACGCTGAGTGAACAATTGTAGTGTTTTTGGGTTTTATAACAAAATAACTATGCTTTACTCATGACGCATCCATTGGAGCCAGTCCCTTACCGTACCTGCCTAACCACCCACTTAGCAATGTTTGGTGTGCCCCTTTGTGACCACAAGCAAAGCCCTTTCGGCTTGATGCTAATGATTACTGGTTAAGGGCAAACACTGTATCAATAGAACAGTTCAGTGTTTGGGCTTTTATAACAGTACTCACACACAGGTCATATTCTGCTACCACGCTGTTTGATCAGCATTATTCAGTTGGCCATAAGCCCACAGTGCATTTCGAGTGGAGCACCAGAATTATATACAGTACGTACTATCAGGGCTCCCAGAATTTCGACTAACACGCCTGCTATGCTACCAAGCACATACTAAAATGTCCCACGCCTGATTCCAAGCCCCCATGACTGAGGTCTTTCAGTCCTGCTCATTCCATAGCAGTTGGTGTGTGTCCGATCCCTACCCACCCACACACATCCACTCTCACAGCACCCAGTAGCCGGCCACCAGGGCCACCAGTGTCTGCTGAAAGCCTCCGTGACCGCAGCAGAGACCCCTGTGGCCTGATGATAATGAGCCTGAGCCCACCACACACACACACACGCACACGCACACGCACACACACACACACCCACACGCACACACACACGCGCATGCACACGCACACACACACTTTCTCTCTCTCTCTCTCTCTGGGGGACGTGCAGTCACTCTCCAGCCGGTCGGTCTCCTCTCCCCTCTTATGCATCTTGCCTCCAGGCGATTTCCCATAGCCCCACGCTGCCATTTCCCAAAGCCAGCTCTCCTCCTCCTCCTTACAGATTGGACACAAAGGCCCGTGTGTGTGTGTGTGTGTGTGTGTGTGTGCGCGTACGTGTACTGTCCCCATCTCACTCACCCACACACTCACACACATACACCCATTCCACCGCCTACACACATATAGCATATACAATGACCATCAGTCTAGTCATGTACTTTCTTTATGTTGCGCTGATGTGTATTGTGTGCCTCTGGATTGCATCAGGTTAGTCATAGATGATGTGAATAATCCCTTTCACTTTCTCTCTCTCTGTCCCCTTCTGGTCTCAGCTGACAGAGATTGTGCACTTGATGAATGCCTACCTCTGTGCCACGCGACGTCATCTGGGCAAGGGGGATGTCACCGTCACCATGGAAACGACACATCCCAAGATGCAGTGCAACCCGCTGCTCCAGCTGCCCTCGCACGCAGTGTGACGAACGATGAGACGGCCATCGCAAACACACACACTCACGAACACACACATGGATACACACGCAAATGCACGCAAGGGGCTCAACCCAATGTCCTCAAAGCACTGAGAATGATGGGAAAAGACATAAAAAACTATGGAATAATCACTGCAAATGCACTCACAGACTGTCATCACTTCCCAATACAAATTGGGAACACGCAGACAGACAGACAGGCAGGCAGGCAGACAAGTCTGACACAGACACTCAAGACTAAAAAAACCCCAAACAAACTCACAGACACACACACTGCCCTGGACTTCTAAGAGCACTGTCAGACCTTTGAGAGCTCACAGGCGGATAAAGAAGAGAGACAATCAGGGATCCACAGGCTGAGTGAGTGGAGAGAGAGAGGAGGGAGGAGGGGGAGAGATGGAGAAAAGCGAGGGAGGGAGGGAGGGAGAGAAGGGGAGCACGGCAGCCATCCAGCCAGCCAGCCATCCAGACCTTGCATGGGCGTGTTTGGCTGAAAGCAAGGAGCCTTCTGGGCCCAGATGCACTCAGCGGGAGAGGTTACGGCTCTGAAGGAGCAGAGAACATCCTGTCCTCCCCTTTCCCTCCATCCCTCCCTCCCTCCGGCACTGAAGGACTCTGGGAACGGACACTGGGGGATTCTGGGTAAGGCCAAAAGCCCAGACTCAAAATACTCAGAAGAAGTGACTCCTCACCCAGAGCTGATGACGGATGTTTGATCTGTGGTTGGCTTGTCTGACTTGACTTGACCATGTGATGATTTGTTTGTGTGTCTTTTTTTCCTGCCAAGAGGATCTCCCCTGAGGCGGGAGAAAGGGTTGGGCCCGCCAACAGGACCTTTGTACTTTAAATGTGTACTTTTTTGTAATGTTTCATCTTTTAATATTCGCTTGGAAAGAACTGTAGAAAAAAAACCCCACACCTTTAACAACTTCAGTTACCCAGAAACCTTACTGTGCAAGTGTGCGCGCAAGAGCACGACGTGATCGGACATGATCACAGACGGTTTGGCTGTTCTCCCTCAAGAGCCTGGCTGAACTCGGACCAAAGCTTCTGGAAGCTTCTAAGTCTAATCAATCACCCCTCAGCTCACACTACTGTACACTACACTACACTGCACAACACTACAGCCTCGAATCAAGACTCTGCTTCCTCTCTACAGAACATGATGGTGATATTCAGTATCCCGGCTGTGTGCTAGATGGCCTGAATGTTATTCTCTAATGAAGCCCTTACAGCAGTGGTCTCCAAACGGATGGCGGCCCGCGAGCCAGATCCGACCTGGGCCTGGCAAACATTTGGTCAGCCACGAAGTTGGAACAAATAATAACATAAACGTATGCCATCTGTGGCCATACGGTCAGGCGATTTGTTTTGCCCTCTACATAATTTGGCCCTTGGGGAAAAGAATTGGAGAATTGTGATGTAGTAGGTGAAGTACTTACAAAGGCACCAGGATACTGTTAACACCTTATCCATTTAAAGATTCTTTGTTTCAGCAGCGTTGCAGAGCCAGACACATTTGCATGTCTGAATGTTGTTTTTGGTAACTGGGTTACACTCGTGTGTGTGCGCCTGTGTAGAGAATGGAAAAAATAGACTCTTGTGCTCTTCAGGAAAACTCGGACCTTATTCATGTCGACACCTTATCTTGAATTAGACCGAAACCAGGTCAAGGCTCATATTTCAGGCTACTTAAATGCGTGTAAACATGAAGAGTTCTAGTGCAAAACCCTTTCAAAGCCATGACAAAAATATTAATTTAGTTTTTAAATGGCATTTTCACCAAGTAATTACAAAAAACAAGACATTATCAGATAAAGCAAGTCATGCCCAAACAAAATTAGATTTTTGAAATTTACTAAATTTTTGAAGTTAACTAAATTTGCCGAAATAAATCTGTCTTTTTTTTAAAGTAATCGTCAGTGCACTTGAAGGGTTTTGCATTCAAACTCATATATTCAGTGAGGACTGACACCCTTGTGCACTGCACACACATACACACACACACACAGCAGTCAGCTCAATGGGAATAGCAGTAGGCAGCTGCGGGCAGCTGGGAGCGAAGGGGGGAACTAAAACAGAACTGTTTGCAGCTTCCAGCTCGTAATGAATTGGTTTTGCCATGCGGTACTTTTTTGTTGTTTTTCCCTGTCACTTGTTAATTGGCCACTGCACTGTTGATTGTACAGCTGACTCAAGACGTGCAATAATAATAATATAGCTAACAACAAACAATAAATACTGTATGTATTATAAATAAACAACCATTATACCATTACTGATTTTGGGTGGATTGGTATTTTGCGCTATTTTCTCTCTCTCTGGCTCACGCAAACAGATGTTTTCTTCCTTTGGTTACAGTTCAATTTTACACCCATGTTATTCGTTTACCATCCTTGTCACGCACCCTAGCCCTGCTCTGCTCTCTCTACGTCTCTCTCACACACACACACGCACACGCGCACACGCGCACGCGCACACGCACACGCACACACACACAATAATGACCAAGTACACTTTTGGAAAAAAGAAAAAAAACAACCATTTATTTTCACCATATCACAACTCCAGTAAATCTGAAGCAGCTGAGTATTTACACTTGGGTCGCGTGAGGGAGCAGGGACAAGGGACGGGGGGAGGGGTGGCGGTTGGGGAACGGAAGTGTGTGTGTGTGTGTGTGTTGGGTGTTGGTGTGTGACGTCAGACAGAGCTCCAGCTCACGCACACTGGGCTCATGTTCAGGCTGAGAAGTGAAGAGGTGGTGTAAAATAAGTGTGTGTGTGTGTGGTTGGTGGGGGTAGGGAAGCCGAGGTCTACTTTTTAAAACCGCTGCAGTGCTTTAAGAGCTCAGTGGAGCTGAGAAACGTTCCACCATCCACACCTGGACTACATTAAATGCAGTGGTTTAGACGCGCACACACACACACACACACACCACAAAGAATTATGTGTTCATGAAGCAACACAGACACAGCTGTATGAGAGAGAGAGAGAGAGAGAGAGAGAGAGAGAGAGAGAGAGAGAGAGAGAGAGAGAGAGAGAGAGAGAGAGAGAGAGAGAGAGAGAGAGAGAGAGAGAGAGACGCACAGCACATATATTTCAGCCTCCTGAGGGAAAAGAATGATTGTATAGTTGTGTATAGTGTGTGTAGGGGGATACATTAACTTAAGTAGCTTTGTGTGTGTGTGTGTGTGTGTGTGTGTGTGTGTGTGTGTGTGTGTGTGTGTACACGCAATGTGTGCGTGCAAGCTCTTTGCCTCTTCATTTCCGTCTCCAGTCTTAGTCCGGGCCCCTCTTGGGTTACATTCAGACACATCTTGTATGTGATTGCCTGAGCTATTTTTAAACGTGTGTGTGTGTGTGTGTGTGTGTGTGTGTGTGTGTGTGTGTGAAAGAGAGAGAAAGAAAGAAAGAAAGAAAGAAAGAAAGAAAGAAAGAAAGAAAGAGAGAGAGAGAGAGAGAGAGAGAGAGAGAGAGAGAGAGAGAGGAGGGGATGTTGTCTGTGAGACAGAGAAAGAGAAGGGGAGAAGGAGGGGTGTTCCAAGAAACAAAGGAAGGAAGGAAGGAAGGAAGGAAGAGAGAGAGAGAGATGATGATGATTCTACTTCTGTGAATGCTAACGGGATGATCTGGAGATTATCCTTTTTAATCCGTGGGAGTAATCTCTCAAGAGGTTATAACGCATCATAACGACAGGACATCATCTTCCAGGCAGGAAATCAATCGCCTTCCATTTACTTTGTCTGCATCAAGTCAGCTAGCTTTGCTCAGTGGCTCTACGGGGGAACTGGGCCGTCTGAAGTGCAGCTGGCCGGCTGGCTGTTTCTGAATCTACATGTTATTGAGAAGGTCCATCTACATCTATTAAGTGCTATGGAACAGCAATGGCATTTTGATCAAGTCAGACAGGTGAAGCAAGAAGAGAGGTAGCAGTGATTGTACGGTAGAGAGAGAGAGAGAGAGAGAGAGAGAGAGAGAGAGAGAGAGAGAGAGAGGGGAGGGGGGGGGGAGATGGGCAGATTGAACAAAGCACTTCACTACAACAGCAGAGCATTTCGAGGCACACATGAAAGAGAGTGAGAAAGAAGGAGAGAGAGAGAGAGAGCTCTGAGGAGAAGAGGACAGGGACAGGATGGCTGTTCTTGGATTAATGCCTCTCCAACCTTTGCTACTCTACTTTGCCAGAGGGCTTGGCTGGGACTTTTCCTTTCAGGACACTGGGGGAGCTTCAAGAAACAGTTGCGCACACACATCCACTCGTTGAGTGTCGTTTAGGGACATTGAAGGCTTCAGGACATTGTCATGAAAGATTGTGTACATGTGTGTATATATCTGTGTAGACTCCTCTTCACAAGATTCCATTCGTCTATAGGCCCACTGGATGACACACAGCCCCTGTGACTGTATGTCCATGTATGTGTATGTGTATGTGCTTTGACAGGGCCCCGGTTTGGGTGCTTTCATGTGTGTGTGTGTGTGTGTGTGTGTGTGTGTGTGTGTGTGTGTGTGTGTGTGTGTGTGTGTGTGTGTGTGTGTGTGTGTGTGTGTGTGTGTGTGTGGGCCTCCATATGGCCAAGCTTCTGTGTGTTCATGTGTGTAGGCTACGTTGTTGGTTCACTGCTCCTGTGAGCCCCAGGAGATGTAGTCGGGCCTGGTGGCGGCGCTGTACTCCTCAATGAGCTGCTGCACCACCTCGCGGGAGTTGTCCAGCTCGTCGAAGTTGTCCTTGAAGATCTCCTCCTTGCGGAACTGCTCCAGGAAGGCCTCGCGCTTACGCAGCTTGTCATACTGCCGGCACGTGCGCTCAAATAGCTGGGGGGGGGAAGAGGAAGAGAGAAAAGCAAAACATGAGGGAGGGTTATTGAGAGGAACCAGAGAAAGACATGCAGAGAGAGAGAGAGGAATGAGTAAATATAGTGAATGAAGCAGATAGGAGGAGAGAAAAAAAATAAAGATAGACAAAAAGATAAAACAAATGGATAAAAAAATACAGAAAACATGGAGAAACAGACAGAGAACGACAGAGAAAAAAACAAATGTTACATTTAGACCAAAGTCTGCAGTAGACTACACACATCTAACCAACACCCACACATGACGTGGCTGTCTGAGAAACAAGACTGAGACAAAAACTCATCTGGACCTCTGGACCTAAAAGCTGGTTGAACAGAACACTGGCGAGGCCGATGCAATTGGCCGTAATTTGGTTTTGTAACTGACTGGCTGTCTGGCACAGGGCAAGGTGGGGTTTTCCCTGCAGAGGACAAGTGACCGTTGGGAGGGAGGAGGGCATTCCCCCCTATGAGGAGTGAAACGGAGTCAGATGAGGTTAGGGTCCAATTAGTCTCGCTAACTAGACAAATAACCCACCTAGCAGCAGAACAATTTTTGACAGATATATATTGCCAGATATTGCAGCATAATTGCGATCAGACTTTGACTGGTCATACAATTGCAGAGAAGCTATTGTATAAAAGTGCTTCTAAATTGAAATTTTTGTACCGTAACACAAGGCAATTAGATTTCAAAGTTAAAAAAACTGCTCTTGTCAGCGCTTGTGCAGTGCCATTTTGACTATGCCTGTTCAGCATGGTACAGTGGCCTGACAGTGAAAATAAAAAATAAAATGCAGGTTATGCAGAACAACATGATCCGTTTTATATTAGGTAAACCATCTAGGTATCATGTTACTTCAAATGATTTTAAGAAAGTGGACTATCTGCCTGTGAAATTAAGGGTTGAACAGCTAAAACTGAATCATATGTTTAACATTATTAATGGGATAGCCCCTAAGTACTTGGGATCCCAGATTGTAATGGTGCATACTCAACATGCCCATGGAACAAGAGCAAGTGTTCGCTCCTGTAAGGTACCAGCTTCAAAAAGCACAGCTCGCAGCTCTTTCTTTTATACAGGGATTATGCTATGGAATAGCCTTCCACTAAATATTAAAATGGCAGAAACAAAAAGGTGTTTTAAACAAAGAGTTAGAGTATTTTTGTGGAATAAAGTGGAGAACTAGGTGACGTAGGAATGTGATGGCATATGTGTATGTGATATCTGTTACATGTTTTTGTTATGTCTTGTCCTCTTCCATCAGGGACCATGTTGGAAATAAGTGTTTACGCTTTTACATGTTATCCCTTGGATACCTTTTTGTCTTCCTATATCCATAAATAAACCAAACCAAACAGGTAAATTGCAGCTCCAATCACAGAGCTCTATCTGTGGAGGGAGTTTGATTTGTTTTGATCGAATCTGTGTAGTGTCGTTGGGGAGGGATGCACACTGATGACACAGCTACGCTGGCCTATTATGTGCAGTTCATCCATTTTACACCAAACTTTAGTTCCACAGCTTTACAGACTACAGACTATTCATTTCACGCCATAGTCAGAGGGTAAGCGAGGGTAAAATGTGACCAATGTGTCAAAAATCGGGTTCAGAGCCCTACCGTTGCCTAACACGGTAGGGCACTAGGTTACTATGTCAACCGCCCGGGTTTGATTCCTGCCTGTGTCATTTGCCGGTCCTTTCCCGTCTCTCTCTCCCCACTCATTTCCTGTCAATCTGTCACTATACTATCTCAAATAAAGCACAAAACCCCCCCAAAAATGTTTTTTTTAAAAATCCGGTTCAGAGGCAAGAACCCTACCACAGTTAACTTCCAACTCCACCTCTCTTGAGTACTCATGATAGATCATCCAGAGCAGCATGGATCAAATGTTCACTTCCTGAAACTGGGATTGACACCTTCGGCGGGGCGGGGCGGGGCGGGGCTTACCGATGAGATGCTGGTGTGATTGGCCATCATGAGTCCGCTGACGCGATGTGCGGAGGGCAGGTAGGGGGAGCGGCGTGACAGGGCCACCTGGATACTGGCCGGCCCCCACGGGATGAAGTTGGCCAGCTTCCTCTCCCTGATCCTCTGCAAGCTCTTATGGACCTGCACCAGGAGGGAGCACACAGAACACGCTTTCATCTGTGTCGCAAGTACACACTGTTTTATGTGGATCAAATGTGGTAAATCATATTGATATGATATCTATCATATTAATTCACAAACATTAATGGCTACAGTCATAACAACATGGACACACATTTGCAACTTCACACTTTTTTTCATAAAGGTTGGAGCAAGCTTCACCAAAACAGTTTATTTTTTCTCTTCCTCTCGGGTGCTACCGTCCACACAAGTCCTCCACACACACACACACACACACACACACACACACACACACACTACACACACTACACACGCACCTGTGTGGGGTCGACCTCCCCCTGTATGATGTTGAGGATGGCGATGTAGCAGTGGTTGGTCTGGCGGTCTCTGCCTGTGGACACCATCACGTTCTTGGGCTGCAGCAGCCTCCTCATCACGTCCAGCACCGTGGTCTTACGCACACTGGTCACCTACAGCAGGGGGAAGAGAGGAGGTGAGGTGAGGTAGGGAACACACACAGACAAGACCAGTTGTGATGGAGTGACCATCACTAGGGTTATGGGTGTGTTCTGACTGCCACGCCAATGAGCCTGGCTCTCTGGTGGAGCGGTCAGAGTCCCAGTTTATTAACCCAGAAGGTTTCTGGTTCAAGTCCCAGCTGGGCAACTCTACTCCCCTTCGCTACACTGGTTAAGTGGAAAGGGAAAACAAGTACCAATGTGTCAACGTGTGTGTGTGTCAGAGGTCGCGTTAACCGACAAATGTCCGTCATTGACGGATTTTTTTGAAGGATGACGGAAAATTCTGAAGCCTGTCCGTCATTTTGACGGATCAATATTCAGGGTGATGATAAATAAATCACAAGTTTAAGTAGGCCTACGCCTCTATCGAGTAGAGCAAATATGCATTTCAATTAGGCATAGTTGTCAGCGCAGATAATTTCATGCTACTATCGTTTGCCTTTCTCCCTCTCTCCCTGCTTGTCATACCATGCGCCGCAGCTGGCCTGTGCGGCTGGCTGCAGCAGAGCGCGCGCCTCTGCACTTGCTCAAAATAATGAATTAAAATAACTAAGACGTTGCCACCATACACGTGTGACTTCGACTTTAAGATTCAGAACTATGTGTAGACCTAGGCCTACTACATTTACCGACTATCTGACTTTCTGCCAATGACGAAGTTGTCCCTCTATCGCCCTTCATAGAAGCATTCTTTCATAACTCCTCGCTTGCGAATAGCACGTTTGCTAGCCAGAACCTTCACTCAAAGGCAACGCAGGTCTAAAACGGCTTCAGGACATTAACTAATAAAAACGACGGATATTCAAGAACCTAAATAATACCAGGCAACGCGACTTACAACTTGGCAAACGTTGCCAGAAACGGCTAACCTTCTCTCATTTCCCATTATAGGCGATATGTTTTTTATTCAGACAACTTTACCGCGCTCCCAGAGCCAACACATAAGCCGATGGGGCTACGTATGAGAGGCTCCCTTTACCGTCGCTGACATTTTTCAACAAAGTTTTGCGAAATCTGCTCGTCTTCCTGTTGTAGGCTTCAGTGCCTTTATCTACTGTCTGGGCTACACCTTTCTGCTTCAAGACGGCTTTCCTTTCCATTGTGCATGTGAAGTCCAACGCGAATATTATTTAACACTGCGCCTTCGTATTACAATCGGTGCATTAATCAGAGCAAAACGAGTGACTGACAGCTGATGGATAAAGCCCTGCACGCGTCTTTTAAAAAAGTGCTTGTGGTGACCATAGCGCTGAACACTGAAGCAGACGTGCGTCATGAGATATATCTGCAGCTTTTTAAACAGTGCAATGAGGGAGGCAGAGAGAGAAAGTGGACAGCAAAATTTACTCCATCCTTGAAGTTGGAGAATGAATGTCGAGTGAAAGGGGGTGTATTCACAGCGGTTTACTCTCAAGTGGCCGCAATTGCGCATGTGTTGTTCTCGGTGCGGGGTCGCGACCCCCCACATTGAGAAAGGAGGTGGAGAGTTTAAAAAATAGGCGATGACGGATTTTGTTCGACCCTGTCCGTCAAAATGACGGACTGTAAAAAAGTCTAGCGCAACCACTGGTGTGTGTGTGTGTGTGTGAACATTGCAGTTGGGATATTGGGTAACACTTTATTTTAGGGATACATGTATAAGCACTAATACATACAATGTTCCTGTATAAGTAACTTGTAAGGCATGTACAAAGCAAAATCAAACATTTGTTAGGCATGTATTCGCAAATGCCTTGTTCATGCACAATGAGGATTTACTACCAATTTAACCTTAGTAAGGACCTAGTAGGCCTTAGCATTCTTAGTACATGCCTTACAAGGTACTTATGCAGACATTAACATTGTATGTATTAGCGCTAATAGATGTGTCACTAAAATAAAGTGTTCTCGGATATTGTGTTATACAAATTTGATGGATTGACGCAAGGGCAAGCTGTAGTTGCATGCCACATGTTCTTAGAAAGACATTTTAAGAAAACATCAAACACAGTATACAGTTTAGTCACCAAATACCATATTTTAGCACAGTCTCAAAATTGTCTCTCAGAATCACATAAAAAGGGGTAGTGTGCTGTCAAGGAACACACAGTGGAATGCAAAGACAAAAACCAAACAAGTAATTATAGTAAACAACCACATGTCATCTGACTGTGCTCTTACAGCAAGAAACCGGCAAAGCGATCATAAATCCACACACCTTTTCATTTCAACACAAATATTACAGTATGCCCCCACAGAGATGAGGAGGGCATGGGTATAATTTTAGCATTTAGCAAATGGGATAATAAAACACTTCTCACTCTTGACTCTTTATTCTCAGGTTCGTTTGAAAAGGCAACCCCCATTACCAACAGGGGGAGTAACTTGAAAAATAGAAATTTGGTGACTCAACTTTTCCGTTGCCTGTTTTTCCTGTGGACTCCTCATATGGGTTCCTATCCACAAACATACACACACCATCCCTGGCATGTACACACGTAAACACACGGGAAGGAATTCTCACTCACCGATTGGTCTGTGGTGAGCGGAGTGTAGCCAGTCATGAGGAAGTGGAGGCGGGGCGTCGGGATGAGAGAGGCGATCAGACCAATGAGGTCGTTGTTCATGTATCCCGGGTAACGCAGAGTTGTTGTACTGGCAGACATGATTGTGGAGACCTGGGAGAAGGATAAAAAAAAAGTTGTTAAATTGCTCAACTAAGGGGTGGAGGGGGAGAGAGAGAGATAATTCATCTCATTACTGACTTTAAAAACATTACATTACACTTAGCAGAGGCTTTTATCCAAAGTGACTAACCGTTATTTTGAATACAGGCTACTGATATTAGGATATTGTGTTTACAATTACAAATACAAATTTGATGGATTGACGCAAGGGCAAGCATGTTGCATGCTGCATGTTCTTAGAAAGAAATTTGAAGAAAACATCAAACACAGTATACAGTCTAGTCACCAATACCATATTTTAGCACAGTCTCAAAATTGTCTCTCAGAATTGTCTCTGTCAAGTCCTTGAACCAATGTGGGTTTAAGTGCTTTGCTCAATGGCACCTCAGCCATGGAGTGAGATAGGGAGTGAAAGGGGGGGGGGATTTGAACCTGCAAATGGGATTTGAACCCTCTGAACTTAAGCCCACCTCCTTAACCACTAGGTTACGGCTGCTCACGCAAAACAATGCTTATTGATGACTTTTTTTGTCATGCACACATACCATGCTCTACTCCTTCACACCTTCTATGCTGCACTCTGTACCTTCCCCACACTTTGTGCTGTTTATCTTCCCTTTTGTGAGGCGCTTTGGAGAAAAGCATCCACCAAATGCAATGCAAGGACCCATTTCCTGTGGCTTGCACTGGTGTACTGTGTAATGAGGAGAAGAGTGAATGTGGGTGGACCGTAGGTGGCCGGCTCTTACCAGCTGGTTGATCTGTGAGAAGGAGGGATTCTGGATGTGCAGTCGATCTGTGGCAATCCTGTTCAGTGCTGTGTTATCTAAGACCACCTGAGAGAGAGAGAGAGAGAGAGAGAGAGAGAGAGAGAGAGAGAGAGAGAGAGAGAGAGAAGAAAGATGGAATGCATTGTATTTTTATTTCTACACAGAACAAGAAGTGAAAAAGTAGTGTATGATATTATTTAAGTATGTGTGTGTGTGTGTGTGTGTCTTACCACACAGTCGGCGTTCTGTGTCAACCTCTTGAGAGTGAGCAGTGAGTTGTAAGGCTGCACCACCACATCACTCATCTCGTCCTGGTTTGGGAAGACAGAGTAGGTCTGCACCAGCTTCTTAGGGTACCTGCACACACACACATGTAGCACAAGGAGACCATCAGAGGCGGAACAACCATACACGGGGCCCCCGGGCAAAACACTGACTGGGCCCCGCATATGGCCTGCCAAAGTCATGAGGGCCCCTGCCACCAATTCGGGAGGGCCGTGGGCACCATATCAAAGGGGACTCCCCATCACATGAAGGGGGTGAACTGGAGAAATGAGTGTGGTACATATGTATGGTGGAAGCCTGCAGTGCACAGGATGCCTCTCCTGAGCATTCAATGTGACCCTCAGCAGAGGGCATGTTCTTGGATGTGGATATGTGTGTGTTTGAAATTACACTACGTACGTACGTACGTACGTACGCGCGCGCGTGTGCGTGCGTGTGTGCGTGCGTGTGAGAGAGAGAGAGAGTGAATAAGTGCATGCGTGTGTGTGTGTGAGTGAATGAGTGCGGGTGTGTGTAAGTGAATGCGTGTGTGTGTGTGTGTTTGTGTGAATGAGTGCGTGAGTGTGTGAGTGTGCGAGTGAGTGAGTGTGTGTGTGTGTTTGTACCTACATACAAGTGTGTGTGTATGTGCTTGCGCACACATGTGCGTGCATGCGTGTTAGGGTGTGTGTGTGTGTGTGTGTGTGTGTGTGTGTGACCTTACCTGTCATTGAGACGTTCCAACAAGTAGGAGCCAAGTCCAGAACCAGTTCCTCCAGCAATGGAGTGGCACAGCACAAAACCCTAAAGACACACAAACGATTACTGTTAGTGTGTGTCAATGTGAGAGTGAATGTCAATGTGTGTGTGTGTGTGTGGGTCAAAGACGTCCAACATGTCCTTCAGGGCAACGGATACTTTTGCTGACTTTAAATGCAAAAAAAGATTATTTTTTTGGCTTGGCTTTCATGCATTCACTTTCCAAAAAATTGTTTTGAAATTTCATGTTTTTCACAGTTACAGTAAGCAAAAGCATCTGTTAGCACTGAAGGACAGTGTCACGTTGGACGGCTTTGACCCGTGTGTGTGCGTGTGCGTGTGTGTGTGTGTGTGTAAAACAAGGTGTGTGTTAGCGCACCGGTACTGGTGACCTGAACTACTGCTCCTCCTCATAATTAGAGCGTATAGTCAAGTATTTATAGCGAGGACTGTTCTACTGACCTTCTTTCAAAAGGACACGAACATACACACACACACAGGGACACACTATTCACGTGAAAGTACACAGTTCTTCTAGCCCACTACAGTCCTGTACCCGCAAAGGTACACATTACTCCTGTGGTGTGTACGGTATATTCTCTCTCTCCCTCTCAAACACACACAATTTGCCAACCCACACCGAATTTGCACATACACAGTTGGCCAACCCCACAGGTGCACTAAATGCATGCACACACACATGCGGATGCACGCACAAGCATACACGGACATGCATGCACGCACGCACACACACACACACACTCTCTTACACACACACACACACACACAGTACACACACACAGTACACACACACAGCACACACACACAGCTCTCTCACACACACAGTACACACACACAGCACACACACACAGCTCTCTCACACAGCTCTCTCACACAGCTCTCTCACACAGCTCTCTCACACACACACACACACACACACACACACACACACACACACACACACACACACACACACACACACACACACACACACACACACACACACACACACACACACACACACACACACACCCAGCGTGCGTGCATGCTGACCAGTCGTGGATCCTAAATGAGTGGGGCGGTATGGTAATTACCTAGCGGGGCCGCCCTGCCTTGCGTTCTGGGTGGGGAGTGGACTCTGCTGTTTTAGAGGGTGGAGACCTTTTAATAGCCGTCAAATGACACCCTCCTAAGGGGTAATGCATGCCTCTACACCGAACGTGTGTGTGTGTGTGTGTTAACAGGGTGTGTGTGTGTGTTTCGTGTGTTAACAGTGTGTGTGTGTGTGTGTGTGTGTGTGTGTGTGTGTGTGTGTGTGTGTGTGTGTGTGTGTGTGTGTGTGTGTGTGTGCCTGTGTGTGTGTGTGCGTGTGCGCGCGCATGTGTGTGTGTGTGCGTGTGAGAGAGAGTGAGAGTGTAACACTATACATTTTGTAGTTTTACGCAACCAGCGCCTAACTGATTTGCGTAAGCGTCCCGACTAAAAAGAAGGATGGCGTAGATTGTTATTTTTTTCTCTTCACCCCCGTCTTTCATCTTGGGGATATTTCAGTAAATGACGTGACTTTTTAATCACAAGACATCCGCATTTAGGAACTCGCTGCATAACCCCGTTCCCACACCGTCTCGCCCTGTGAACACAGTCGCCTTGAGCTTACACAGGCGGGCTGCTAAACAGTGTGAAACAAATAACATAGAGCAGGAACAGAGGCGGTCTTGAGGCCACGGCACTTTTGAAGTAGTGCAAAGCTGCTCTTAACTGTGGCCGATATATGCCTGCTGTTTTTAGGCTAGTTCCAAATAAGAAAGAACTATCCTAATATAATAATCGGGGGGGTTTTCAGTAATAAGACAAAAGAATGCCTCAGACTTTCCAATTTTCAATGCCTCTGTGTTTTTTTTTTTAAAGCTAGACAGGTGCATCGATAATTAACAGTTCCAAACACCAAGTCCCTTGACTTGAATTATTTGGCCAAGCCCTTGCTGAAACTGCATGGGAAGTGATGCGGTGGTGTGGCCATCTGGTTGACGGGTGTGGCGTACTGTACCTCCAAGCTGTCGCTGCCATCCGCCTCTCTGTCAATGATGTCAAAGACGTCCTCGTGGATTTTGTCTCCCTGTGACACACACACACAGACGTTTTAGCCATTTGACAAGCACAGACATGCCTTCAGCATAACCATTTATTATTCACAATTAGGTGTGAATCCTGAATAGGGTTGTAAGAGGTGTGACATGAATGTACGTAGTGTGTGTGTGTGTGTCCAACACATCTGGTGCCAATGAAGTAATGTGAGATGTGTTACTTGGGACTACACAAGATAAACATGAGCAAGTCCCATTGTGTGTGTGTGTGTGTGTGTGTGTGTGTGTGTGTGTGTGTGTGTGTGTGTGTGTGTGTGTGTGTGTGTGTGTGTGTGTGTGTGTGTGTGTGTGTGTGTGTGTGTGAGAGAGTGAGTGAGTGAGTGAGTGAGTGAGTGAGTGAGTGAGTGAGTGAGTGAGTGAGTGAGTGAGTTGTACGTAACCCACCTGAGAGAATCCGCTGGCCCAGTTGTTCCCTGCACCGCCCCCGTGCTCTGACAGGTAGATGTTCTCGGGGTTGTAGAGGTTGGCGTAGGGCGAGTTCAGGATGGAGTGGATGACTCGAGGCTCCAGATCCAGCAGCACGGCACGGGGGATGTAGTGCTCGTCATCAGCCTGGCCAGAGACAATGCAGACAGAGAAGAATGTAAAATAGCTTTGGCCGGTTGCACATCCAACAACACACACACACACGCACACACACACACACACACGCACACGCACACACACGCACACAGTTCTTCCTTGAGGTAGAATTCTGCAACTTGTTTTAGTCATATTACTAGCCGTCATGGGATTCTGTAAGTAGTACATGAAGTAGTCCATGTACAACTTCCAAAATCCCAGAATCAAGGCTTCACGTATGTCAACAGGATAACTTACAAATGGCAGCTTTCAAATATTTTCTTACAAACAGATCTCAAGATTGTCGTCATAACACAGTGACCCCAGTATTAATTAGAGGTGCTCCGATCACCATTTTTTGGCCCGATCACCGATACCGATCACCAAAAATCTTTATCTGCCGATTACCGATCATTGCCGATCACAAAAATGATTTCCTATTTTTTTAATAGCCTATTAATTATCCTTATTGAATACCATTTCTGCCCATAAACCAATCAATCTTAATTTGCACATGTCTATTATTAGGCTATTATTATTAGGCCTATTATTTTTATTTTTATTATTATTATTATTATTATTATTATTATTATTATTATTATTATTATCTTTCAGACTAGTGTTGGTAATACAGTCTACAGTATTAATCAATGTATAAGTTATTGCATAGAATAACTAAACTATTTAAGATTGAATTGAAACTGAAACATTACATCAAATAGTCTTCCACATACGAGAAAAAAACAACCTGTCGCTTTAAATGAGCAGCCTCGTGAGGAGAGCCCCTCCCCTCTCTGTCACCGTCCACAGTTGCTGTGCTCCACTACCGTTCTGAATCTCTCTCAAGTTTTAACCACATCTGTCGCCGTTTGGTGTTTCAGCGACTATCAAACTAATCGACTGACTGCCAATTACAACTTTGAAAACAATAATTGACATGTTTGTGCTGACAACGTGAAGTTGTCGCGTGCTGACCGAGGCAACTACACAGGTTATAACGTAAAATGGCTCACTGGCGAGTACTCAATCGCAAATTACATTGTCAGGTAAACGGCGCATGGATCGGAAAATCAGATCATTGTTGATGCAGATATGGTTATGAATGGTGGAAATGAAGGGGGGAATGGCGAAAAGTTAAAGACAAACAAAGATGCCTTCTTTTGGTGCAGTTGCAGTTGTGCAGAGCCAGCGCCTACATGCAGCGCCAGGTGTAAAGGCAAATGGTTGCGTGAGGAATTTAATATCTCTCGATCGGTTTTTTGATCGGCATGTTTTTCCGATCACCGATCAGGCTATTTTTGGCTATTATCGGCCGGTCATGATCGGCAGCCGAGCAATCGGAGCACCTCTAGTATTAATCGTGAACACTGTAAGCATATGTGCCTAAAATATACAGCATCGATTACAGTTAGTGTGCCTGACAGCCAATGTGATACAGCTGTACACTAAACCAACTGTGTAAATATGAATCCAAGTGAGGCAAAATCAACAATAAGTGTTCTGCTGCAAAAGATTCTCCTTTTCAGATAGCACATGACTTTACCGATGCTGACACACTCTAGAAACACCTTAATGAGGATGAGTGCTGCCCTGCTAAATCTGATATGACAGACAGACATAATTGTGGCCTAACATGCATTAGACTCCTCCAGACTGCTGCATTTCAGGTTGTGATTTTGCACCATCTGGTGGAGAACTTGAGTATTACAGGAGTACTGCATTAAAATAGAACACAGCCCAACATCAGCAGCAGGCCACTGTGTTGCACTGACATACAGTAAATGGTCATGCAGGTCTAGAAAAAGACATTGGCTGAGGTTAACTGGTGTTTTTAATTCCGAATTAAATAGTTTGGTCGAGTTTACTTTTATCTTTCATTTAATTCCGAAGTGTTTACATGACGTTTTCAAAGTGGAATTAACCTTTATTCAGAATTAAAGTGAGTTAATTCGGAATTAAATGTCTCATGCAAACGTAGTGATTGTGAATTCTACACGCATGAGAAGAAAACGCTTGCTGACAAGCTGTACACAGTCAAATCAAAATTTTAAAAACATCTGCACATCTGGAATGTACTGGACATCAGGACCTTGCCTCAAGGCCCGATCCATCATATTAGGCTTTTCAACATCATGCAACACCAGAGAGAGAGCGAGAGAGAGAGAGAGAGAGAGAGAGAGAGAGAGAGAGAGAGAGAGAGAGAGAGAGAGAGAGAGAGAGAGAGAGAGAGAGAGAGGGAGGGAGAGAGACAGGAAGCGGGAGGGGGGTAGAACTGTGCCAGCAATAGGGAATTGTTTATACTTTTATGGACATCAAAGTTTAAATATATTGAAATTGCAAGAGAAGAGCTTTCAGTAAATATCTACACAGTCAGCTGGCGGCTAACTGGTCTCAATGTTAACAGCTAGCTTGGAGGTAAAATTTGCACTGCCATACCCAGAGAACGGTTGAAAGTATAGGAGAACGGTAAAACCCTATTATTTTTTTAACTCGAGGGAAGATGTAAAATAAGCTCATTTCCAAAAAAATGGGACAGTATCACTTGCTTGGATGGGGCAAAGAGAGGTCACTGAGCTGCTCAATACCATCCCACCACAGTGAGGGTAAAAGTGTCAGCACTAGTGAGCGTTTTATGAGTTTTGATCACCGTAGCCTAGAGACGGTCCAACAGTTATCACATTCAGTTGCTTTATATGGAAACAAAGACATAGAACTGACAGTTCAATGACAGCTTGCAATGCAACATACTCAGATGCCTTGGTATTTTAAGACTTATCTCGAGTTACTCACAGACCAAGTAGCATTTTGTGGTACTACGGGCAAAAAAAAAAACATTGGGTCAGTACAAGTGCTATGCATGTAGTTCTACTCCCACTGAAGTGGATGTGCAGCTGCTGACCAATTTGTGGTGCTCAGTTTTTATTTTGTGGTGCTGTGCCACATAAAAGTCTATATATGGGATACACTCCTGTACTCATTCATTCCTTACCTGATAGAAGAACACATCTTTTCGATCCGTGCCCTCTGTGGCAAATTCCTCCACGATGCCCTCCGGACTGATTCCATGTTCAGCACACAGTTGCTTCCAGAACTCAAATCCAACTGTACAAGAAGCACAATTACAATCCATAAATCATTATGTCAGCTTAAAATATGTAAATATATGTAAAATATGTAAACAACAATAATAATAATAATAATAATAATAATAATAAAAGTAAATATATAGCACTTTGTATCAGTGGCTTGGTGATTGTACTAGGGGGGGGTGTAAATACCAAATACCACAATAGCCCTGATTTTCTGATGCTACCACATGTTTGAAACACCGCTGTGTAATTTTTTTGAAAAAATCTTCCAAAACCCCCCCCCTACCCCAGAAATTACTTTTCCCACCCAAAAACATGCGTTTTTCGCCTATTTTGTCAGTATATCCACAGTTATCCAAGAACTACACATGAGTATGTTCATGATTTCCCATTTAATAGTCTAAAATGTGTGATGCTATATCACAGTAGAACTTTGAGCTATATAAGTACAATGTCAAGGTCATAATAGAGGTCAAAGGTTACAAAATATCGATTTTTAAGGGGAAAATACGTGCTTTTCAACTGCTGTTCCAGTACAATGCACTAATTATTTCCCATATTAGCAATTTTATGGTCTTACATGTGGCATAGCATATCACAGTTGTACTTTGAAATATGCAAGTGCAATGTCAAGGTCATAATAAAGGTCAAAGGTTACAAAATATCGATTTTTAAGGAAAAAATTGTGTCATTGGGTTGCTGACCCAGTGCAACACACAGATTATGTTCATAATGGTCCATTTAATGATCTTAGGTCTTTGAACTATGCAAGTACAATGGGTCAAGGTCATAATACAGGTCAAAGGTTACAAAATATTGATGGGGGGTGCTATTTTCAAACCGTTTTTCCAGAAAAAACAAATGTCAAAATGATTAAACCTGTAATATTAACACACTTTTGATCTAGCTCTTGACTTTTCTAATCATAAATATTGCTAATGTGTCACAATAATGTGGTTTAAAGAACGAAAGGGACCTAAGAGACAAAGGTCAAGCAAGTTGGATGACCCAAGTGAAAACGATAAATCAGTTAACTTTATGTGCATCGCACCAATTTCAAATCAGATCTACATGTTGCTACTATACTTAGAAAATTGTAATGTGTGTTATTCAGGGACAATACCCTCTTCCATCATAACTGAAGTTTCACATGTGAAGAACAATTAACAACAACAGCATCAATGTTACCAATGGTGAATATGCCTTTCTTGATGTTTTTTGGTTCATGCAAATTGCTCTTTGCCTCTTTGTAAGCATAGGCTTCACTTGTGGATACCAGGCCCTCAAACAGACTTCATGAAGACTATTTCTGACCAGTTGAGCAGAAACATACACATCAGTACCCTGCAAACCTCATTTTCAGGGCTCTGGCAGTGCTTTTCCTGTGCCACCTGTCCCAAGGAAGGAGATGGTGATCCCACTTCCAAGTTTTAAAACCGTTCTAGTCTCCTATACGTCCCCTGGTGTAACTGTATGTCTCTTGACATCTCGTCCATGCTCTGAACACTCTGCTTCTTCACAGCACACATTGATGTGGTATCTTGGATGAGTAACAGCTGAGCAAATTTAGTGGATGATAGACTCCAGGGCTGGGACATTGAAAACATGCATGTGACCAAAAAACAGCCAGAAAGGATGGAAAAAGAGAGATAGGCTGTGCCATCACCTACAGGATAACTCTGTTTTGGGGCTTGTTTATATTACCTTTACCATTTCTACCCACTATTTGTTAAAAATTTGCACAACAGTAGTCAAATGGACTCACAGTGTTGCTTCCTAACTGGACAGGCTGATATCACAAAAGTGATCCACACTGATCATTGTGACATAAAAGAGACGCACAGAGCCTATGTTTCAACCTTATTGTCCTCAAATTTGTAATGACCAAGTCTTCATCTCTTATCTCTTAAGGCTCTCATGTCAATGTTGTTATGATGTAGTTGAGTCATTCCAGCAAAGTCTGATTGGGTCTGAACTGATCATGGAATGTAGGTGGGCGCACATCTTTACAAAGAGGCTATATTCCATGATCCGTTCACATGATTTTTAAGCAATTTTGATCACTTTAACCCTCAATATAACCTAGAAATAAGATATTGCATTGTGTAAAATATTGGCATAACACATAAGTAGCCATTTAAGTGCCCTTAGTTGACTTTCTACAATGAAACATCAAAAATAGGCATTTTAAACCATTTTCCTGACCTTTGACCTGAAGTAGGACTGGCACTACACATTTTGCTGCTCACTTACAGTATGGCATGGTACATGAAATACAGTCAATAGCCCAGCATGACCATATTTCTATTCTGCACTCCATAAAAGATGGGGAACCATGGAAAAATGGTAGAAAATAGGCATTTAAGACCATATTGATGACCTTTGACCTTGAATATGACCTTGAAATTTGACTTTTTTTTGCTCAAAGTACACCTCCGGCATGGCATGCCACATGAAATGCCATTAGATGATCCAGCATGGACATATTTTTACTCTGTACCTCATAAAACATTGGGAACTATAGACAATTAGCACAAAAACAGGCGTTTTGGGGGTTAAAAAGTAATTTCTGGGGTAGGGGGGGGTTTTCGGGCTTGATTTTTAAAATTTTTACATCAATGTATTCCTAAGACATGGTAGCATTAGAAAATCTGGGCTAAAGTTGAATCTGAACATTTTCATCAAATAACACCCCTCCCTAATTGTACCTGAACAAGCATCTTTGAAAACAAATGTACAGTTCAGATGCACAGTGCAATGACGTTGCATGATACAATCGGTAGGCTGTGTTGATGTCAATTAATGAATCAATAATACAATTATACAAATTAGCATATACTGTACATGAGCTGAACAAAGTTATGTTAGATGCATCTTATAGTGCATGCAGAATGCATGCATAAGCCGAAATGGCCCACTCATAAAATCAATAGAAAGGTGTTGTCATGCATAACAAGAAAAACAGTGTGATAAGGTCATGCTATAACTTATTCATAAGCCCCATAAATAAGTTAAGCAGTTCTCCGAAATCGATCTAATGCTTAATTTAGCAACAACTAAGTATGACACCTGAATACAGTTAGTTCTACATGCTATCCACCCTATGAACAACTTGCATTCAGGCAGCCTTGATACGGGACCCACTAGTTTGACGCCCTCTCGGTACTTCACATGGTAATCAAACATTTCAAACAAGCGATTTAAGGTTAGGGTTAGGTTTAGGGTTAAGGTTAGGGTTAGAGTTAAGGTTAGGGTTAGGTTTAGGGTTAGGGTTAAGGTTAGGGTTATGGTTAGGTTTAGGGTTGTATGCCGTAAGCGGTAAGTACCGAAAGGGCGTCGAACTAGTGAGTCCCGCCTTGATACAGCCCTACTGGAAAATAAATAGAAATCCATCAATGTGACATCACCATCCGAAGTTAGCGTGATACAGCTACCAGCTTGCACATGATGGTCCACAGCGGACTTTGCAATTTAGTTAGCCGTGATATGGCCTTTGTCCACAACAAAACAGCGACAATCGGAAGAATGGCGATAGTTTCATCTTGGTGCTTATAATCAGAAAGGCAAATGTTCGCTCCTACCATACTTGCTAACGTTAGCTCCCTGTCCCAACTAGCCACATCAAGAAACGTTAGCTAACAGTGGCTACTACAACGGGCCTTGGTCTGCAATGAGGTTGATGAGAAAACTTGTCAACAGGATAAAAATACATTTCATACTTTGATTTCCGCATTGTCCAAGTTGCAGTGTTATGATCTCTCGTGGCATGTTTGTCCGCTCCGGGGACGACTGCAGCTGTCTGTTTTAGCGTTGCTGTCAATGGGAGCCGAGTGTCGTCGTTTGACTCGCTTCCCGCTTCAACAACACAAATGCCGCAAAGTGACTTGTTTTCATACAGCGCATGCTCGCTGCCAGGGGAGCGTTCACCGACAGAGCATGGAAATAATGCACCATAGGCTTTCTTCTAGCCAAATGGGTATGATGAAAGTGCCTAACCTGCAGTGAGGCATGAACAAACTTTACTTTTTCACGCACTAAAATTTAACCACTATAGAAACCTTGTTTCCATTGAGTGACAATGATCAGTTAGGCTACTTTACTCTCCTCTGAATGCATTCTTTAGGCCAGCCTTTAGACCCTTTCCACATGAAGTAAAGTGACCCCTATCCCAACAATCAGTATTGGGGGCCATGAATTGGACAGACATGAGACATGGGGGCCGCTAGGGGGGAAAAAGTGGTACAGATTCTAAGGGCCCAAGCACTGATAGGGGCCCTTAAGGGGGCCCAATCACCGAGAGGGGCCGTTAATGGGGCCCAAAATTCAAATCTTTCTTGGGGCCCAGCATTTCTGGCAGCGCCCCTGGACATGAGACATACACGGAGTAGTTTAAAATCACTGTAGCTGATGCAAAATGATCATGTCACTGGCTAAAATTTAGGCCTACTCTCAGAGAAATGTTGGGCCCTGTGAAAGATTCGAATTTTGGGCCCCTTAAGCCCACCTGGTAGGGGGGGGCACTCGTCATTCCGACATAGCACCATTCCAGGGGTGGAAAGTAACTAATTACATGTACTCAAGTTACTGTAATTGAGTACTTTTTAGAGCAGGGGTCCCCAACCTTTCTGGGTCAGAGGGCTACCAAGGGCTACCCGAGGGCTACTGAGAGCTACCCGAGGGCTATTTTGTTCAAAATCCTCTACTGATGTTTTGACATAATTCCCAAATCACTCTAGGTTGAATGATAATTTGCTTATAAGATAAGGAAATATTCGTTATAGGCTATAAAGAAATAATTGCATATTTAAATTAAGAAAAAACATTAACTATGACTAAAATCTTGTAGTCGACACTGTTTACAAACATCCTTGAAGGGCACATCAGAAGCTCCTGGAGGGCTACCTGGCGCCAGCGGGCACCACGGTGACACCTGTTTTAGAGTAACTTGTAATTTTCTGAGTAGTTCTTGAAAGGTGTAACTTTTACTTTTACTCAAGTACATTTTGACCTAAGTAACTGTACTTAGTTACATTTGAATCCCCTCAAGTTACTGAGTAAAAAAATATTGATGGCGAAAAATTTAAATTCGGGCGGAAAAAAAACTTCCTGGCCTTGCCAAAGAACGTGAGTCTTGCCCTATGCGCGCCCTTTTCCCCTCGTCTCATTTGGAGCATCGCTGTGCGTTCATTGTCACCATCAAGTCTACTAGTCGAGACTAGGGATGTAGTCGAGACCGCTTAGTCCGAGACCAAGACATTACCAAGACCGGAGGGTATCGAGACCGAGACCAAGACCAAGACAGAACTGTCGAGACCAAGACCACATCGAGACCAAGACCAAGACCAAAAACCGAAGATCAAGACCGGTCTCGAGCGCTACAACACTAGTCGAGACCATGGAGGAGGGAAGCACCTGATGAAGAGGACACAGGTTCAACTTCTGGTGGTGAAAACCCTTGTAGTGGGGTCGTAGGCATGTGCATTTTTTCTCAGTCATTTCAAATTAGTGTTAAAGTTTGGTTTTCACTTCCAAGTTGAAGTTTAGGGTCTATAGAACAATTTGGGTTCGAGTGTCAAACACACAGATAACAAAATGGCCTGCGGGGGGCGCTCTAAAATATGTAAACTGCTATAACATTTTATTAGTTTAACCAAATTTAACATATGAGGTATGCATGGATTCAGCATCAAGAGGAAGAGCTGGTGAGCTAAGTATTTGGTTACCAGATTAAAGACACACTATGTAATAAACACACTTCTAGCCCATGGACAGCGAAATTCAGGTTTTTTTACGATAAAGGGTGGAAATGCCCTCCAAGTTGCAATGAAACATCATTTATTGTTACAATTGTTACAAGTTATTGTAAATAAAGCCTGGGATATCATTCAACTTGATTTGTTCAGAATATCCCTGAAGCACAAAGATACTTAGGATACCTATACGCAAATATGGCTGCATAAAGCCTATGTGATATTTAGCACCCAGCTTGCAACTTTGAGTTTATGAATTTAGGATCAAGAGTAACTTTTTTCAATCAAGCCATATTCTATTCACACATAATAATAAGAAGAATAATAATAAGAAGACTGCATTTTCGGAGAGACAATGCTATTAGTATGCTTGCGGCTTATGCACACACACACAGAGAGAGCTGTTGTATACACACACAGAAACACGAGGGAAAGAGATAGAGGTCTGAGTGTGTGAGTGTGTGTGTGTCTGTGTGTGTGTTTGTCTGTCTGTGCGAGAGAGAGAGAGGTGTGTGTGTGTGTGTGTGTGTGTGTGTGTGTGTGTGTGTGTGTGTGTGTGTGTGTGTGTGTGTGTGTGTGTGTGTGTGTGTGTGTGTGTGTGTGTGTGTGTGTGTGTGCATGTATGGAGATGCTTCAGGTGCCTTTCAGCATGGGTGGGTAGGGAGAGGTAAGGGTGGGATTCGAACCTGCAACCCTCTGACAGACCAACACCCTACCCAGTAGGCCACTGCCACTTACTGTATAGAGTGGCCACAGCAGCATATTAGGCCACAGTTGCCCAGGTGACAGCAGAGGTCTAAAGTTCTACAAGGCTGCATGTGTGTGTGCCCCTTTAGGCAGACCAGAACTTGGTCATGTTAGGTGCCCATAGCAACCTATTATATTGGCATATCTCTACATACTTAAAGAATCTCTGGTTTGGCAGTCAATAGCTGAGTAATATGTGCAGCCTTATTTTTGTTGTCAGATGATATTGACACACAAATGGACAACCCTGCTCTTCATGTCAAAGCTGAGATCACTTTTCTAGGCCAAATGGTTCAGTCAAAAAATGGACATATTCAGGCCTATGCGCTGAGCTGTTCACACATTTTTTTCCAAGTGAATGGGGTCACATCATAGGGATTTTAAAACTGCTCTCTCTGAAACACTTTTAAGAGTTGGCTTAAGATCTTCACACAGTTTGTATTCAGAGCCAAGACCTATCTGACAATGCCTTTACCTAGTTGATACCTAGTTAAAAACCCCAGGACAGGTCACCTCTCACTCTAACTGCCACAGTTTGTGACATCATCATCTTGACCATTCTACCATTCATTTCAATGAGGGGGGAAACTGAGGAAAAACAAGTCTGGTGAACGAATGAAAGGGGGTAGGCCAGCGAAAAATACACCACCCTGAGCCCTTTTCGAGGCTTTCGTTTTGGCACTCGAACCGGGTCTGCAACGATTCAAAGCCGCCATACTAATGAATGGCGCTGCAACGATTCAAAGCCGCCATACTAATGAATGGCGATTCCCATAGGCCGAGGTGAATGGAAAAATGTAGAATAATAATAAACTATTGATGAACAATTAGTATGTTTTCCTGCAAGCATACTAAATAAACTGTTGGAGAACAATTAGTATGCTTGCTGGGGGCAAGCAGAGGCCTTTGGCAAGCATACTAAATAATACTATAGGACTATTTCATACATGGTAGACACCATGGTAGATCATCTGCTGTTATTAAGACATCTCTGTCATCTGGGAACTGTCCATTTGTTACCAGCGCAGTTGACTGGAATGAAAACCGTTCTTATTATCTGCATTTGCCAGAAATGCCTGCCAATCTGGTAACAAATGAACAGTTCCCAGATTTGGACTACACTGCCAAAAATGCAGTAGCCAAAGATGTATTCCAACTAGGTGAAGTGCAGCTGTACTAGTAATTGTACAAATAGACCTGCCAGATCTCGGTGCAAGTGTATGAAGGCAGAGTTAAAGTGCACACCTCTGTGCAAGTGCACATGCAATTTCTAAGACTGACCACTGACTGTTTTTGTATCTGTTCTCTGTCATAGTTATTGTAGAGTGGAGTATTGGAATAAATGTTAGCCCTATGGTCTTCTGTTTGTTTTTTGAATGCAGGAAAAAATGATGTTCCCCATAGTATTTATCATTATTATTATTATTATTATTATTATTATTATTATTATTATTGATTTACTTTCTTCCAGATATAAAGTTTTTAAGTTGTGAATAAAATGATGGCTTGATTGAAAAAAGCTGGTACTCATGATCCTAAATTCATAAACGCAAAGTTGCAAGTTGGGTGCTAAATATCACATAGGCTTTATGCAGCCATATTTGTGTATAGGTATCCTAAGTATCTAAGTGCTTCAGGGATATTCTGAACAGATCAAGTTAAGTGATAACCCAGGCTTTATTTACAATAACTTGTAACAATAAATTATGTTTCATTGCAACTTTGAGGGCATTTCCACCCTTTATCTTAAAAAAGCCCGGATTTAGCTGTCCATTGGCTAAAAGTGTGTTTATTATATAGTGTGTCTTTAATCTGGCAACCAAAAACTTACCTCACCGGTTTCTCCTCTTCATGCTGAATCCATACATACCGCATATGTTAAATTTGGTTTAACTAATCAAAAGTTATAGCAGTTTATATATTTTAGAGCGCCCCCCGCAGGCCATTTTGTTATCTGTGTGTTTGACACTCGAACTCAAATTGATCTATAGACCCTAAACTTCAACTTGGAAGTGAAAACCAAACTTTAACACCAATTTGAAATGACTGTGCCTAATACGACCCCACTATTGGCCTAATGGACCAATTATTTATTTTCAAACGCACGAGTGGAAATAGCTCAGCAGGGTTGCTCTATAGGCTACGGGCGAAGAGGGCAAGACTTTCAGCTGAGAACTTTGAAAATCAGCTCCTGCTGAAAATGAACAAAAGCTTTGTGAAGTTTTAGATTATGGTTTTGTTATTGTTACAGCCGCCATGTTTTCAGTTGCGTCGGTCTGTCTGTCTGTCTGTCTGTTTGTTTGACAACTCATGACTTTATGAACGGATTTGGATGAGACTTAATTTTTCAAAATGACCCAAGTGATTAAATTCTCTTGGTGATCCGGATCACCAACCTGAACCAGGACTTTTTAAAAGATTGATCACCATTCCATTACACTGTACAAATCTAAAACAAAAAAAAAGTGTAACATAGTTAAATGTTCTAAAAAACGCTTCCTTTGCGGTGGTCTGCATTCTTGGAGTTCATTTCTAGTTAAAAGCTGTATTTTGATTTTTTGGAATATTCATTAAAAAAACTTTAGTGCTGAATTTGATTCATGATTCATCCTTTTTTTGCATTAAACAACTGAAAGTAACTAGTAACTTTTACTCTCAAATTACATTGTAAATGAAGTAATTTATACTTTTACTTGAGTACATTTATAGATGGGTAATTGTACTTTTACTCTGAGTACAATTTAAGCAAAGTAAAGGTACTTTTACTCAATTACATTTTTTCTGTACTCTTTCCACCTCTGCACCATTCCGACATTACGCCATTGCGACATCCCGTCATTCCGACATTTTGGTATCAGCATTCCGACAATTTAATGTCACCATTCCGACACTTGTGGGGAGCTGTCCATGGTCATGATGCGAGAGATTGCTCGTGCGTCGGCAGCAATCATATGTGCAATGTCGGTGACCGCGATTTCCTCGGGTTACTGTTGTTCCTGGAACGACATCGCAAAGTTGGCCCTGGATCAACATCTGGTTTATCTTACGTATGTAGGTATTGGGCCTATTCTTTGTCTGATTCCAAAAATTAAAGGGCATGCCAAGTGCCGCCACGGTGGTTATGGTAGGCTATATAGCCTACGGCTCTGGTTATGGATAGGCTACAGTGGCTACTACGATGTGGAACTGTGCCTAAACCAAAACTAATTCCTAAACATAACCTGTCAGTGAAAATGTGTGTACACCAACCTAACAACATGCCAAACTATGCCTTTACCAAAACATATTCCTAAACTTAACCTGTCAGTGAATAATGTATTTTGTAACAGCATGCCACTTCTGCATGTAACTGATCTTACGCCATACTGCAGAAGACGTTACTGGCGCAAAATCTGACATAGATGACCACTCAAACCAGATGTTGATCCAGGGCCGACTTTTCGATGTTGTTCCAGGAACAACAGTAACCCGAGGAAATCGCGGTCACCGTGCAATGTCTCGTGTCTAATGTCTCCTGTATATATACGTATGCTACTTGACACATTCATTTCCCCTTGGGATCAATAAATGATACTCATACTGACTTCTACACCTCTAGAAGCCACGGGCAAAACATCCCGGATGGAGAACATTGGACAGGATGGGAGGAATGTGTTGTGGGCTGGGGATTTTAATGCACACAGTTCATTATGGGGAGGAGAAAGTACTGATAGTAATGGTCAGACTATAGAAGATCTGCTGAGTGAGAAGAATTTAGTTTGCTTAAATGATGGTAAGGGAGATTTGATGTTAAAACGGGGCGTGAGTCAGCACTGGATCTTACGCTCTCTTCAACTAGGTTGGCCCCTTTCTGTTCCTGGGAAGTGCATGATAGTGGTATAGGGAGTGATCATTACCCTGTTGTCTGTACAATAGATATTGATGTCAGACTGCGCTCAGGAGTGAGACCAGGAAGGTGGGTCTTTCAGAAGGCAGACTGGGAGAGGTTTAGTGAAGTTAGTGACCTGTTCCTCAGGTCAGTTCCAAATGCAGGTAGTGTTGAGGAAAATGAAGCAGAGGTGCGACGGAGGATTTATATGGCTGCGATGGAAGCTATCCCTAAAAGCTCAGGAAAACTATATAGGGCTGCAGTCCCATGGTGGAACGAGGAATGCGAGGCGGCTGTGAAAGTTAGAAACAGGGCCTTTAGGAAGTTGAAGCATTCGCATAATTTTCAGCATTTTATTGATTATAAGCAGGCCCATGCAGTGGTCAGGAGGGTCATTAGGCAAAGGAAAAGGGCGTACTGGAGGGATTACTGTAGCTCCACAGGAAGTACTGTGGAAATAAATGATGTGTGGAGTATGATTAGAAAAATGGAAGGTAACAGGAGAGAGTGGAATTATCCCATTCTATCAGATGGTGGTCAGCTGGCAGTCACTGATGTGGAAAAGGCGGAAATGATTGTGACAACCTTGAGTAAGGTCCACAGTACTGATAATCTCTCAGAGGAGGAAAGGCGGGGAAGAGAGGAGACTATGCGTGAATTTGGTGGGATTATTCAAAAGAAGAACAAATCAGAGGATAACTTTAATGTCCCTTTCACTTTGTTAGAATTAAAGAATGCTTTGGAATCATGTAGAAAGTCAGCCCGTGGACAGGACGAAATTTCTTACCAAATGTTGTCTCATTTGAGTGATGAGGGTTTGCAGGTACTCTTGGCTCTGTATAATAGGGTGTGGGACGAGGGTCTCATTCCTGCAGGGTGGAAAGAAGCTGTCATAGTGCCCATCAGAAAGCCAGGGAAAGATGCAAGTAAACCTGTAAATTACCGCCCAATTGCATTAACTTCACAGATGGGTAAACTAATGGAGAAGCTAGTCAATGGTAGGCTGATGCACTTTGTTGAGGAAAAGGGGTTGCTGACAAGATTTCAGAGTGGTTTTAGGAAGGGGCGAAATACAATTGACTCCATTATATGTCTTGAACATGAAATCAGGAAAGCCCAGGTTAATAAAGAAACTGTTGTAGCAGTGTTCTTGGATGTTGAAAAGGCGTATGACATGCTTTGGGTGGAGGGACTTTTGATTAAGTTGCACCTGCTGGGAGTTGGAGGAAATATTTTTAATTGGGTGATGGAGTTTTTGAAGAACAGGAGTATTCAAGTGAAGATTGGGGCGGACATATCGCGAAAATGTGCAGTAGAGAATGGAACGCCACAAGGCAGTGTGGTCAGCCCCTTACTCTTCAACATAATGATCAATGATGTTTTTTCCACTGTACAACCTGATATTGGACAATCTCTGTTTGCGGATGATGGTGCTTTATGGAAGAGGGGTAAAAATGTGCGGTATACTGTGAAAAAAATAAGGTTCAGGAGGCTTTGACCCTTGTGGAGGACTGGGGAAGGAGGTGGGGTTTTAGGTTCTCTGTTGAAAAGACAAAATCAGTGTTTTTTACGAGAAAGAGAATCTGTGAAGACAGTGACCTATATCTATATGGCCGTCCAGTGGAAAAGGTCTCCTCTTTTAAGTTCCTGGGAGTACTTTTTGATGTCAAGCTTACAAGGCGGGCTCATGTGTCAAGGGTGGTGGATAAATGCAAGAATGTCTTGAATCTGATGAGGTGTCTGGCTGGGAGGGAGTGGGGAGCAGATTTGGCCTCTCTGAAGCTGATATACATATACCTAATAAGGGCAAGGATTGACTATGGGAGCCTGCTGTATGCTTCTGCGTCAAATACAGTACTGGCTAGACTGGATGTTCTTCAAGCAGCGGCATTGAGATTGTGTGCAGGTGCTGTGAGGTCTTCTCCAGTTTGTTCCTTGCAAGTTTTGACGGGAGAAATGCCTCTGAGCTTGAGACGACAACTGTAGGCGAATTATTAGGTTAATTTGATGGGTCAGCGTCAAGATCACCCTGTCATAAGAGTGACTGAGCCAAGCTGGGAGAAGGAGGTGGCAGCTATAAATAGTTTTGGATGGACCGCTGAAGGTGTAGCCAGGGACTTGAATGTCCTGCAGAGGACCTTTTGTCCAACAATACTGTGGCCCCCTATTCCTTTGTGGCAGCTTGAGGTCCCAAGTATTGACTTGTCTTTGTTGAAAATAAAGGAGCAAGATCCTGATGTAGACCTGAGATCAATGTTTTGTTGTCACGTGGCTGATACATATTCTGATTTTCTCTTGCTATTCACTGATGGGTCCAAGGACCAAGACACAGGGATTACTGGGGCTGCGTTTGTTGCCCAGGGAATGGACGTGCAGGAAATGCAGAGGACTTCTGACATGTTGAGTGTTTTTACTGTGGAGTTGTATGCCATTCTAATGGCTGTTAAGTGGACTGAGCAATTACAGAATAAAAAGGTATTAACATGCAGCGACTCTGTGTCAGCAGTCAGGAGTCTTGGGAAGGGTATTTCCAAGGGGAGGCAAGACATGGTCTACGATATCCTAATGGCAATTAGAGATGTGGGAAGATGTGGGGTGAGTGTGTCTTTTTTATGGGTTCCTGCTCATGTTGGTATCCAGCTGAATGAAGATGCAGATAAGTTGGCAAAGGCTGCAGCGCAACGGGAAACTATAGATGCCAATATTTCCATGTCAAAGTCAGAAGGAAAGAGTCTGGTATGGAGGGAGTCTCTTATGTGTTGGCAACATCTTTGGGAAAGTAATGTAAAAGGCAGGCATTTGTTTTCAATTCATGGTAGTGTCGCTGAATCAGTTGCGGTTTTCAGTAGCGGAAATCGCAAGGATGGTGTGATCATTGCTAGACTGTTGCTGGGCCATACATGTCTGAATGGGACGTTATTTCTTTTAGGGAAACATCAGGATGGATTATGTGCTTGCCAGCAGGTGGAGACAGTTCACCATGTTTTGTTAGCCTGTGGGAATTATGACCGTCAGAGAAGAGATTTGATAAATTCTTTAAAACAGAATGGACTAAAGCAGGTGTCTCTGAAAAATGTGTTGACTGTGGGGATAGGTAAGGGCAGGCAACACTTGATCAAATTCCTGCGCGATACAGGATTGTACCATAGGATTTAGGACATAGGTCATTAGCAGGGTATATACACCAATCTTGAAGTCAAATTTACTACCATTTAATACCCTTTTTCACTACCTTTAGATTTTTTTTACAACCGTCACGACGCTCTGATGCGAGTATTAACAAGACATCTTTCGTCATTTCTACCTCCTTAACATTACATTACACTTTCGTTTTTTTGCAAAAAGACGCTCGAAAGGGATCAGTGTGGCGGGATGGTACCATGCTAAGGGCACCTCAGTCATGGAAGAGGATGGGGGAGAGCACTGGTTAATTACTCCACCCACCAACCTGGCAGGTTGGCAACCTGACGCCCTAACCATGTACCCATGACTGCCCTCAGATACAGAATCAATCCATTTTTTTGTCAAAATGGTACAACTGAGAAAAATGAATACCTCGTTTTTCAAAAAATAATACCTTTTGAGCAAATTTACTTCTTTTAAGGCCATTACATTTTGGCTTTTTAATTTATCACCTTTTAATACTTTTTAAAACCCTGCATATACTCTGATTAGCCACTTCAGAACTCTAGGTGGCAGCAGTGCAACATTTTGGATGCCGGCTGCCGTTAAAACTCATAGAAGAAGAAGAAGAAGAAAACATCCCGGAACCTTACTTTCGATTAACATCGGCACGACGGAAACATTTAATCGTCACAACTAACTAGACATACCCGGAAGTTGCATCAAAATAGCAAGTTTGTAGAAAATCCACGTGTGGTGGAGTATTGTTGCAGTTGAAAATGGCTAAAAATGGAAAGTTCAATAGGCCTAAAGGACCTAAACACAAACCTGGATCCAAAAAGAGGGAAAATAAGTGTATAGTCATGTTCGATGAGAAAAACCGACAGTAAGTCAGCATAACTTACCTATTGACTAACCATGCTGTAAGCAGATTGTACTGTTAGTATTCAGTTGTATTATTGCCTCATTTTTTCTAAATAGTTTATGTCATATTGCAGTTTTGTGGTATATTGCAAATTGGATTGGTAGTTATTGCTCCCCTCGTTTGTGGCTCTAGTTATTTGGGTGTCATTTTCTTTTGGCTCTGGTTTGGGTGGTTATCCTCGTCCTCAATATTGAACATGAGCTGTTTGTCATTTCAGGGAGTATCTGACTGGTTTCCACAAGAGGAAAAACGAGAGGAGGAAAGCAGCCGTGGAGGAGATAAAGCAGAAGTTGAAGGAGGAACAGAAGAAAGTCAGGGAAGATGTAAGTTGACCATTAACAGAAAAGGATGTTTTGTAGAGTTGTGCTTTATGAATATCAAGAATACGAAACCTCTTAACCTTATCTCACCCTCTCCACAGCGACACAAAGAGTACTTGAAAATGCTGCAAGAACGACACGAAGCTCTTGGTAAGTTTAAGTTTACAGTGACAAACCCCATTAATTGGTAAGTAACATCACACCATCACTGATACTAACATTCTGCTGCCTGGGTTTTAAGATGATGCTGAGGATGAACTGGAGGATGCAATCACTGGGACCACAGAATCTGTTCAGTATGACCATCCAAACCACACAGTTACCGTGACGACCATCAGTGACCTTGACCTAACCAGGTCTCATCTTTTTGGTGGGGAGACGCATCAGGTACATTTTCTTGAGACATGGTCCTTTAAAGAGAAAAGCGGGGGAGTTTTTTAAATGGCTAACAACACCACATGTTTCATTTGTTGCCATGGCACAGAGACTTTTGAAGTGTGAGATATTGTTTAGGAGTAGATAATGACTGCTGAACCCTAGTGCATAGCATTTTATGCCAACTACCATCAATAATAATAATAATAAATATATTTTTTAAAAACTAGAAATGTACTCAGAGGGAGGCGCTGTGGCGCAGCGCGATGGGACCCCCAAATTTGGGCTTGCATGCCCGCGGGGACCCCGGTTCGGGTCTAGCCGGAATCATTTCCCGGTCCCGCCCCGTCTCTCTGTCCCACTCGCTTCCTGTCACCATCTTGGACTGTCCTGTAGGATTGGGGCATAAAAGCCCCTACATTTTTTTAAGTGCAGACCTCTGCCAATGAAGCTGTTTAATAGAACATTTTACTAGGTTACACCGTATTTCTTTCAAGTCTTTCTGCCTTCTTTGTGTGGAGTTAGAATCTGGAATGTCAAAATTCGCCCTATCCCGCAAAGGTGAAGAATCTTTTTTTTTTTTTTTTTAAATCCTGGACCTGGATCACCATAAAAATGTAATCATTTGTTCCTTTGGTCATTTCCAACAACTCCACAAAGTTTCATTCAAATCTGTTCATAACTTTCAGAGTTATCCTGCTCACAGACAGACAGACCAACGTGACCAAAAACATAATCTCCTTGGCGGAGCTAATAACTGTATTTTTTGTACCACAAGTCATACAAGACGTGCAGCTCAATGTGCTTAACAATTAATAGAAACTAAAGTAATATTAGAAAATAGTGAAATTAAAAATGAAAATAAAATAAAATAAAATAAATAGAATGTGGTTTATTAAAAAAGAAGACAAGTAAACCCAAAAGCTATAGGGTCAAGATATGCCGAGCAGTAATAAAATATAAAAATATCGTAAAATCCACAAGAATCAGAAAGTTAAGAACAAAAACAAATGACGTACAATCACAAGGATCGGAGCACCTAAATGTGGCCCATTTTGCCAGCTGGGGTGAGGGGAAAAATCGTTTTTCACTTGATTTATGATTTCTTGGCGGGGGGACAAAGTACAGTCTGAGGAACAAAAAAACATTTAGTCCAACTATCAAACAATTTCTCCTCTAAATTCCTTTTCCATCCTTAACAGAATGAAGATAACAGCGATGCAGAGGATGGCGCTGAAGACAATGATGCGGTGAAGTCACTCCCTAAGACAGCTGGCCAGCCTCTCCTATCGAAAAAGTTAGTAGTTCAGCATCTGCAATCCCACTTCATCATTTTCATCCTTTTTTTTTTCGTCTTTAATAACAGTGAAGATCTCTCCTCATTACCATCCCCTTCCTGCACAACACCTAATTGCTTATTTTATTTATTTGACCTATATTTTACCAGGAAGGTCCAGTTGAGGTATAAAAATCTCTTCTTCCAGGGAGTCCTGGCCAAAATAGCTTACAGACAAACAGAGAAGGAATATGCAAGGATACATAAACCATAAACACAGACAGAGGACAAAGCAGCCAGTTCATCTATACATTGAACTGTATATACTAAACACACAAGCATCCATTGCTGCTCTGCTCTCACCAAGTGGCTGTTTCCTGTGCGTGCAGGATCAAGTCCCTGACGGCCTCGCTCAACATGTTCAGCAAGAAGCCGCAGAAGAAGAAGAGGAAGGGGAAGCAGGAAGACGGGGGACGAGGCCGAGCCAGGGTGCCCGACAGGAACTTGACTGGCAGCAACAACAAGAAGCGCCTGGGCAAAACCACCAAGACCCAGAGGCGCAGGCGGACGGGCGGCAGGAATCGGAACCAAGATTAAAACGTGTGTGTGTGTGAATCAATTATTTGTGGACTATTGGAAGACCTGCCAGTGAACTTCCTTTGATGGACTGAGCTTTCTTTTAATATACACGTGTATGTGTCTCTGTGTTTCTCAAATGCAAGAATATCGACTGTGTTCATGAGAAAGGTGTTAAGAGATTAGAAGTTGTTGATTTTAGTGTTTGGTTGCCCGTTTTCTTACCTGAACCACACAAGTTCAAACTTGCATACGCCAGTACAGAAGGGATTGTTTACTGCCCGCCACAGCCCTTCATGTGTGGTGAAGATGAGTACCCATTTGACCCTTGCCAGGAAAGTGTCAGTGTCATTGATTGAGGATCACTGTGTTTGCGTCTTTGCTGTACAGAAAATTTTTGTATTTTACATGTTTGTTGACCTTGAATAGTGTACATAGAAATGTAATGCCGTACATGGAAAATAAAGCGTATTATTTGTACATCGTAACTGGAAAGTTCCTTTTATTGTTCACAAGTCATAAAAAGAAAATAAATGTTTCAGTACAATACTTATTCTTTAGTCCATAGTGTTTTTCCTCTCTTTTATAATGAAAATGTACATTTAATGTATAATGTAAAGGGTCCTTTTATACTGAAGTGTTGATTTATTTAAAGTTTAGCCTTTGTGTGCCATCTGCTTACTAACCCACGAGGTCTTCATTTCGCTTTCTAAAGCAGATGACATTCAATACATCTTTGTGTAGAGGGACTGTCATGCCACTGGTGCCATGTTGGCTCAGCTCCACAGCCAGATGGTCGATTTCTGGGAAGGCTGAAGGAGATCCAAAATGGAGGACCAGCATGGTGTAGTTTCACCCATTGTTGAGGCAGCCAATGGGATGTGTGTGAGTGTGAATAAGCCCAGGGGGTTTAAATGAGCGTAAACTAGAAGCATGTGTCAGGGGTCTGATGGACACTTCATTCTAGTCCTTCTGATGCCAATTTCTCCATTAAAGTGAGGACCGGACTACCAAATATTAGGTACTGACTTTTTTATTCATTCATGTGTATCAAAATTAGCTTTGTCATCAAATAATTAATGAATGAAATCTACACCTAATGTATTGCTTACGTTTGTAGTTGTAATTAATTGTGGGGTAATTATGCAACTGTCTTGGTTAACTGCTAATTACTGTAGTCCGCTTGAGTGTTATGACTTTGACGTTTAAAGTAGTGCCTTCATATTAGAAGGAGTATTCTGATATCACTGACAAGTGTTGTATTTCACTGTCCTTGTGGTCAGTTTCACTTAGTCTAACTGCTTTCGTGAGAGATATAAATTACAGTAGCAGGAGAGTGCTAATTTCGCAACACTTCTCGGTGCTTTTGATCACACTACTTTTGTCACCTCATGGCAACTTTGTATTACTACTCAAAAAACAGAACCCCATCACACAGGTTTGAGATAATGGAATTACAAAGTTGGTGTCCTTTAAAACAATATTTTCCCATTTGCGTTTGAGACATGTTTTATGTTAAAATGTTAGGGTTTTCTTCTGATAGTGTTGTTATTGGGCTTTTTTTAAATTTAAAAGTAATTTTATTCAATGACTGATAACATATGAGGTACATTTAAACCATATCATTGAGCTGTTTGATTGTCCAATTTAAGTGCCATTGTAGTACTTAAGGTATCTGATCTCTAAGCGCTATGGACTGTGACATACTTGATGAGCTTTGACAGATATCCATCTTAAGGGTTCTCCACTGAACCTTCATTAAGTTATTGGAAAACGTTCTGACTGGCACCATCAATGTTCTATCTATCTATCTATCTATCTATCTATCTATCTATCTATCTATCTATCTATCTATCTATCTATCTATCTATCTATCTATCTATCTATCTATCTATCTTCTCTTCCTCCTGAAGTGTGTGGAGAGGGGTGCGATGTGTGAGCAGCACGTGCCCCCTCCGGATGCACCATGCCACTATCCGGCGACGACCTCATCTGCCCCAAGTTCCAACCCAACATCTTCGACTCCTCCCGCTGCCACGACTGCCTGCGACAGAAACACCTGCACGCGGGCACGCCCTCCGCTCCGCGGGTGAGCCCCACGCCACCGCTTGCTGGCATACCGGTGGCTGCTGCAGAAGTGAACCCCGGGCAGCAAGTTGGCGCACCCACAAATCCACAAGTGAGCCCTGGAGTGCCCTGGACTGGCACACTCCCGACTCCACAAGTGAACCCTGCACCGCTCGCTGGCACATCCACAAATGCACAAGTGAGCCCGGGTCTCCATGCTGGCACCCCCACGACCCTACAACTGAGCCCTGGCATACCCCTGACTCCACAACTGAGCCCTGGCACGGGCCCCAGACCCACAGCAGGACAAGCGCCAGTGTCAGAGGATAAGGATACAAGTGCCAAGGTAAGATAGGATGCAACGGGCATTGTGGTTGTGATTAAGAATGACCTAACTCACTGGAGTTACGTCCAGTAGTTAGTATGTGGATACTGGCTTGCTCAAGATGCAGTGCCATGCGAGACAGGCATTGACAATGAGGATAAGAGCAAGATTAAATGATATGTTAAGCTGTGGCTGGGAGTAATGGATAGGTCTCCTGCTATGGTTAGATAAAAGATAACTTCCGAGTGAATATTTTTTCAGCAGGTGGAGGCCTGGTAAAATAAAGAAAGAAAGAACGAAAGAAAGAGGAGTGGAGAAGGCATTTTGCTTAAACAGATGTTTCCTGTGAAAGCCTTTTTGCAGAATGACCTCTCGCATGCTAACCTAATGAATTAAGTTAGAAGTGCAGCAGGGTGGAGTACAACCAGAAACAAATGTGAGAGAGAGACTGAGAGAGCAAGACCATGGGCTGTGGTGAGCGTGCGCGCCCATTATAAATTAATGAGTGGAGATCATTTACTGCCCTATTGGGAATCACTGGTAACATAATCTGCACCAGTAAGGCAACTGAAAGCACTGGGCTCACCGAGTCTTCACGCAGAACTTCAGTAAAATGTCTCAGTAGGAAAACTCTACTTCCCCATAGCCACACAACATTCATAATGAATTTAAATGTGGTTTTCTGATCTGAACTAAAACTTTGAACCACACTATTTTGAGTGTCAGAAGTGTAGAGCGCTAGTACATTACAGAACACAGAATTATGAAAGACTATATGGAAAACGTAATTTAAATGAAAAGTTAGAATATGTTCAATCTCAATTCCACAAGTTTTAATCTTAGTTACACTAGTATATTTATAGCAGCAGTAAGAGATGGGTGAGCATGTTAAAGCACAAAAAAACGAGGGCTGGCATGAAATAGTGATGAGGAGAACCGCGCTCTAGGTTTGAATTACAGTAGATAGCTCCAGTGTAACCCTAATCGAGTCAAAGACAGCACAGCATGTATGAGTGTGATGGCAAAAGGTGTAGAAATAGTGGAGGACCAGGACAGAGGTACCGCTGGACCACGGTTCCAAGGAGGTCTACACTGGCGTGTCAATCGGAAGCCCTCCATTTAGGTTTGCACGGAGAGAGAGCGAGAGACAAAGAGTACTCGTGCTAGGGTAACTGTGCTTGCTTGTTGGGATCTTTATCTTCTTTATGTGTGAAGTTGTTTGTGTGTCCTCGTTGCATTGCAGTTTTTCATGCATTACAGTGTGTGCATGGCTGACAGTCGAAAGAAATTCTTACTCTGCTTGCAAGATATTTGCACAAGTTCTCTGCACAGCCTACGTATCTGAATTTAGTTGTTGAAATGACAATAATGCCTTTGAAATGCTTAGAAGTATTTGTCCAAGTTATGAACATGTTCAAGATTTTAACTTATTGGGTTGTCACGTGGGTTTCTTTTTTTACTGTCTTCTTGATGCTTGACTGTTGACCCCTCAGGACGACTCTGATGTGCAGTCAGTGGTGAGCATCTACTGTGACGTCAGTGGGGGTCAGACAGGCTATGAGGGAGGCTCGCCGCACATTCTGAGTCCCGACTGTCACTTCTACCTCTGTGACGGAGACGACGACAGCACAGACAGGTGGGTGACCCAATTACAAAACAATTCTTTAAAAAGTCTTTCTTTAAAGTCTTTGAAGATAATATTGTGTTGAGTATATATAAACATATTAGTTTGTAGTTTATAATGTCATGTATGTGTTTTCCATCCTTGTATCGTTGGTCAACTTGTACCCTCTTGCATTTACTGTGCGAAGGCCTTTGGTTAACTATATGTGAGGGTATGCTGTAACTAACAACATTAAAATATGTTTGACTGCTTTGCTTCAAAGCTTCCCTATACCATCATCCTAATACCAAATAGCTAATACCTACTTATACGTATATGTAGTTGAGTATTTTACACTTGTGGTCCAACTTCACAAAGCTTCTTTCTTACACATATACTCTTTCCAGTCAAGACCACTGCGACTGTTCGGACTTCTCTTACTCCACAAGTGCAGACGAAGACTATCATCCCGCTCACTGGAGTTCTTCCCAGTCAAGCATGACCCGCCTGGACCCGCCACCACACAGACCCAACCCCCGCGCATGGATGGAGGAATCCCGGGGCAGGGACAGCTTAGGTCGCCACTCCGGTATGGTACACCACACTTGAGCCAGTTTTTGGGGGGATCATATTACAGTCCAAGAGAGATAATCAGCCTAGAGTTGGCACTAGGTTATCTCTGAAATTAAAGGTTTTGACCTATATACAAGGTAACAGTAAACCGCCTCTTGCCCTTTCAACTCCCCAACTGTTTCAACTGTTGTAACAACAGAAAGATACACCATCTCTGCTTCGCACAGTATCCTTAAACAGTTATCCATGCACATGAATTTAGAAAGATTCTTGTTTTTTGTGGACACATATACAGCTATGACAGACACAGATAAGTGTAATCCTATGTTTTCCCCTAGTTGGCTCGAGAGGAGATCGGGATCGAGAGAGTGGATACTTCTCGTTGGGGAAGGCAGGAGGGACGCGCTCTTTTCGAGACCAAAGCCCCCCAACCCCATACAGGCATAACGAGAGGGGACATCCAATCCCGAATACCCGAAACACTGAACCAAAAGACATAATCCCATTTCGAAATCCAGACCTGGGAGTGCCATCTCACAGGAGGAACCCTGACTTCATAAACCTGGAATATGAAGAAGAGGAACCCCCTCCACCAGAACTGACACCCTTGGAGCGAAGCATTGAAGTTGAGGCACAAGTTGGTCCTCGATCCCCCAGCCCCACACCCTTCAAGCAAGCCGAGCAATTCGCCTCCAACCGTAGGGGGTTCGGGGGATCAAGGTCCAAGTCTCCCTCGGCGTTCTCCTCATCGCAGCAGCAGTCCCGAAGGGGCTCGTGTGTGTCTCGCTCATCTTCCCCTGCCAGGGGGACTTCCTCTTTTAAGCGGAGTGAGTCTGTGGCCTCGTTGAGCAGCAGTCGAGGCTTTGGCTCAAGTGGTGTTACGCAAGGCCTCAACAACAACAGCAGATCCAGGAGTCCTTCCTCTCAAACTTCTTACGGTGGACGAGGTGGGGATTTTGGGGGTGGGCAGGCAAACTTCAAGTCGATTGGAAACTCTGCAGCAGCAAAAGCTCTGTCTGGCTCTTACGCTGACCTGAGAGGGAGTGGGACGAGTGGCAGAGGGGCCTTGCGTAAGGCTGAGTCGACCACCTCTTTAGCGTCACGTGGACCTGCGAGTCGCAGTTCCTCACCTTCCAAGAGGGGCTTTGACTCTCCAGGTCAATCTGTTTTGCGCAAAAGCGAGTCAAACGGAATCCTCAGTGGCCATGGTCGTGACACAAGAAATTCATCGCCTTCGAGAAGGGGCAGTGATGCACCTGGCCAATCCCTGCTTCGTAAAAGTGACACAAGGACTTCCACCAGTTCTTATGGTCTAGACAGGAGGAACACATCACCTACAAAATCCAGTTATGATCACCAAGGCCAATCCCTTTCACAGAAGACTGAGAAAAGTAGATCCACATACGACCGTGATAGTTCTTCAGTATCTAGAAAAGGCTTAGACTCTGAAAGGTCATCTTTAAAAAATAAATATGAGACAAAAGGCTCATTAAGTCGTAGCTCATCTCCAGCTAGAAATGGCTATGACACTTCTAGCCAATCCATAATGCGTTTTACTGAGACGAGTCGCCCTGTGCACTGCCAAGGCAGCCGTAGTCCCTCTCCCACTAGAAAGGATTACGACGACCTTCGCCCATCCCTTCAACGCAAAGCGGATCCTGACAGCTCTAGAAGTCTATCCAAACGTAATAGTAGCCCCTCTCCATCTAGAAAAGGCTATGACACCCCTCGCCAATCAATACAGCGCAAAACTGAAACTGAGGGGTTCAGAAGCATATCTGACCGCAATGGCAGGAGTTCAACTCCTTCTAGAGGGACATATGACACTCCTCGCCAATCGTTCCAGAGGAAAACTGACACTGACGGTGCTAGAAGCATAGCTGGCCATACCAGTAGGAGTTCATCTCCCTCTAGAAGGGGACAGGACACCCCTCGCCAATCCCTTCAAAGGAAAACTGAAAATGACAGCTTGAGAGGCGTAACAGGACGTAACAGTAGCCCCTCTCCATCTAGAAAAGGCTATGACACCCCTCGCCAATCAATACAACGCAAAACTGAAACTGAGGGGTTCAGAAGCATATCTGACCGCAATGGCAGGAGTTCAACTCCTTCTAGAGGGACATATGACACTCCTCGCCAATCGTTCCAGAGGAAAACTGACACTGATGGTTCTAGAAGCATAGCTGGACATACCAGTAGGAGTTCATCTCCCTCTAGAAGGGGATATGACGCCCCTCGCCAATCCCTTCAACGTAAAACTGAGACAGACGGCTCTAGAAACCTATCTGGACATAACAGCAGGAGTTCCTCTCCTTCCAAAAGAGCCACTGACCTTTCTAGTCAGTCTACAGTGAGAAAATCGGTCAGTTACGAATCTAGACCCAGCGCTCCTTTCTCATATACAAACCCAAACCCAGTGAGTAGTCATGGTAGAACAGATTCTAAACCCAAAGTTCCCTTTTCGTACAGCAACCCAGCAGTGGGTGGCCATGGCCGCATCGGTACCAATCCTTCCTCCGGTTCCTGGAGAGGATCCTCCCATTCCCTCAGCAGTCCGCCAATCTCCCGCAGCCCCTCCCCTTCGAGAAAGACCTCCGAAAGTAGGTCGTTCGAACGTTCTTCTCAGAGGCCATCACCTTCTGCCATCTCGGGAAGTGGCAGCAGAGCTGGGAGCAGGAGCAACAGCAGCAGCAGGCATGCCACCACCATGGAGCACAGCCGCAGCCACACTCCGGAGACCAGGAGGTCGTCAGTGGGCCAAAGCCGAAGCCAGTCGCCCCAGATGCGCAGGCTTACCTCCTCGCAGAGCTCCATGGACTCCACTGACGTGTCCAGTCACATCTCTGGGGCGTCCGCGGGCTTCAACAAGGAGGAGTACGCCATGTTGGCAGACCTGCCCAAGGTCAAAACCATATTCCAAAGAGAGGGGCCAAATCGCCTGGGAAAACTTGAAAGTCGCCCTTCAGGAGAGGAGAGACTGTACAAGCCAGCCAGGTAACTGGCCCAGAGATGTATTAGATTTTGTTATTTATTATGTTTAGATTTATTAACATATTATCTTATTTTTTTAAAGCAATACTAAGTAGTTTAACCCAAACCGTCTTTATAGTGGTTTATCAAAAGAGTTCTGATGGGGTGAATGGCACTTCTGACCTCTTTGCTACCCTCCATGGCTTACATAAACTATACTTAGTAAATATGAAATTTGCAATTTGAATGAGGGACTGTGCAGTTCCACTTCCATCCTGTAGGGTGACTTCAGAGCAGAAAACTACATAGTGTTGCTTTAAAAAGTCTTACCTATTGATAGGTTTCCCCTTTACAAACATTTACTCTGTGAGGAGGGGCAAGATGCTAAGCAGCCAATCACGTGAGCGTATTTTTTGAGTGACAGCACTTTCCAAACAATCAGAGGTTGCAGAGGGATCCTCAGCTGCGCACGCAGAGATCTTTGTAAACAGGAAACCTGTGTACTGAATACCCATGGATGTATAATGTCAATGATGATTCCACTGAAGTGACTTAAGCTGTACCACTGTGTCTGTCTGTCAGCCACTCCCACACCAAACCCTCCTATAGCGGCTGGGACAGCAGCGGGGAGCAGCTGGATGGAAGACTGACACGCTCACACTCCTCCAACTCCCTCCACCTGCAGGTGTGTTGTGTACCGCGTAACATGCACCACCCCGAGTGACATGCACATCCTCTCCCTCTACCATAGGTCGCCCCAAGCTAGCCAAGCTATGCCGAGCAGCCATGCCGAGCAGGAGCCAGACTCAACAACCGGCCACCTTGGCAGTGTTAGTGAAGCATAGCTAACTTGACTGACAAAGTTGGGGTCAAGAGTTCAGTTCCTCCTCTCCACACCATTACTGAGGCGCTCACAGCTTAGTCACTGCCGAGCTATGCGCTTGCAGTGCAATTGCATCTGAACACAGTTAAAAACATTTGTATTGCCCAATAGCAACATGCACACACACACACACACACACGCACGCACGCACGCATAAACACAAAGAATAAGTCTTAGTGTTTATCCCCAGAGAGCATGCAGTCCAACTATGGAGGAGGACGAAGAGGAGCAAGCATGGACAGAAAAGCGGAGGTCGCCGAGGCAAAATCAGGTTTTGATACATTTGTTACCTTATTATTACTTAAGTATTATTGTAAAATAAAAGTGAAGTTTATTTAGGCTGAATCCCATTTCTACCCCTTCCACTTCCACTTCAATTTGTTTAAGAGAAGTTGATTTAGTGTCTTTTTACCACCTCTGTGTGATGCGATGATGTCTTCACTCACCTAGAGAATGACCCAGGGCAGGCCTTCGGTCTACTTCTCACCCAGCGTGGAAAGTGCTGATGAGTCTGCAATTGAACAGGTATGTATACCACCAGTGATTTCCGCAGAACATCTGTCAGTCAGGGTCGGTGTGGGGGGTTGGCTGGTATCAGAGAGGTGACCATCATAGGACAAACAGTGCTGTGCAGTTGAAATGATAAACCGTGAAATGAAGCCCAGACTAAAAGAAATAGGTTATAGCCTACAGTCTTTAGACATACAACTTTAGACATTAGGACGTTTTCTGAAAGTGGAAGGGATTGGTTGTTGAAGTGGCTTAAAGGATAACTTCAGCCAATTTCAACATGCAGTTGTAATGCTCACACTACCCTGGACTTGTCAGTAGGGCCTACCTAAGATTTTTTTTTCCAGCCTTTTCTGAGATTCTGGTCATTGTAATGGGGGCAGGTGTTTGTTTACATTTCAAAAAAACGTCTGGATTTATTCCCAAAAACATCCAAAAGGTTATGCAACATCAGCAGACAATTAGCAAAGAGTGATACCTTTTGGGAGTTGGCCTATGTTAAGATGTTTTTAAATGTAAACAAAAACTGCCCCCATTAGAATAGCTTAGATCTCTGAAAGGGCTGAGCCGAAAAATGTGGCATCACCGGGTAGCCTACTGACAAGACAAGGGTAGTGTGAGCAATAGGCCTACAACATTGAAATTGACTGAAGTGGTCCTTTAACTAGAAAGTGCTATGGGAAACACACTTTTGATGATAATACCTCCTTGTGTTCCTTTTGTGTGTGTGTGGCCTGTGTCTTCCCCCACCATATAGCCTAGAAAATACATTAACACATCACATACAATATTTTGATAGAAGAAGACATACATGTATATCACGGTATTTACGAATTTACGAACGAGTTGATAATAATTAAGAAAGAGGTAACTAGATGTCTCACACGTGCACTTCTGTTCTGACCGACTGGGTTAGACACATGGATCGACTCGAGTCCCGCGCCCAGTGTGTACTCCCTGTGGATGCTGAATGAGAGCGCGCATAGAGCTCTTCAGCGTTGACGTCAACTTGTATGCGGCGTTTGGACTACCGGTTCCCTGGCGATTTTTTACATTGCAAAACGCCATAGAGATTCAGGTTTGGCAAAAATATAAGTTGCACGGCAACAACGAACATTAGCGTGTCCCCGCATCCCTTTCTCATTAGTGGAACGGATCGTATCATCATGTTGGTGTATTCACATGTTAAATCATGACGATTATAATTCAATATTGCTAACCCCTTTCTGATCATTAAAACTTCCGAACTACATACTTTCCTTTGGTTGCCATGGGTACAACCTTCCGCACGTACATGCCGTTAGATACTGGCGCCGTTTCTGTAGTCGCCAAAAGCTTCCGGGTTTAGCATATGGACGCAACATCGTATTTATGTCGAAGTTTGACACAAAATGATCAACCATGTCATACCTACAGCCTATTTTTAACACCCTCGACAGTTTGCGGGGGTTCGCTAAGCGCGTGATTGCACTCGGAGCTTATTTGAAATTTACCCCTATTCATTCCCAATGGAGGCCGGAAGCCGATAGGAACCAGGACGTCCTTAAATGCTAACATGAAAGACTACAATCTACTACATGCTTCCGCTTCCGCTGAAGAACTCTATTGTCAAATGTGGGCTGCCAGGGCACGCATTCCAAATTCCTGGGAGCAGAACCAAAAAGCTAGAGATGGGATTTCACCTTGTCAGCTGAAAAAAAATCCCAAAACCACGCATAGACGTCCCTTTAACGCGCTATAGCCTACTTTGTGTTTACCGCCTTTTGACTGTATTTACTGTTAGTTATTTGTTATTGCGAGATACATATTCAGTCAGTCAAGTTAATGTCACACCTGATTGGTTTGCTATGGTTCTACTTGCCCAAACGACTACCAGAGACACGCCCAGGAAGTAAATTGCGAAGTAGTGCGAGTTTGCAATGGAGCTGGGGGAGTTGAGAAATCGATAGATTCAAATTGTCACGTTATGTGTTTGTTGTAATTTATTGTGTTAGAGAACACGATGCGTGTTTACTCACTCGAATCATAATGCTAGGAGATGGCGGTAGTGTGTCGATGTAGGTTATGTTAGAAGAGCACGGTGCTTATAGCCACAGAAAATCAACAGGTAGCCAGCAGATTGCTCTCGTGTTTACTTAACGCTGGCTCTCAACACCAAACAGGAATGCGTTACTAATATTTCACTTTCCCCCACTGTGTCTTCAACTGCCTATTGGATTTAAACATGACGGTAAGTGTTGCTCGCCGCCGCTGTGGTGAGATTTCTTTGCCTTTTCACAAACAAGAAAGGGGAGTTGCATTTCTGTAGTTCTGGGAACTTCGACAAAGTCTGAATTAAAATCGCGTTGTGTCTGTAGGTGGTGATGGTAAGAGATGATGTGTCACTCGCTTCTGTAGCTTGTAAATTAAACGTTGTTGCATGATTTGTTAAGGATACCTTGCGATGTACATGGTGAAATACTTAAAGTGTGGCAGGGCAAGTCCTTGTGGATACAACAGAAGTATGTGGGCTAATCAGCAAAGGTATGCAAGGAAAAGGTCTAATAATCTGCGTTGTTTAGATAGGCTACTCTTTCAACTGGACGTGTCATGCTGCTGCTCGATAGTTTTATAGTCGAAGTGGCTAGTGTTGCTTCCTGGATTTCAGATAAGGCCGTTTCATCTCATCTGCATTCAATAAGCCAATCTTAAAACCGAGTAGAAGATGAACCCAAGTTATTTGTTGTAATTAAAGTGGGAGCACACAAGCAATTATTAGTTATGAGTGTACACTTGGTAGTCTCGTACATAAATATGCTTTCAATGTCAGCTTTCCTAAATCCTGGTGTCCTCCACAGCTGCCATTATTGATCAGTCGGTCAAGGAGAAATGTGACGTAGGCATTAGAGTTAACTAAACTAAGTTCACGATTATCTTTGGCCATTGCCCAGATGCTTTTGTTTGTCATTCTCCAGTGGCCAGTCAAAGTCTGCATGCCATGAGAAACTGATCAGTTAAAAACTGCTGATTGAGAAACTGAACAGGGGTTGTTCATGGTTGGGTGAATAGAAGCTTATGAGATGGTATGACAAGGCAGATAATCTTGATTCTCCATCAGAGTCTGAAAGTAGGTCTACCTTAGGCAACTTGGGTGTACCTGTAGCTGCCTGATTGTGTTTGCTTCCTTCTCATGGTGGTGTGTTTTGACAGGGGTTGTAAGGCAGGCAGGCATTCAGACAGACAGAGAGGGTGTGGTTAAAAAGGCGGCATTGGCTGCAATAATCTGCAAAAGACGCCGGCAAAGCCTCCACTGTTTACCATTTCTCTGAAATATTCCAAACGCAGACAGTTTACAGCAACTCCCCTTGTTTGGGATTGATGATATTGCTCATCTCCCAAGTACTCTACTCTACTTAGTCTTGGACGTGGTTGTGAAATACAGCCCTGGCTCTGAGATGCATGTTGGCCTGCTGGTATTGCTGATCATGAAAGGGTGATGTTGTTTCTGATGGCATCATGCAACCCTTCAGAGACGCAGTGTAGGGTGCTCTGCTCTGTTCGCTGGTGTTGTGCATTGTTGTTGTGCATGAATACATGCTGTGTTTGCCGTGCTGTTTCCTCTCTGTCTCACTCGTTCTGTTTCTCTCTCTCTCTCTTTCTTGCTCTCTCTCTTTCCCCCTCTCTTGTGCTTCCTGCCACTTTTCACACCTCATAGCTTCGTCTTGCCCAATGTAGCCGTGACACACACACACACACACACACACACACACACACACACACACACACACACACACACACACACACACACACACACACACACACACACACACACACACACACACACACAGACAATTTCTGTGAAGTGCACACAAGTGTGTATGTTTTTGTTCCGGTGGGTTGCTCTGAAGCTTTTGAAGGGTTTGCTGTCTCTCTGTTTGCCATGATAGAATTATGGTAAGAAGTGTTTGTTTTTCACTTGAACCCTGAAAACCCAAGAATTCACCCCCCCTCTCTCTCTTTCTCTCTCTCTCTCTCTCTCTCTCTCTCTCTCTCTCTCTCTCTCTCTCTCTCTCTCTCTCTCTCTCTCCCACAGCCTGACCTCCTGAACTTCAAAAAGGGATGGATGTCAAAGCTTGATGAAAATGGAGAGGTACGAATGGACGCTGCCCCCTCCCCTTTTTTTGTTTCACTGTCTTTTCTGTTCAACCCTTATATTCCTTTATTCCTTCTCTTCTTTTTCTCCTCATCGTTCTCTCTATGCTCCTGCTTCCAGTTCTCCTGTTCCCTCTACTGTATTCCACCCTCCGTTGGGGGAATTGAGAAGGGCTGCTGGTAAAGTGATAGCCCCAGGCTCTCCCTACCAGTGTCCTCCTTGTTGATGCCTGTAGCTCAGGTGTGTGTGTGTGTGTGTGCGTGTGCGTGTGCGTGTGCGTGTGCGTGTGCGTGCATGCGTGTGTGTGTGCGTGCGTGCGTGCGTGCGTGCGTGCGTGCGTGCGTGTTGCACAGAGCAGTCCGCCTACATGCGAGTAAGATGTTCACCGGTGCTGTTGGCAGTGGTGACTAATGTCTTAGGTGTGGCAACCCAGTGCATGTGCCTGAATAACTCGACAATTAAAAAAAAAAACCTCACCGATAATGTTTTTTAGAAAACCTTTGTAGATTTTAATTTCCCATGTTAGGCGTTTTCCCCGTTGACCAAGTAACTACGAGTAGGGTTTTGCTTGCTAGTACAGTACATTCCCCACAATAACTCATCAACAAAACTGCGTTCCCAAATGGTCGACCGATAAATCCTGTGTGTTTGTGTGTTTGCAGTGGAAGAAGCACTGGTTTGTGCTGACTGATGCCGGCCTGAGGTACTACAGGGACTCTGGAGCGGAGGAGGTAGGAGGACAGGACTCTAAATTTACTTTTTTTCATCACCAGCTACTAGCCAAACTGAATTTTCACTGACATTTGGCCAGTTGGCACGTGTCAATTTAGAGCCCTGGTAGGAGGACAGCCCCCACCAACCACATTGCATTGCTACCTGAATTCCTTTGGTCTGGGGAGAATACCATATGCCACGTCATATTATGGACCTCCACAGTGGCAATTTCAGAGGACTTGCTGGCTAGTGCTGTCTTGTAATTGCAGTTTCTGTTTACTATAATGTGACACTTTTTGTGCTTCTACGCAGAAAGATGACCTGGACGGGGAGATTGACCTGAAGTCCTGTGTGAAAGTGTCTGAGTTTGATGTGCAGAAAAACTATGGCTTTCAGCTACACGTAAGCAGCACATTCCTCATAATTGTTTTTTTTTTCTTGTTGGAAGAAATGTAAATAAATGTGTGCAGGAAGTTCAATGTAGCGTGATAAAAAAAAATAAAAAAACATTTATTCAGTGTCTCGGAGTTGAGAAAGAAAAGAATATGTGTTATGCCTGAGCTGCTTACAATGAAGCGTGTTGTCAGAGTGACTGACTGGTGAATGTCGTGGTTGTTGACACTTCTAATTAAAACTTGTTCTGATATTGTTTTCTTTTTTTCTTCTTCACATCCTCTTAACTGCCAACCCACCCACTCTTCGTCTTTTGCCCACTTTCCTTCCTGGTTTGGACTCCACCTCTCTACACTGCTCTGCTCTGCTCTGCTCTGCACCCCTCCACTGGTCTGTCTCTCTACATCCCTCGTTCCCCTCGACCAGACCCGGAACACGGTGATCACACTGTCGGCCATGACGGCCGGTATCAGAAGGAACTGGATCGAGGTTCTGAAGAAGAACATTCAGCCCAGTAGCTCTCCGGACCTCACACGGTAAGTACATTTAGCCATCTAACCTTCTACCCTGCATCACTCTGGCTGACGGACCCTAGTTGTTTTTGTCAAGGACCATTTCCTTAATGTTGTCTTTGCACCTGCACCTCTTCCTGTACGCTACCTTCCCAACATGTTTATGTTGTTATCCTCTTTTGTTTCCTACTTTTCCTTAAGCTTTTCTATTTATTTGTGTCCGGGATTGTGTTGGAGCTTGTTGTCGTTTTACCCCTCATCCCAAGAGTTTTTTTTTGTGTACGCAAGTCTTTGTGTAACACTCTTCAAAGACTCTTGAGGCATTTGTGCAAAAGTGATACGAGATGTATAAAATACACAGGACACAAGGGTAAGAAATAAGAAAATTAATAGAGCTTCCATCAAAAGAGACACTTCATAGGCGAATGCATAGATGATGGGGGTATATGCACAATTTTGAAGTCTTCAGCTGCCTTGATGGTGAACTAAGTGTTCATTGGCGCTGGTTTTGTGGTACTGCTCAATCTGAATTGAGAAAGTAACATGTTGTCACACAATACATTCTGTATAGATATGCTGTACACTATACAGGCTGTACAGATATGCCGTACTCTGTGGCGGCGCACATAAAGGCCCGTGTGATAATTTGTAGCAAATTACAATGCGGACGTACATACCCTGTAATAAAGCACCTTCCTCCCAGCCAGCCGGTGCAGGAAAAGTGGCCCTTCCTGCATGTCGCGGTGACTCACCTGTCTGTGTTTGTGAAAGCAGCGAATGAGTCTGCACCTATTAGTCAAGCCGAGCCGTCCACTCACTTCCCAACCCAAGTCATTCCTTTCCTCTCTCCCTCCGTCTCTGTTGAATTGCGTTCTGTTCCCTCCTCCTCCTCCTCTAGGCTGCCCGACAGTAACAGCGATAAGGAGAACTCACAACACTCCCGTTCCCTGTCCTCTAGCCGACGCCTGCCCTCCCACTCGGACAACGCCAACAGCACCGCCGCCCCCTCATCCAACCCCCCGCACCAGCACCGACGCTTCGACTACGTGGAGCTTTCCCCCGTCACCGCCACCACGGGCCCGGGTTCGAGCGGCCAGAGGGAGGCTGGCGAGGGCCAGGTGAAGGCGGAGAGCGGCTCCTGGAGGGAGGAGTCGAGGGACGCCACCAGCAGCCAATGGGAGGCTGTGCTGTCGCGGAAAGGCGTCGGGCAGGGCGGGGACGGCCGCGTGCGCATCGAGGACGAGATCGAGAGGAAGTGGGCGGAGTTTGAGCGTCTGCCCCTGAGGGAGATGAGGTCGCTGCCCTCCATGGGGTCTCACTCCGGCCCCGGTTCCGATTCCGGTTCCGGCCCGGTGGGGGGTGGGCCGCCCTCCAGCGAGGCGCTACAGAGGGAGGTAGTGCGTGGAGATGACTTTTCTTTAATTTGCAAAAGACTAAAACGCAAATTAACAAATTTCATCTGCTGAGTTGAAAAGCAAAAGTGTGCTAGCGAGTGACTAACCCAGGGTGGTTTGTTTGTTTGTGTGTGTGTGTGTGTGTGTGTGTTTGTAGCCATTGCTCTTTGAAAATCACACCACAATTGTGACATCAAATTTGCATCAATAATGCCATCTCTGTATTGCACCTTTTAAAGATCCAGTATGTAAATCAAGGTGTTTATTTTCCAAATATATGCTGCCCATTCACAAACTTGATATTTTCATTATTTACTAAGTAATAAGCTGATATTTACCAAATTGTACTGGTAATTGAAGATGACGGACATGGAGAAGATCCTCTTGTTCGTGTATGAAAAGCGACAATTTTCAAGTCATAATGAAATTTTGGAGATTGATGATGGTGGTTAATACTCATGAAAAGATAATGATAAATCAATGATTAAACGGCATAAATTCTGGAAGTAAACCTTGAAATAAATTACATACTCCTTTAAACTTTAATGGGTACTTGCCATAGGGTACTGTCAAGCAGTGCGGATTTTCTCAACTTTCACTATTCACATGCAAGCATAAGCCTAAGCAGAACGACAATTAGTCATGAATAGAATTTCCTAGTGTAAGCAAATTCGCTCTAAGGAGAATCGTAAGAGGTCAGATTTAGTGGCCAGTGAACATATGACCAGTTCAATGGTGCAAGTTAACAGGTTAAATCCTGCTGCTTTGAGAGTGCCCTTGTGTGACTTGTGTGCAATTAGTAGTAGCAGTCTGGTTTCTGTTTTCACCATGACCGTACAGCCTTTAACGGAAACCTCAGCGAGTCACATGAGGCTCTTTGTTGGACTAGTGGGCTCGTGGTGGGGAGGGATATATACATTGTGGATGGCACCTAATCTACAATCTGAATGCACAAAGGGGCCCCTTTGACTGAACAGTTCCGCTGCAATCACATGTGCTTGCCCTGGCTTCGCATCGCCGCTTCACCATATAGATCTGCTAGTCTGTTCTGCAGAGTGCTTTACCCCATTCCCCCCTCTCTTCCTCTCTTCCTCCCCCTCTCCTCTCTCTCTCTCTCTCTCTCTTCCTCTTCCCCCACTCTCAGGTGGCGTCTCTGAGGCAGCAGCTCGAGCTTCTAAGGAAGGGGGGCGAGGGAGGGGGGGTTAGGGGGGGTAAGGAGCAGCGAGATGGAGTTGGAGACGGAGGTATAGGAGGAGGTGGTGAGTGTGGGCCTCTGGCTTCGTGCGGTAAGAGCCTGAGGAGCATGGAGCTGGCCCACCGGCACGCGCTGGAGGAGCTACAGAGACTGCATGCACGCGAACTGCTGGAGATGCAGCAGGAGAGGGACCGCCTACTGCAGGAGGAGACACAGGCCACCACCAAAGGTACAGAACAACACAACACAGCACAGCATCCCTTTCAGACAGCTTCCTCTTGCGTCCACAGGTAATCCTGTTGGGTGTGGCTCATTCCTCTTGGGTATTATCTTGGATACCGTGGCTCTTAATAAATCACATAGACTTGGTGTCTCGGTCAAAGATGCAACCGTTACATGCGCACCAAGAAATTCTCTTTTTTGAACTCTGATGTGTCACCCATAATGCTGTGTGTATTGCAATTGCATTGCTTCACTTTACTGGTGCAATCACGGTAATGAATATTGGCCAACAGGCTGGTCCATTTGAGCCATGAAACTTCCCATATAAAAATGACAGGTGTTTCAGTTATTTTGTCCAACCCCTGGATATTAGGGGGAGATGAGATGAAATATAGTAAGGATGAGATGCAGCAAAGGAGGGGCTGACTGTTGCTGGAGGAGTCACTGGCTACCACCAAAGTTAAAGATCACCACACATTGTAATGATTTGTTAGAAATAAATTATTAGAAAAATATAATGGGCAGCGAAGATGAGATATTGTTGACGAGATGCATCAGGTAAGAGACACAGGCCACCACTAAAGGTAAAGATCACTACTCAGGCACTAGGATGTATTCTGAGGGTGAGTCAGTACCAGCAAACTTCAGATGCAAAATCCTCTAAAAGCCATTTTTAAATAGCATTTTCACTAAGAATGAAAGAGCCAAGTGAATGTTATCAAGTTAGTTTGATTCATTTGCGGGGGTTGTTGAAACACCCACATGGAATCAAGCCGAGAGACTTTCGGTGAGGTGATGACCTTTGTTCGCTTCATTCCAGACCAATAAAATTTTATAAATAAATAGTTATTAGTAATAAACCCTATATACTATGGGAAGCTAAGATTACATTTCGTGAAGGAAAAGTGAATTGGACCAATTTTGTTTTGGTGGCTATTGCCACTGTCTCTGTCACACATCCACCATTTTACTGCTGGCTGTGAAACGAGACATCTCCATACCAAGAGGATTTGCCGTATCAAAGGAACTTGACAAGCATGTGCAGACGGGCTGCAATATTTTACATCAAGTTGCTAGGTCTACCAGTATATTATAGGTCATGAAGATATCAATCAGATTGATGTGTTAAGTGAGATCCAGGCTCTGGGACAAGCTGAGGAAAAAACCCTCTATGTAGTTCAGAAAGGGCTTGTACTGCGAGTCTTGCGTAGCAGGAAAAATAAGTGTTGGCTGTTTGGGCTACAACTGCTTACTCATCTAATTCCATCATCTTTATGGCCGGACATCTGCATTTTTATGTATACAGCATTTATGAGTTTGGCCCAAGACATTCAACAGATGACCAGAGGAGGAAATTATGAAGCCCCATAGCACTGTGAACTTGTGAACGCGATCAACCAGCTCAACACGGTTTCAGCTTGTTGTTCACACAGCCTTGTAATGCGATATACATTGTAGAAGAATAACTTTTTATCCTCAATTTAGCCAGGATTGTCCCTTTGAGGCTAAAGCCCTATTCGAACGGGACTAGTTTTATGCATGAACATGGCAAGATGTGATTTTATCTCTGAACATCGGTAATGGCTGATTCAAACTGGATTAAAATATCTCAGTAAACGAACAGAAAGTGGGAGGCTTAAATCATCATGCACCGTCGTGACAGTCTCTATATGTCTCTATCTATTGTGGAGATGTGTGCCATGTCCACAATATATTGATTTTTTTAGCATATTATTGGGAATCCAAGGAGTAATTTTTCCCGTGGAACAATTTTAATAATTGGCTCCTGGTTTAGCCTAATCAGAATCCATTAAAATGCGTCTGTATGCGTGTCCTTCCATCTGGAGAATGCGTTTGACCTTGCTGCCTGATTTTGACAGCAAACACAGTTTGGAACAACTCTCGAAAACAAAACGGACTGCTTACTTCAAGGCTGTTAACAAGCCCAGAGAGGTTAGATATAATGTGTGTTTCATGCACTTCACCAGACATCCTTACATAGGATCACATTCGGACAGGATTAGTATGACGGAGGGTAATTTCTCTGGACCGTTTCACAGGTGGTGAAACTCTCGGCAAAGTTTACCAACATTCTTCGCTATCTTTACTGACATGACTCGTTCGGACGGGACTAAATTTCCACATTATTATTACTTTACCCCACGTCCCTTTATTAAACTAGTCCCGTCCGAATATGGCTTAGTGTCTCTTCTGCCAAGTATGTCCTGGTCGAAATGGCAACCAGTAAAAAGTTCCAAACACGTATTAAGACATAATAAGGAAAATAAACTTACATAAAACATTAAATATTAACACTATTCATGTTCAATGTAGGTTCAAAGTGTATTGAGCAGATTGTACCATTACCGAGCTGAGAACGGTGTTGTTCACCAGACCATCTGACCTAATGATCTGGCATGATTATTATTCATGTTCAGTGCACTGACAGACAGACACACAACTAACTCTCTATGTTTTTCTTGCCATCCCATAATGGTCGTTGGCAGCCATGGAGGTCCTGAAGAAGGCCCACCACGAGGAGCTGGACAGGGAGCTGGAGAAGGCGCGGAGGCGGGCCTCAGCCGGGGCGGACACGCAGGCCCTCGGGACCCAACAGCGGTCAGTGGCCGGACACATCACCATTGCATTGCATTACATTACATTACACTTGGATGACGCTTTTTTATCCAAAGCAACTTACAATTATTTGCAGGCTATTGGTTTCAGTCCTTGGAGCTGTATGGGGTTAGGTGCCTTGCTCAAGGGCACCTCAGACATGGAGTGCGGTAGGGAATGGAAAGGTGGGATTTGAACCTGCAACCCTCTAATCTGAATATCTTCTGAATCTCCTTAGCGATTGGGCCATGGCTGCCCACACACATACACACCACACAGAACAGTAGAGCAAAGTGTGTGTCTCCTACTGCACATACAGCTGGCCCACACAGTAGGCCTGTGAGAGTTGAACTCTGCTCTCAGCCCATAGATTCCACAGCTTGTAGTGCTAGTGCAGAGCAGTGCTGCTCATCCATGAAGACTCTTTCTCCTCTAGGGTCGTTATCAGAGTGGACATGCACTCCAAGAATTCACAACCAGTGGCCACGGATTACCTCACTAGCCGCCTTGACCTTAAGCCGAGTTTGCACTCACCACCACTTTCATCTTTGTGCATAACACAAAGTGATGACACTGGCTGTATTGAAATGATTTCCTGATTTCAAATGTTTCCCGTTGTCGTAGTACCAGTGACTTTTTTTTATGGTAGTGAGTGTTGTGTTACTGCTGAACATGGAAAGATGTTTGTTATTCGTCACATGTGCAGCATGTGGGCTGGGTCTTATGCTTGTTTTGCTGAGCAATGCTTGGTTCCTTGCTGCCACAAACACGCAGGCCAAGGGTGGATAAAGCGCTACTGCATTGTTGGTTTCTGTTATACTAGTATACTAGCCCCACCCACCAGCGGTTGAGAGTGGGTCTAGCCTCAGACAATGCCCCAGGCCCTGAAACTGACGGACCAATCACAACGCAGGAGCTTTATGTTGAATCTTTGGATGCATTTGTTTTGACTGTTTGGATGCAAAGCGGGCGGGGTTTTGGTCAGAGCCTTGGCCTATAGGCGCAGACACGGTTTGATAAACAACGAGTTGATCCCATCAACAATCTTCCGATGTCTCATTGATCAGGGCCAGACTAAATATTCACATTTAATCTCCCATTTAGTCTGGCTGGCCAGGCTAAGTTTCTGTGTGTTATTGAAGCTAACTGGAATCTCAACACTTGTACGTCTGTGGTATGATATGGTGTGAAGTGTCAAGGCAGTCAGGGTCGGTTTCCGACTACCGAGTTTAAAAAAAAGAGCTATATCTCTTGCCGAGTCGGTCTTGCCATGATGTGGTTGTTTATTACATTGGCAATTTGAACCATAACGACGAGAATGACTTGGGTCTCTCTCACCCACAGCCCTCAGCTATCTGACACGTCCGAGTTCCGACTTAACTTTTCATATTTTAGTCTGGCTTGTCAGGCTAGTTTTACTTTGTTATGTAACATTCAGGCATTCTGAGTAAAGGAAACCCTGGGTCATTTCACGTGAAATCAGACACTTTGGGACCCGACCGACACAGACTTCAATCATACTGGCTGTGCCTGTTTAGTAGCAAGGTAGCGCCCCAGATCTGCATTTGTGTGAATCTGACACCAATATGAAGGGAGAAACGGACCAGCAAAGTTTGACATATGAGGGTAGGACACTATACATTCAGCCTTGATTATATCAGTCAGTGTAAGTCACAAAAATATGTCTGAGGTGTTGTTTGAAAGCTCTTTTCTGGCTCTACAAATTACACACACAGCATGGAATACAACAACCTTCAGAGTATGAATTATGATACATTAAAAAATAAAAAATTGAATATAAAAAAAAACGTATATTTTAAAATGGCCAGTCTCTTGTCTTAACATAGCCTGTAAGGTTATAAATGAACAACAACAACACCTGAAAATGGGGTGTTTGGTTCTGTATTCATTTCAGAGATAATGGGACATAAAGGTTGAAATGAGTTGTAATGAAGTAGTAATAGAGTAGTGTCAGGGACAGGACTGGACTGGCCATCTGGCAAAACGGGCATTTTCCCGGTGGGCCCTGCACCCTTGTCGGTCCCTATTCCAGGTTCTCAAAAACTACACAGCTTCTGCCCATTGTCAATGGACACAGTGGAAGCTAGACAACTTTTAGCATTCAGAGAAGGCAGGGTTGAAAGAATAAGCTCAGTAAAGGAATTTTCGAAATGTTCAAGCATCAAAGGTATGTTGTAGCTGTATATGATGGCAACTAGTGGCTAGCATGTGTTGAGGAATGTATGCCAAGCACTGGGGGGGGTGAAACTGAACTTCCTGCATCCTCATGGACCATCTCCATCCTTCACATATTCCGTTAGACATGCTGTCATGTGATATTACTATGGTATTAACATATTATTACTAGGTGATTTGTGTGATGCCATATTTTTGAGTCCCATTCTCTCTGAAAGGAATAAAGAACCAACCACCAGCATTTCAGGTGTTGTTCATGACATTGCAGGCTATGTTTAGACAAGGAACTGGCCATTTTAAAATATAAGTTTTTTTGATATTCAATTTTTAATTTTTCAATTTATGATCATTCATATTCTGAGGATTGTTGTGTTCCATGCTGTTTGTGTAATTTGTAGAGCCAGAAAAGAGCTTTCAAATAACACCACAGACATCTTTTTGTGACTTACACTGACTGATATAATCAAGGCTGAATGCATAGTGTCCTACCCTGATATGTAAACCTTTGCTAGTCTGTTTCTCCCTTAATATTGGTGTCAGATTCACACAAAAGCAGTTCTGGGGTGCTACCTTGCTACTAAACAGGCACAGCAAGTATGATTGAAATCTGTGTCGGGGTCATTTCACGTGAAATCAGACACTTTGGGACCCGACCGACCCGGATTTCAATCATACTTGGTGTGCCTTTTTAGTAGCAAGGTAGTGTGACGGAGGTCATCTTGCACCTGTTCACTCCCCTCGGGGATCGAACGTGCGACCTCATCAACTACAACGGTCCGGCAATGGGAGACACAGTACGATACCGCTGGGCCAAGAGACTAGTCTCTCGGCCCAACGGCACGAGACTGTATGAAGCTATCGGAGGGAGGTTTACCAACGTTCCACGCCAACTCTGTGCTAGTTAGCCTCTGTTACACTCTCCCCCTTAAACCTCACTCCCATCCCGGGTCAGCGGCACCACTGTGACGGAGGTCATCTTGCACCTGTTCACCCCCCTCGGGGATCGAACGTGCGACCTCGTCAACTACAACGGTCCGGCAATGGGAGACACAGTACGATACCGCTGCGCCAAGAGACTAGTCTCTCGGCCCAACGGCACGAGACTGTATGAAGCTATCGGAGGGAGGTTTACCAACGTTCCACGCCAACTCTGTGCTAGTTAGCCTCCGTTACAGTAGCACCCCAGAACTGCATTGGTTTGAATCTGACACTAATATTAAGGGAGAAACAGACTAGGGAAGGTTCACATGTGAGGGTAGGACACTATACATTCAGCCTTGAATATATGAGTCAGTGTTAGTCACAAAAAGATGCCTGTGGTGTTGTTTGAAAGCTCTTTTCTGGCTCTACATATTACACAATCAGCTTGGAATACAACAACTCTCAGAATATGAATTATGATAAATTGAAAAATTAAAAATGTAATATCTAAAAAAGCTATATTTTAAAATGGCCAGTTCCTTGTCCAAACGTAGCCGGCAATGTCATGAGCAACACCTCAAATGCTGGTGTTTGGTTCGTTATTCATTTCAGAGAGAATTGAAAGAGCCAGAAAAGAGCTTTCAAACAACACCACAGGCATCTTTTTGTGACTAACACTGACTCATATATTCAAGGCTGAATGTATAGTGTCCTACCCTCACATGTGAACCTTTCCTAGTCTGTTTCTCCCTTAATATTAGTGTCAGATTCAAACCAATGCAGTTACGGGGTGCTACCTTGCTACTAAAAAGGCACACCAAGTATGATTGAAATCCGGGTCGGTCGGGTCCCAAAGTGTCTGATTTCACATGAAATGACCCATCGGTCGGGTCCCAAAGTGTCTGATTTCACGTGAAATGACCCCTCTGCATGTCCAGCAACGCTGTTGTGATGATAAGCAGTACACAGTGTGAAGTGATGTGGTGTCACTGTCATTTCTGTGCAGGTTTTTGGTCACGACGACTGATATATCAAGTTAACCTAAGAAAGTTGACCATGGTTTTTGTTTTGGAGTTACATGAAGTGTAAGCAGTATTGTCGTACCAGCATTTGACAAAAACTGCTGTGCGAACCTGGAAAACTAGCTGACTTTGCAAACTATTTGTAAAACATTTGTGTGAGCCTTGTTTATTTTGAGCAATGTAAGAAGAGAAGGTAATTAAATTTTAGGCCATTGCCACATGCATAATCATGTCTTTGCAATTAAAAGGTCACAAGCTTTGTGTGCTGTTAGCCTGCATAGCCATAATGAAATCTTATTCAGCTGTAATTGGGTGGTTGACGTTTAAGGGCGTAACGCAAAAAAAAAAAAAGTTTTTCCAGTTCCTGAAAAAAACGATGGGAAAAATTGGGGAAAAAATAGAAAACAATAAAGCTCATAGTGGTCCGTGGAATTTCGCCAAATGTTTTCCATTTTTGGGGAAATGTGGCCTGCAGTGTGACATCCTTGGTGTGACATTTCTGTAAAATACAATAAAAGTATTAATATTCTGCACAAACATATTAGTCTAGTCATTATGGGGGGTCCACCCGCACCCCCCGTAATTGTTGTTGACACCCATTTTTTTAGACTCCTTAATATGTCTAGTTAACAATAAAAGATGTTAACATTGCTGCAAATTGTCCCATGACTGTTTTTCAGAGGTCATCTTGGAAACTGTGCAATAGCGATTTGTTCAATTCTGACATTTGACTATTCACATAACTTTTGAACCAGACATGGTACAAAGACAAATTAGACCACTTTTCCATATAATTCCAGCATGGGGAATTGATTGGAAGGCTCATTTAGTTCATAAAAACATGTTTAGACTACTTTGTAGGACAAAAATGACTAAAATGTATCAAATATTCTATAGATTCGGACATTAACTAATGTCTAAGTTTTCAAAAATAGTGCAAAAATTGCAGAAATTACAAGCATTTATGACTAAATGCATTCCTTGACTTCAGATGACTACCATACATGCTGTCATTAACATCAAAACATCCCTGCAACCTTTTAAGGCTATGCTTAGTCATGGTTGATGCGAAAAGCACAATATATTAGCAATCTGATGCATTGTTGAATTGACTCTCCCAAAACATCTAACAACAGATTTTTCAGTGGTTTAAAATAATATCAGATGTACTTAGAACATAATAAATGTTTGCCCAGTTTTTTTGTGACAAGAAAGGCCTCAATTTCAAGATGGCCGCCACCAGGCCCACAAAATGAGCATTGTCTGAAAATGACCATACAATGACCAGAAATAGTGATGTTTGATATGCATTTTGACAATGTAATATTCTTAATACTATCCTTACTTGATGGGTAAGTAGTTATAAATACATTTTGACATTGAGAAAATCAATTATCAACATAAAAATAAACTTATTGAATTAAATTAGATCAAAATTAGTGAAATAGAGCTGGCATATGTTGGCTCAGAATCATGTGAAGCCAAGCAATATAGGTGTTTTACTGAGTAATTGTACTACAGCGCACTATTAACAACAATGTGAAATTTCCACTCTTCAGCAATTGAAGATTTAGAATCAGAATACTTTCATTTGATATTTCCTAACTCCTTGTTGGCAGCACAGTGCATACAATTTCTCACAAACAAATTCACCCATTATTGCTTTAAAATATGCAACACGCCAGCCAGCCCCAGCACATTGCTATTTTCCTGCAATTTGCCAGAAGAATCCATCCCAATTTCCATGGTAACACAACATGCCCAACAACTAGGATACTAAACGATGCAACATCTACTGCAGTCCAAACGGGGGTGCGTGGCCTGCTATAAGTTTGGGAACTGCTGATTTACAGTATTAAGCCAGGGGGGTATACTGAGAAGTTGAACATGGTTATGTAATAAACCACTAAGTTAACCAACAAGGAATGGTAAATTTGTTAATAGATATACCTATGATTTAGTTAAGAAAATGAGGACTCCAGGTTCCATTAAATTATTTACCTTTAACACAAGGTTAACTTCACCTGTTTCACTACTAAACCAGCTTCTTAGTATACACCCCCCAGGATGCACTCCGGTTTAAAATCAAAGCTCATAAAACCACCAGGCACATCTGTGAGAAACACTGTGTCTGTGTCAAACTCTGTGTCTGCCACGATGAACCTATGAAAACCAGCTGGTTCAGACAATGGCCAAAGTTGTGTGTGCAAAGACTGAGCACACTTGCTAAACTATCTCTTTACCAGCAAGGCATGATCCCATCATGTTTCATAGCTATCACCATCAAAGTTGTCCCAACAAGGCATGATGCCATCATGTTTCAAAGCTATCACCATCAAAGTTGTCCCAAAGAAATCATTCCTATTCTGATGCCAAGCATCATGAAATGCTTTGAAGGGCTAGTCTTGTCGCACATCCAACAGCAAATACACCCATCCACCTTCTTCTAATCTTCATTGCTTTGTATGCTCAGCCAGGTCTTCCCCAGAGGATGCAATTTCTCCAGTCCTCCCAGCCATAATCCATCTCTATAAAAAGACTAATATGAGAGAATGCTCCGACATATGAGGATGCTGGTAATGAATTACAATCCAGCATTTAGCAAGACTTATTTAGCCAAGCACCAAATGCCAACAACCTCATTTACCATAACACTGAGCACAGGGCCCAAGGTGTGCTCAGTCCTCAGTGCTAAACAACCTATTAGCACCAACCCTCTTTGGAAGTTTGCAGATGACAGAGCTCTAGTAGATATCCTCACCATCGGTTGATGAGACTGGTTGACATTGTTGATGTGGTACAGACACAACAACCTCCTGCTGACAGGTAGCAAGACTGAAGAGATTGTTGTCAACTTCCACAACCAATACCCAGGGCAAGGCCAACACCCTTCACCCATCACTGGTTTTGCGAGAGAGAGAGAGAGAGTGAGTTACACAAAATCCCTGGAGAGATGCATGAGTGAGGCTCTCTACTGGGACACCAACCTTTCGTCACAGAAATAGCCCACTAATGCCACTGCTTCCTGGGGTGGGAAAGTGCTTCACCACCCATCATGAGCATTTGCTCAGCTAGTGCCACTCATCCAATCATCTATGTGAGCTGTGGCAAAAAGGTTTGCTATGTCCCTCACCACAATGTCCAGAGCATAATAATACTACTACTAATAATAATTGTATTTGTATAGCACTGTATCATACAAGGCATGTAACTCAAAGTGCTTAAAAAATGGGAAAAAACATCATTGTTAGAGATGGATTTGCATGGAGGAGATGCCAGTACACCAAGGTACATGGAGTAGGCCATAGGATGGTTTTACAATCCAGCAGTGGGAACACTATCTCCTTCCTTGTGCCAGGTGCCACAGGAAGAGCGCTACCAGGGCCCTTCAGATTGAGCTTTATAGGCCACTAATGTCAAGTGCTCAAATGGTCAGAAACAATAGCAATTCTTGATTGTGACTTTCAAAACACCACCAAGGTTGTGTGTGTGTGTGTGTTTTAAGAGTGAGACTGGAGATGTTTCTGAGATGGTAGAAGTAGCAGATTTGGTGACTATTTTGATGTGGGACTGAATTGATATTGATGAATCTAGGATAAAGGATGAATCTAGGGACTGAGTGGGACATATTGTTGCCGGTTTTATAGGTAGTGAAACCAGACGAGTGCTGTGCCAGATAATCCAGTGAACTCAGAGAGCCATTGTAAGGTGTTAGGTACTGTGTCAAAAGCTGCAGAGAGGTCCAGGAGGATGCGGATGAGAAACAGATTTCATTAGGAGGGAGTGAGGGTCTGGTGTCCACAAGTGGGGCCTATGCTTACAAAGCGGCACTGTAGGGAGCGATTTGCATATACCAGAGAGAATTAAGACTGGCACATTCACCATTGGTTCCCTGTGTTGTTCATAGATGAGAGCAGGTTCACACTGAAGATACGTGACAGACATGACAAAAGTCTGGAGAGAACAAGGAGAACGTTATGCTGCCTGCAACATCATTTATGAACAGCACAAGGCGCCGATGGTAAATTTGCCATTTTGATGTTCTCTGTTCTTACGCAAATTGCCCCCTACGATGCTGCTCAGAAAGCATAGGCCCCATGTGTGGATTAGGGTGGCACCAAGCACCAAGCACCAGGACCCCCACACGCCCCATCCGAAAATATGTCCTCCTTTTACCTGTCATGGAGATGGTCACCCTAGTGTGGATACCAGGTACTTCTACCCTCATCATGAAGTCTGTTTCTGACCATTTGAAGAGCAGCATGTAGGCCTAAATTAGTTGCCTTAAAGCTCATTTTGCAGAGCTCTGGCAGTGCCACTTGGCACACAGGAGATATTAAACCATCCTATGGTCTCCTCTACATTCCCTGGTGTACTGGCATATCTCCTGGCATCTCCTCCATGCTCTGGGCAGTGCTGAGGGACACAGAATACTTTGCACTATTGGACATGTGCACTAAACCCACTCTGTTCTCTATGCCATAACATATATGTACTGCTTTTATTACTGTTGCTGACAATTTACTGTGTTCTAGTATTTCTTTGTGGTCACTGTAGTAGTTTCACATTATCTTATTTTTTGTGTCTCTGCACATCAGATGCTGTCCTGTTTTGCAATTCCATTTGTGTCCTGTCTTGTCTTCACATGTTTGAAACACAAATGTGGTCTTTTGTACGAGTTTCTGGCTTTCTACTATCCATCATCATAAAAACAAGATATTCAATTAAGATATAAATGGCATACATTTAACAATGACTGGACACATTATAAACAACAAAAGGCAAATAAACACACACACAAAAAGGTTAGTATTTACACATGATGATTTCCCCCCCACTAATTTTACAAAACCACACAGTTGTAGTGAACTTCTTCCATATGAAATTGTACTTATCACTTACCCATCAAGCAGATATAATAATTATAATATGACATGGTCAAAACATTTATCAAATATCACTGTTCCGTCATTTTAAGGTCATTTTTTGGGCCATGATCATGCAAAGGGTCTGTTGGCGGCCATCTTGAAATTGAAACCTTTTTTAAAAGTCAGAGTTTGGTCAACTTTTATTATGTTCTACGTACATCTGATACTATTGTAAACCACTGAAAAATCTGTTGCTAGAAGTTTTGGGAGGGTCAAGTCATCAATGCATCTCAATGCATCAGAGTGCTAATATTTTGTGCTTTTCGCATCAACCATGACTGAGCATAGCCTTAAAAGGTTGCAGGGATGTTTTGATGTTAATGACAATATGTATGGAAGTCACCTGAAGTCAAGGAATGTATTAAGTCATAAATGCCTGCAATTTCTGTAATCTTTGCACTATTTTTGAAAACTTAGACATTAGTTAATGTCCGAATCTATTGAATATTTGATAAATTTTAGTCATTTTTGTCCTACAAAGTAGTCTAAACATGTTTTTATGAACCCAATGAGCCTTCCAATCAATCCCCCATGCTGGAATGATGTGGAAAAGTGGTCTAATTTGTCTTTGTACCATGTCTGGTTCAAAAGTTATGTGAATAGTCAAATGTCAGAATTGAACAAATCGCTATTGCACAGTTTCCAAGAGGACCTCTGAAAAACAGTCATGGGACAATTTGCAGCAATGTTAACATCTTTTATTGTTAACTAGACATATTAAGGAGTCTAAAAAAATGGGTGTCAACAACAATTACGGGGGGTGCGCGTGGACCCCCCATAATGACTAGACTATATCCCCCATGCTCTTTGTACTATTGTTCCTTTAACCCCCACCCCACACACACACTACTACCCACCCGCACCCCCACCCCCACTCAAACACACGTCTATGCATTGTACAGGCAGATTACTGTGATTTCACTGCATGGTTTCACTGTATTACTTGTAATAATTGTGTGAATGTGACAAATAAATCTCCTGGTATCCTTATATCCTTGCATGATACATGAAAAACAAGTAAGGATTGAGTAACACATTGCATAAGCATGTCACACCGCATGACATGAAGTCACACCACAGGAAATTCACTGCATTGTGGCCATTTTAATCCTTTTGTATACATGACTGAGCTCTGAGATCATACTAACTAGGTAATGATATTGTGTTTAATCTTAATATGTGTTTTCATTTATAAAAAACTTTTTTCCCCTTCTATAAGAGCAGTCACACCACAGGACATCATAAAATGAACCTAAGCATTGCGTGACAGAAAGTGGCAATATGTAGACATATTAAGAGGTGAAGAGTCACCTTAAACTTCCAGACCACTCTCCAATAGCTGAGGTACTGACTGGTTAGGAGCCTGTCTTTAAGACCCTTGTAGTTGGCCTTGCAGCTGCCCGTTCACCAACATTGACATACATGTCACCCCACAGGACACAATTTGTGTTACGAAATGGAACTTGTAGTTAATATTACTGTCTTGAATTTTTTTCACATTCACATATCTTAATATCAAGATAATATTTATGCAATCATGCCAAATACTTCATACATTATTCAAAATGCTGTTGGTTAATTTATATATATATTATATTCCAGGTTTCATTAATGTTACAGTCACACCGCAGGATATTTGGCATATAAGCCTTTACATAAATCTTAACAAAATATTTCTTCTCATCTAAGACTAATATGAAACATAATGTACCACATCTTCTTTATTGACATTTGGTTTTAAGAGGAAAAATAACAGTTTTGTAGGTTTTTAACCAATGTTACGAAAAAAAACAAGGCGTCACGTCTCCCACCCAATTATATCATATAATTGGCTGATTCATCTCCCTAAATACTGCTGTGCGACAATAATGGGGGGTTTTCTTTTACCTCTTATGTTACAAAATGAATTACAATAGTCCAATATATAGTACAGGCATGGGTTAACGTTTCTTTTTAAATTATATTTTAGGGGCTTTTATCTGACAGGGCAGTGTGAGGTGGTGACAGGAAGTGAGTGGGAGAGTGAGATGGGGGAGGATCAGGAAATGACCTCGGGTCCCTGTTGTACCAGTCAATGTCCTTACCGTTTGAGACACGACAGGCCCATGGGCAAATGTTTCTGATTGCGGGCACATACTGAAAACTTAAGCTTCCAAGGTGGCAACGCAAAATTAAGCACGCCTGTTTCAAACCAGTTTCTTTGTGAAAAACAACTGCATGTCAAAATCAACATCAATCAATTAATTCCAAACACGGCACACAAGTTTGAAAGCCATGCTATGCAATGGATATGAACTGTAATGTTGGGTTAATGTTACAGGCCTTAAGTTTTTAGTTTATGACAGGCTGCATGAAACGAATCCAAATTAGAACTGCCCCAACAGTTTCTTGTTTTAAAGGAACAGTCCACCCTTTTTGATTTTCACATATTTGCAGTATTCCAAGCATTATTCATGAATGTGCATATAATTTTTCGTCTATATGTTTGCATTGCCTCATTTAACAGTGTAGCCAAATTAAGCATAGCAATGCAAGTCTATGGGGGCAAACAAAGCATCATCAATGTCCCCACATCCTGTGATCACTTTTCGCTTGATGCTAATGCTCCCATTTACTTCCAGTGATTATGCTAACTAAGCTATGCTGATAATTCTGGTCCAATAAATCTTAAGTACTGAAAACACTGAGAAGAGAATGATATGCACATTCATGAATAATGCTTGGAAAACTGCTAATATGTGAAAATGAAAAAAGTTGGACTGTTCCTTTAAAAAGAAATTACAAATGCCTTTATTCTCATCTGCCTTTGGTGAGTTAGTTAGTTATCTACCATATGCGTATAACACAATATCGTTTTTCTTCTCTCTTCTCTCTCTACTCTTCTCTACTGAATGACAGTTATATGTGATAATGTGCTATATGAATAAGATTGATTAATTGATTGATTGACTGGCTGTAAGTGCTGAATGTCCCCAGCCCTCATTTGCAGGCTATTGGCCCTGGTACAGCACAACACGGCACACATGGTAATGAACTGCTAGAAATATATTATGGGCAGATAACATGAAATATGATAAGGATGAGATGCAGTAGAAGAGAGACTCGCCCTTCGTTCCGGTTCATTTGTGTGCACAGACCATAATGTTACATCTTCAAACAGTCTTATTCAAACAGTCTCTTAGAAAAAAAATATCATCTGATTAACCGTTGACTGCTCTTAAAGCTCTCGCCCTCTGGGTGTGCGTGCCAATCTTTATGAGGATGCATGTATATTAATACATGTGACTGACTTGTGTTTTGCATGTCTATTTGTGTGTGTGTGTCTGTTTGAAAATTGATTTGTTCCAGACCAGCAAAATGAGGTGGTATATGGGACTTCTACCTGCATTATTTTAGCTCCCACCTTAGAGCAGTTGAAGTTCTACAATCATAGGAACCGCCGTGGTTTTAACTTACTTTAGCGAGGTGTTTTGATAACGATTATTTGTACCTATATGTGAAATAAATGTTGACCCAATTTCACACCAAAAAATGAAGTTGTTGAATTAAAACGGCTATGTCTAAAACAACCGCACACAAGAATAAGCAAGTTTTGCTTATTTATTGATGTTTTAGACCAGTTTTTTACTTGAGAAAAATAGTATGACTTATTATTTCTCATTGAGATTCACTGGCATTGGCTCATTTTCTGTGGAGCATGAATCTGAAAAAAGTGACTCCCCCTTGCACATTTCTATTAGGATCTTTTGGACCCACATAATTTTGAGGATCTTATCCATCAATATTTTCTAACCTGTTTGATAAAATACTGATCACATGTTGAGTAGACAAGGCAGAGGGTGAAATACTGTATATGTAGATATTGTTTGGTCCTCTAGGATGAAGGGAACATGAGAGTGAACAGGAGCTATGATTTTTTTTTTTTTTAAATGATTTTTCTATAGGTCCGGGTCTTTTTTGTACCCGAACACTTCTGTGTAAGAAAAACACAAACACCTTACAAGGATTAAATAATGACTCCACGGGCACTTCCATTAACCTGAGTTTTTTTAGGTTTGAGGTGGGAGTAGAACGAGGTCTCCCCAGTTCACTAGTTGGATGTCCCACTTTGACTGGCGTTCCAGTTTTCGTAGTAGGAGAAGGAGGAAGTCTCCCACTACGTAGTTTGGATTGTGTCTGTAATGTGCCAGATGTACCTGCCTTTGTTTGTCTGAAGTGTGTGACTGTGGCCTTGTTTGTTTGTGTCCCTGTCTGTGTTTGGCACTCACACCTGTGTGTGTGTGCGTGTGCGTGTGCGTGTGTGTGTGTGTGTGTGTGTGTGTGTGTGTGTGTGTGTGTGTGTGTGTGTGCGTGCGTGTGTGTGTGTGTGTGGTTGTTCCCTCAGTGCGGAGGTGGCGGCTCTGGAGCGGGAGCTGCAGGGTCTGTCTGAACGCTACTCCCAGAAGTGCCTGGAGCTGAGCCGTGTGGAGCAGAGCGGGGAGGAGCGCCAGAGGGAGGTGGGCCGCAAGGTCCGCGAGATGGAGCTCCTCAAGCAGGAGAACCAGGTGAGGACAACCATCTGATCCGACATGCAGTACTGTGTGTGTGCATGGATGAATGCACAGCATGCGTATGTAATGCACAAATACACATGGCTTTGCTTGCTGCAAACCATTCATGCACAAGTGCAAATGCACAACTAAAACCTGTTTTCACACAGCCTGGGAAATCCCATGCTGCTTTGCACAATCGTTCTGATCTGGAAGAAAGCATGGATGCTTGTCCCAAAGCGGTAGCCAGTGGTAGCCAATCTGAGAGCGGGGAGGGGTGTTAAGATGATGACGCTGTTACTTGACAAATGGAAACTTGCTGTTTGTTTGAATACATCTGACGTGATTGGCCAACAGCCGTTGGCAATCGTAAACCACACCTCCCCTATAAGAAAATCAGTAGGTGGTCTGCTGACCATAGCTCACTAGTTATATGGCCTGGTGTGAACCAGGCAAGTTTTCACATACTGCATGATGCGTACGACTTGACAAACGGAAGCTTGCCGTTTGTTTGAATAGATACAACTGACACGATTGGCTATGGGCTGCGTGTAGTATGCCAAATGATACATTCATAACGTCCAATAAACGGCCATTGGCAATTGCCAAACTCCTATGATAAATTGGATTGGTGTTAACCAGGCAAACCAAAAGCTGTTTTCTCATACTTTACATGTATGTCGGGATTATTCGGCTGACTGATTGTGCCACTAAGTAACTAGAGCATTAACAGTGTTGTGGACAGTTTTATTTACTTTAAATTATACTGATTTAGCAATGTGGATGGCCAAGGCAAATTTAACAAGGGGTCCCTTCAAATCCTTACTTTTTACATGGAATGGGGAGTGGGCAGCTGGTCTGAGGGCCCGTGCGGTTTGATGAAGTCCCCGCTTTCTGATAAGCTCCCTCGCTCGTCACTGTGTTTAGTCCAGCATCCAAGCTGTCTTTCAGATCTGAACAATTGTGCAAAGCAGCATGGGATTTCCCAGGCTAGTCCTCCAGACCCTCTCTAGTACCTACATGAACAGCATCGGTATTCAAGGGAGATATGCTACCAATTGAGGTGAAAACCAGGCTGTTGGCTCAGGCAGTAGCATACCTTTTATCGGGAGGTTTATTCCTGTTCCATAATTCATACTGAGCTATTTGGCAGCCATTGCACGATAAGTGCAACTCTGGAAGAATCTGTTTGCATATACAGAATGTACTGTATGCAGCTGAACACCACTGGCCTTGGTTGCTCCAAGTCACTTTGGCCATGACCAAAACCAGCACAACACCACTGACACTGTGAGAACTTAGACAGATGTCAGGTGAGTCAGGATAAACAGGAATTTGACATGTGGATGCGTGCACAGCGAATTTAAGGGGTGAATGCACCTGAAGTACAGATGAGTGTGAGAAGACAATGGCAGCTTTGATGTTATCTGTTACCTGCCTAATTGGACTACAGGTGAACAAACCTCTAAATCTAGTGCAAAGTATCAGTGAAAAAAAACACTAAATCTAGTGTAAAGCATCTGTTAAAACTGCTACTGCTACTGTTTTTCTTCAGCCTGTGTGTTTCTCAGAATGACGTTTTAGAGAGAAATCCTGTAAGTGGTAGTCAAGACAGCCCCACATATGTTTGGTAAACATAATGGTGCATGTGGGCCTAGGGACACATACCTGCTGTATGTGCCTCTAGCCGCTTATAGCCCCGTCTCACTATCTGGCTCATCTTGACATTTATGTTGTTTGTAAGTTAGGGTGTACACATTCACAAAAGCAGTAATCCATGTGCCAGACAATTGTAGCAGATAGTGTGAGGAACCCTGAAGAAGATCCCACAAGTGGATCAAAACGTTGCCATTTGTTAAAGGGACACTGTGCAGGAAATGGTCAAAAAAGGTACTGCAACTATGCTGCTCATTGAAACTGGGCTGCCTATTGCCAAATTTAATCTTTACATGGAAGTTTACTAAATAATAAACAAATATTTTCTAGTATGGTCCAAGTACAGTCATTTTTGCAGCTAAAAATGGCTATTTTTGGAAATTCAAAATGGCGGACCATGGAGAAGATCCCCCTTTTCATGTATGAAAAGTGCAATTTTTCCAGTCATAATGAATACTTAGAATTTGATGGTGGTGGTAAGTATTCATGAAAAAGGTAACATTAGTGAATGGGCGGCATGAATTCTGGAAATAAACAACTAAAAATCTCACACAGTGTCCCTTTAAACAATAAACTAAAGCATTTGGTTGGGGTGTACACCCAGTGTGCAGAGCACTTTTTCACACTCAACCATTTATACTCTGACCCCCTCAGGACCTGCAAGCCCGTCTGACTGAGGAGATCAACCGTATGCGCACCTTTGTCTCGGGCAAGGAGCTGGAGGGCCTGGCGGACAGCAACAGAGACAGGAAAGCATGTGAAATGGAGGTAAGCATTATTAGTGACGTGCAGGGAGGCCAGGGGTGGGGGGCTAGGGGGTAGGGGTAGACAGACGGGACAGTTGTCCCAGGCCCAAAATTGTGTCTCTATTACATTTTGTGTATTGGGGGGGGGGGCTTCAGATGACTTTGTCGTCATTGGCTCTGGTCACATGAAATGACTCTACATGCCACTGTCTCTATTGGAAACCAGTTTGAGTTTTTTTTTGAGGTTTTGCACGCAACATAAGTGTGTTGACCTTGTGCAAATGCGACACGACAGTGTAACTGCACCTCAGTGTAGAACACTAAATGGAGAATGAACAGACATGTAAACATTTAATTATGTACCGGTATCTTTTTTTTTTCTAACCCAGCCATACTGTCATTGTTGGCCAACAATCAGGTCCCAGGTATACATTTCTCTATGGTTTGGTTCTGTGGTTGTGTTTGGCCATTCTCTATCAGCATACTGTACTACCTCTAAATCCATGCTAATGTCAGTGTATCCAAAGGGATGGCATGCCATTGGTTGCCTTCCTGACTGTAAAGGCTTTGTATTTAACTGTTAGTAACACTTGTTATTGATATGTTTATTCTATAGGTACTGCTGAGGGTGAAGGAGAATGAAGTGCAATACTTGCAGAAGGAGATCAGTTGCCTGAGGAATGAAATGCAATGTCTTAACTTGGTACTTAATTCCTCCCTCTCTGAGTGAGTGAGTGAGTGAGTGAGTGAGTGAGTGAGTGAGTGAGTGAGTGAGTGAGTGAGTGAGTGAGTGAGTGAGTGAGTGAGTGAGTGAGTGAGTGATAATGTAACCACGTGACAGCAGTGCTACAGGACTAAATAACTACAACAGTAGCATTGTAGTGTTGTTTCTGATATATTCAATATTCTTCTTGTATCAGATTGTAATATACTGTATTCACATTGTACCTTGAATGAATTCAGAACATTTTCAAAGTGCGCCATGGGGGAAAAATCCACATCTGTTTTTGTAGTATTGATTCTGATGTATTTAATGTTTTGCTTGTGTTACATTGTATTGTATTTACATTGTACTTTATGAAAGCGTTAAGATTTCAAAAATAAGCCGTGGGGAAGAAAACCCACATCGCAGCTCCTAGTCCATAACACAGGTTCCCTAGTCCGTAACACAGGTTCCCTCCCTAGTCCGTAACACAGGTTCCCTAGTCCGTAACACAGGTTCCCTAGTCCGTAACACAGGTTCCCTCCCTAGTCCGTAACACAGGTTCCCTAGTCCATAACACAGGTTCTCTCACCTCCTCTGCTCCTAGTCTCATAGTAACACAGCGTCTCTCTCCGCCTCCTCTGCTCCGCTCCTCTGTAGGAGAAGCATTCAGCGAGCGAGCGCTGTAAGGAGATGCACGAGGAGCTGAGCGGCATGAAGAGCAGGAGCGATCGGGAGATCCAGAGCCTGCGGGAGCACCTCAAGCTGGCCATGGCGGCCTTGCAGGAGGGCCAGCGGCTGGGCAACAGCCTGGAGCACTGAGGGCCCCTCCCTGGAGCCCTCCTGGAGCTTCACCCAGTAACACATTATGGGTACGTGTCAAATGGCAAAACGTCAGGGAAAGCGCACACATCAGTAGCACAGGTGCTGGACCAAACAGAAGATAACTGAAAGGAAGTGAAAGGTGCCCACCTTCAATATAGGCCTAAAGTGCTGAGGGAAATCCTGGTTTGTGTTCATAGTACTGCCCTTGGAGGATTTTTATAAAATTTGAAGTGGCCCGCGAATGAAAACGGTTCCCCACCCCTGATTCATACTAAAGCTCCAGTATTTATACTAATAATCAGGGCTCTAAATTAAACTGAAATTTCACCAGCATTTGGCCGGTTGGCTGGTGTTAATTTAGAGCCCTGCTAATAATATACAATATTGACCACTGTGAGTAAATAAGGTCTCCCCGTCCTTACAAAACCAGACAAGCCCAACTCGCCAAACATACCGTTGGGGAACATTACGTTGTATGTACGAAACACCACAAAAGGATCACAGCTGGGGAAGTCCCATCACACCAACTAACCTATATGTATACAGTATATCCTTCCTCTGATTCCTAATGTGTATACTCTCATGCTTTTAAAGGTCAAGTGAATAACATGCATGCATGCTGTGCATACTTTCAGCTCTCTCCTTGCATGCTTGATATGCTGCTAGAGGCAGTTGTCTATTTTAATAGTGCCACAAACCACAGAAAGCACTCCCACCCCTACGGTTTAACTTCATTTAAAAACACTGGTGTTTAAGCAGTCTTTAATTGAAGAAAAGAGGTGCAGACTGTGTCCAACTAAGAATTCATTAGATTTTAAAGTTGATTTCAGTCATGAGGTGTTTTTTTGTTTTTGTTTTTTTTACTTTACTATAAACTGGAGGAACAATTTAAAACAATTTGCAGTCATTTGAAAACCTCTCCAGTTCATTCATCTAAACTGCCACTGTTTATGTCCGTGTGAGTGTGAGTGGTTTGCGTGAGTGTGAAGAACTGAAAACAAAACACTACAGCAGGCATCTTTATCTTTCTGTGTTCTAGTCACGAGCTTGCTGTTTCAAGAGGACTTGAAGCCTCGAGGACCACATTCACCGGCGATGCAGATGTTGAAAGTGCCTTTGCTTTCCAAACAGCCACGCAGCTGCAAAGACTGTCAGCTGATCAGTCATACACTGGGTTGCCCAAACATGCACTTTCCAAACAGTTTTTTTTAAAATAGCGGTTTTATTGTGTGAGTTGTGTGTATGCGACTGTGCACACGTGTGTGTGAATGCTTGGCCGCTTTTTTGTAGTTCACAAGCGCAAAAGCATGGCAATAGTGGTTGCAGTCTGAACTCAAAGTGTGACTGATGACCTATAAACTGGACCGTAGTAGTTTTTTTTCTCCATGTCATGGTCTGTATTGACTGCATGGTGTTACTGCTGTGCATGATAAGTCTGAAGACCACAAGACCACCAGCGTTTTACAGACGGACGTCAGTGCGGATGGCCCCACACAGAACACATTCCTTCAACATTGTTTCCAGAAGAAACTGAAAGCAGTGACATCAAAGACCTTGTCTGTATAACAGACTTTCACTGCAGATGGTGAAAACTGGTAACTGGGGGACAATTCCACTTCCAGCTTCCATCTACTGTGATTTCCTTGCAGGGTTCCTCAGATCAAGTCATTTCCTTCAAAACAAAACAAAAACTGCCTGAGAAGCCAAACGAATGTTTCTGTCACAACATGTGCGTACGTAACAACCTCCTACCCCATCCCGTCTCATTCCCTATTTATGTGCTTTTAAATTTTTTTAATTTTTGTACGTTTTGTGCAGGATAATGGTCTGTGGTTTGTTCTACTCATTTGATGTCAAAGGTCCACATTTCAGGCTGAGGTAGAGCATGCTGTGGTAAACAGTCTACATGCCGCCAGACCTGCCTTTTGCCTTTGGATGTTGTTTGTGGGTATACGTTGTGTGTGCCACCACAAGCTAGTGTTGCTTCAATGAGCCAATGTTTTTTTCTTTCTTTCTTATTTTTTGTTTTTATTTTTTGCTGATCTAGTTGGCAGTCGTTTTTTTGAAAATTTCATATTTAATGTAGGGTGTCCTTTTAACATACCAGCATTTTACAATAAAACAAAACAATATGTATTGGTCTCTTTCTTTTGCATTAATCATGTCGTCACCGATTGTCACCCTTAGTGATGTCAGTGATTGGCACCATAGTGATAATGTGCACACAAGTAACAGTAGTGATGAACTGTGAGATTGAACCAGCATTTACCCAACTAAATGCGGAGGTTATACTGTAGAAACATGAAATGCTGGGTTAGGTGATTTTCTGGTTAGGTGGGTACTACTTAACAGGGCTGTAGTACTCGAGTCCGGACTCAAGTCCGTTTTTTTATGGACTTGGACTTGTCTTGGACTTGCTATCAATTGGACTCTGACTTGTCTTGGACTCGGACACTGGTTTTGCCAAATTAAGCTTCGGACTCGACCGGGTCTGTCTTTATTTTATTTAGAACATTGGCTACCATAAATTCTAGAGTGGACCTTGAAATCCAACAGCATACAAGTTTGTCTTCACATCCACGGTATATGGGTTACCTTCAAACATCTGCTTTATTGATATTCATCCTTTTCATTGTTTAACACTGACCGACATGTGACTTGACTTGGACTCAAATCTTTTTGGACTTGGTCTTGACTCGGACTCGAACCTCTTTGGACTCGGACTTGTCTCAGACTTGACTATTCTGGTCTTGGACTTGTCTTGGACTCTACAAAGGTGGACTTAACTACAGCCCTGCTACTTAACTAAATTTCTGCAAAGATATTCATAATTGGGTCTTTAAAAAAATCTTCATAACAAGCCCAAAAGCAGGAAGCAAACATCCTGGTGAAAAAGTAGCGCTTGTGAGGCCCCTGCTGAGAGGAACCATCAGACGCAGCATGAAGGACACGTGTGGCCACATCCTGACCTGCTGAGGAGGGCGCAACTAAGTACCACAGGAAACAATAACCACTAGCCAGACCGCGCCCTCCTAGTGACAGCTGCAACAACAATGCATGAATATTTGAAAATGGTTACGGATGAAACCTATTGTACCTAGGTCAATGTTGATAGGAGTCACTTTGTTGTGGCGGCTTGTCATCTGTCTTCCAACACATTAAAATATATGACATTTAACTTGTTGCCAAAACAGGGCATTTGTGCCAAAAAGCACACAAAGCAAATACATTGCACCTTAAAACTGAAATTAATCTTGGACATCTTCATGGCAAGAGAGCTAGTTAATTTTGGGCATCTTTCTTGCCCTGGGGCCTATACTACAAAGCTGGTTCAGGAGTGAACCAGGTTAAGTTTAGAGGTAAATAAACTAATAGAAGAGCCTGGAGTGAAATGCGGACTCCAGACTCTTCTATTAGTTAGGGAAAGATATGGATTTTTTGAAAATCTGTGAACGAATTTATTACCAATATGAACACATTTTTCCATACAATACTGACCCAGAGAATTCAATCGAAAATCCAAAAATACCCCTCAATTGAATTCGCTGGGTCAATATTATATGGAAAAATGTGTTAATTTGTCTCTATGTAGTTTACTTCAGAATTTATGACCCATTATGCATCCTTTCTCCCCAATCTGCCGTGTTGCAATTTTTACATAGGCCTTCTGGGCACGCCAACTTTGACAGAGTGTCACGGAAATTCCCATGGGATTTGGCCGTGGATAAATTGTGAGGTGTGTCCAGACATCTGTAAGAACACATGGTAAAAAAATCTATTTTTCACAAAATCCTTATCTTTCCCTAACTATATTAGATGATTTACCTAATCTAATATAGCCCCCAGGTGTTGCACCTGACACCTGACATGTTTGCTGCTGGGGCAGTAGTGGCCTCTGGTGCAGAGGTTCCTTTTCCAATGTTGTTCCAGTTCCATGGCCATCTATCACAGTGTTTCTCAACCTTTTTTTAGGCGAGGCACCCTTTCAATTCATGAAAAATTTCAAGGCATCCCAAACCAACAAGCCGTAACATGGCATCGCATCCGACACACACAAGCTTAGAAAAGGAACACTTTTGGAGACGTCACACGACCTACGTTCGAAGTTGCAGCTGACTGGGGCGACCTATATTTACTTTATTGTGCGTAAATGGCAGATGAAAGATTCCACTTCCACTAGCATTAACTTATCAATTTAGACAAATATGTGTTATATTACATAATTTATCAGCCACGTTTCCGCGGCACCCCAAGGTGCCCCGGCACCCCTGTTGAGAAACACTGATCTATCATGTCATCTCTGGCAGCAGAGCAGTGAGGTGGTCAGCAGATATGGAGGTGGAAGGTCTGCTGAATACGCTGTGCAGCTGTTCATCAGCATTGCATGCCTCCTCAGTGATGTGGCAGCCTTCAACCTTATCATCAGGCTGTCTGTCCTCTCATTCCATGTGGACAGACACCATCCATAACTGTGAAAATCGTGATACGAACCGACTTGTGAGTTGATTGTATCGTTACAGCCCTAGTGGACACCATCCATAACCTGCTGGACCATGACCCCAGTGAACAGGCCCAGCAGCTGCTGAGTTGGAGAGTGCAGCCATGTCACGCTCACAGCTGTCAGATGGGATGTCTTGGACCATGATCAGCTAGCTGCAATGCTGAGAGCAACCTCTGGATCAGGCCAGAGTAAAGAGCATTATAGTCCTCAAGGTCTGATCCAACATCATGACTCAATCTGAGAAGGTTTGCTTTCCATGTGTCAGTGCCCTCCACTTTGTCAGGTGATTATGATGTCCTGGGCTCATTCTCAGGAACAGGTGACCGTTCCTTTTGGTCAGCGATGATGGGCAAAATGGATCCATTAGTTACACTTTAGTGCCACATATTTCCAAATGACCTTGTTTTACCTGTCCAATTCAACCAGGTGATCAATAAACCAGCCTATCACTTGGCCGAATTGGTCAGGTAAAACCAAGTCATTGGAATATGTGGCACTAGATTGTAAATAATGAATCAATTTTGCCCATCACTGTTGGTCAGTGTATCATTTCAGCTCTATGCCAACATTGCAACTCTTAACATCACTTGACTTATAACGGCTCCTCCCCCGTCGGAATGGTGGGACATTTCTAAAAAAACAGATGCTGCCATTCTGGCAATTGAATGTCAATGTCAGAAAGTCAGCATATCGGAATGGCACATGTAACCTGGGGAATCAAGACTAGAGGATTGGATTGTAGCCCCATAATGCACAACGTACGAGTAGCATTGAAAGGTTAATTACCATTGTATTACTCTACTACGACATAACAGAGGGCTTTCGTTATATAGGTAACACTTTAGAATAACAGGCACTTATAAAGTATTAGTAGGCCTAACACTTAGTTAATAATGAACTCAGTCATTGCCATTCTGATAACAACAAATTTATGACGCCTTGTTTTAACGGGTTAACAGACTATATTTCACTGAGCACAGCAACCATTTTTTCATATCTTTAATTAATTATTTTATGATTCTTCATAGAATGATCAAAACAATAGGCATAATACATGAAAAACTGTAATGTCCTCTTGATTCAACTACAATCGAGCAGAGCCGCAAGACGTAACCTACAATTGTTTAGAAACAAATACCGTATGTCGAAACATGACGTAAAAAGAGCAAAATGTTACTTAACTGAAAATGAACACACAAGGGCACTTTATCCATTAATTCAGTACAAGAGACAGGCTTCTCCTTCAGTAGGCCAACCTCAGAACAGGAGGCCTCCATTTTCTAACGGACCTCAGTGTTCTAACATAACTGCCCAACTGCAACCTGGACTGGGTTGATCTCAAGGAATTTTAAGTGTAGGCATATTCTTTTTTTCTATAGAAAGTCACTCTACATTTCAGCATTAGGCCTACAGACCAACACATACAGTATATCAACAGTTGTTAACACTCTGCAGGAACACTGCAGGTACACTCAAAAAAAAGAAAAAAGGTACTGCAACTATGCTGCTCATTGAAACTGGGCTGCCTATTGCCAAATTTGATCTTTTCATTAAAGTTTACTAAGTAATAAACTAATATTTTCTAGTATGGCCCAAGTACAGTCATTTTTGCAGCTAGAAATGGCTTCTTCTGGAAATTCAAAATGGCGAATCATGGAGAAGATCCCCCTTTTCATGTATGAAAAGTGCGATTTTTCCAGTCATAGGGTTAGAATACTTAGAATTTGATGGTGGTGGCAAATATTCATGAAAAAGGTAACATTAGTGAATGGGTAGCATGAATTCTGGAAATAAACAACTAAAAATCTTACACAGTGTACCTTTAAAGTGTAATACAACTTAATAATACCAAACTTTTCCAAAAATATATAGGCTATTTAAACCATTTCAATTACCTGGTTCAATCCAATATTATCAAATCTACACAATAGGCCTAGATACCAAGACTCTTTGTCCTGCAGGACAAGGGTTTGCTAATGTTGTGTGGCCATATGTTTCTTCAGGTGGGAGGTCTGTTTAAATTTCTTGTCACACACATTGCACTTGTAGGGCCGTTCCCCTGTGTGAACTCTATTGTGTGCCTTGAGGTTGTTGGGGTCAGAAAATGACTTGTCACAAGTCAAGCAGACATAGCGTTTCTCTCCCCTGTGTCTCTGCATGTGGGTGTTGTACGTCCCACGGTGCCTGAACTTCTTGAAGCAGACAGAGCACGAGAATGGCTTCTCCCCCGTGTGAAGGCGCATGTGGGTAGCAAGGGTCCACTTGCACTTGAAGCCCTTCCCACAGACCTTGCACTCGTACTCCATGGCGCTTGTGTGCGTTACCTGGTGACTGCGAAGCCCAAACGCGTGAACGAACGTCTTGCCGCATTCGTTGCACCGGTGGCGTTTGGGCTTGTGTGTCAGCAGGTGACGTCGGAGGCCCCGTCCGTCAGGAAAGCCTTTGCCGCACCGCTCGCACACCCACGGCCGCTCGCCGCTGTGGATCCTGCGGTGGCACTCCAGGGCCTTGGCGCTGCTGAGGATGCGATCGCACACATCACACTGGTTCTTCTGCCGGGGCTCCTCCGTAGCGTGTGGCTTCTCCGCCACGATGACCACGCCTGTGGGTGATTTCCCGTTGATGACGCTTGGTAGATGTTCCTCCACGCTCCCTGCCTCCCTGGCCGACGGGGTCATGCTCTTCATCACTCTGCGGTATGTGGACCTCGTCTGCCGGGAGCTGGTGCTCGGGAGGTCGCTGCGGCTGAGCTGCGAGTCAGTGTTGCTTTCGGCGTCGATATCGCACTCCTCGAGCACCACCTCCAGTTGGGCAGGTGTGTCCCTGTCCTCGACGCTGGCAGAGCCTGGAACTGGCAGTGGCGGCGACGACGACAAGGTAAGGTCATCAGTCGGTTGTGTCAAGGTCAGTGTGCCCTGATGTCGGGTCCAGGTCACTGCGCCCTTCTGCTTCTGTGGCAAAGTCGCTTTGCCTTGCTGCTGGGGTGCTGTCAAGGACACCTTGACCTTTGGCTGTGACAAGGTCAAGGCAAGGGGAGCATCAGTCGGTTGTGTCAAGGTCAGCGTGCCCTGATGTCGGGTCCAGGTCACTGCGGCCTTCTTCCGCTTCGATGTCGCCGTGCCCTGCTGCTGGGGTGTTGTGGAGGACACCTTGACCTTAGGCTGCCGCAAGGTTGGCGTGCCCTGCTGTGTGGCGGTCAGCTCTGAGGACGTCAGGTGGGTAAGGGCGACAGTGGGGTGGCCCCGGGTGGCCTGGAAACTGGGCTGCACGATGATGGGGGAAAAAATGAAAACCCGATTATTTGGATCAAAATCGAAATCAAGATTATTGATCACGATTATTGAATATTTTTTTTGCAGAACTTTATTTTAAATCACAAAATGAAATACAAACAAGAATGAATTATAAGGGATGAACAAAAAACTGAATTGTAATAATTATGTAGAAGGCAAGAGACACCAGGCTGTCAGCATGTTCTGGCTTCAAGGCGCTCGAAGGCAGGTCACTTTTGGCACGATTAAATCCTGATTGACATCACAATAACATCACAATTTTCGATTAATTGTGCAGCCCTACCTGGAAAGCAGACAGTTTGACGGGGATGAGGCTGGACTCCAAAGATGCCTCCCCGCGCTGCTGCACAAGCAGCTGGCTGGGCTGGTCCTCCAAGATTTTTGTGAAGAGACACGTCGGCTGTGTTTCATCACATGTGTCGGGCTCTTCTTCTTTGACAGACACAATTGCAAATTCTTCCTGGCCATTCTGTAGGGCGTCTGGAGGCAGGGCTGTGGGATCCATGGGGCTGCATGATCGCTCCACTTGGGTGGCAGTTGTAGGTGCATCGCACTGTACACCAACATCTCGTTTGGAGCACTTGGATGGGCTAGAAGCATCATCTGTAAATATGTTACCTTCAGAGGTGGAAAGAGATCAGAAAGATTATACAAAAGTAAAAGTAGGCCCATCTTACATTGCCTACACCCTAACCAAGTAAAAGTAGCATACCTAATATCAAAAAATCTACTGAAGTAAAAATAAAAAAGGACTTTTTAAAAGTAAAAGTATTCAGTTACTTTTAATTAGCTTTCCTTTCGAAAATTCAATGTTTCTTTTTCTTGAATTTAGTCCATAATCTCTCTCTCTCTACCTTGGCACCTGCAGTAGTAAGTTAGTACACACACACACACACACTTCCACAAGATATTATGAGAAACTCATAAAAGATAAAAGCATTATGCTCTCTGCAATACAACATAATGTTCAATTTCAGGCGTTTTTTACACTGCATTTTGTCTCTATTTTTGACTCAGGCTTATCAGGCCATTGTAATTGAGTAGAGTAGGCCTACTTGAGTCAAAACGCACACACGTAGCTCTACTCTACAACTTGAAACAAGTAAACGTATGCATTTAAAAAAAACTACTTTAGAGGTTAAGAGCTACTCAAGTGCAATACTTGAGTAAATGTAATTCGTTACTTTCCACCCCTGCTTACCTTTTAGCACGTCGTTTTGTTTTCTTAACTGGGCTAACTCGGCTATGATGTTCTGCACTGTCATGTCGAATAGTTTCGATGTCTCTTTAACAGCTGAGTGCAAAAGTTTGCTCATCATCAATGACAATTGATTTTGGAAATCTTCGTTGCTTGCCATTATAGTTGCAGCGTTAAATATCCGCTTTATAAGAATTTAACTAGTTCCATCCATTGTGCTACTTGCTGAAACTGAAGACTGCGTGTGTGAGCTCATTTGCAATCGCATCCAGACGCAGTCTTCACAGCACGCACGCGCAATGCGAAATTATGACACATTCTGGTTAGAAAATTCCAACCTGAGAAAATTCTAGAAATTCTAGAAAATTCTCTAACCAGAGACTAAAAATTCTATCCAGACTAATATAAACTGCGCCGTCATGATCGTCGTTGACATCTCAAACGACAAAACTACATAAACCTCATTATTAAACCTGCTGTTACCCAAATGAGTCAGTAGATGGAGCTAATTATCAATCAATCAATCAAAAAAAAAAAAGATATTATCAAATGTCATTCAATGTGCTGAAGGATAGAGAAAATGGAAGAAAAAAACTATATTGTGTATAATTAACTATCTATCATCAAAGGCAGATGAGAATTAAGTTGTCTTTATTTCCTTTTAAAACAATACACTGTTGGGGCATTTCTAATTAGGCATTTCTAATGACTCCAGTTCTAATTAGGACAGGAAGTTGATTCCAGCATTTTGCAGCATAATGACTAATATATACCATTTCACCCTGTTTAGACCTGACCCTAGGTACACAAATAGGCCAGTAGCTGGAGATAATATACTGTTAATGACAGAGCTGTGGATAAGGAGTTCGGTGAAACACTCAAGGAAAATCACCTCAATAAAGACAAGCCTGATGTCATTCAATGTGCTTGAGAGAGAATAAAGAGAAGAGAGAACTAAATTGTTATAGCCTAGAATGTGGAAACTGAAACCAACAGAACTTTTTCTTTTAGAAATCGCAGAAGAAATGTACGTTTAAGTACCTATGGCACTATGGCACATTCCCCTACGGGTGAAAATGGAATGTTTAACTATAAAACGCAATGATGTTTATGTTTATTGCTCCAAATCTCTCTCTCACACACACACACACACACACACACACACACACACACACACAGAGAGATAGAGATAGAGAGAGAGAGGCGGGGGGGACTCCAACTCCCACTGTGATTGTGACACAGCACTCCACAGCACACAATTGAACACTGCACACAACGAAATTGCATTTATGCCTCACCCGTGCAAGGGGGCAGCCAACAATGGCACCTGAAAGGGAGCAGTGCGACGGGACCGTTATGCTCACCTCAGTCATGGAGAAAGATGGGGGAGTGAGTCTAATATCTAAAATAACTAGAAGTAGCCAACATATCTCGTATATTACTGTATTCTAAAGTCAGAAACATATTCACATTTACTTATTTGAACAATATTGTACATAAAAAACATTCTCCACTGTTAGTATGGAGGTCTGACATGTGCATGTAGGCCTACCACACCCAACCACAGGATGGCAGTAAGGTGAAATGTGACATCGACGATAAAAACCATCCGGAAACTACTAAACAAGGATAACAAACATGGCGTCCACCGCTGCGACCCGAGCGGCCAGCGGCGCAGTTAAAGTTGTGAAACCAATTTTCAGTCGAGACATCAATGAGGCAAAACGAAGGGTTCGTGATTTATATCGGGCATGGTATCGTGAGGCACCAAATACAGGTAATACCTGAATCCGTGGTAAAATAAGTTCTCGTTAAGCCAGTAGTCAAGGTCGTTATATGGCCGGTGCTAGCGGACTAGCTCGGTTTGCTATCCCACATCAGTACGTTTTGTCAAAGGACAGCAGCAGTATTTAGGTATCAAATACTGTCGTATCTGTGTACTAGTGACCAACAATTACACTCAGTGCTTAGCTCACTAGATCATTAGTGTGCTGAATCGATAAAGGTAACATAGCTCCAAACAATCTACTATCTGCCCGTGCCTAGCCTTAGGTTAGGCATCTGGTTATGTGTTGGAAATATTGCATACCACTTCCCTAACCACCATGCCAGTGCACTTGCAGCTACAGTAACATTTTAGGGATGTAAAACAAAATCAATTGGGCAATGTGCTTGATGTCGTTCAATGAATGAAGCATAATGTCAGTTGGAACGTTGATTGTCTCATCCATGTTCTGCTGTGTTGTTGGAACGTTGTCTCATCCCTGTTCTGTTTTGTTCTGTAGTTACTTTGTACCAGTTGGACATTTCCACCGCCCAGGCTAGGGATAAGGTGAGGGAGATGTTCAACAAGAACAAACACATCACAGATCCTCGAGTCATTGACATGCTTGTAATCAAGGTGAGACCTGTATTCATGTCTATTATTTTACCCACTGTAGATGTTTTCTGAAGATTCCTATTCTTCCAGGCCAGATCAGGTCATTTAGTCTAATGCAGAAGTCTCCTATTCAGACAATGTCGCGTCTCTCTGGGCACTATCTCACAGGTGGTCCCTTAACGAAACCCCCTTAGTGCTTTTACCAGTTAAGGCGGGCACAGTGACAGCAAACACCCACCACCTTGGCAAGATCACCAGAAAAGAGAAATATATTGTATTGTGACTGTAATTTCCAAAGTTGTTTTACCAAAATTGTATAAGCCCTATACGCCGCCTTTATCCGGCTCCCAAAAAAAAAATAACGTTATGTAGGGTCATATGTTTTATGACGTGTTTAGTAAAGAAATGTTAGAAATTACATTTGAAATACTATTAAGATATTTGTACAGGGGACCTAGTGAAGGTGGGGTCTGTTGTATAGGTGGCCGCCTTCAATATAGGCCTAAAAAGTGCAGGGGAAATCCTGGTTTGTGTTCATTTTACGACCCTTGGAGGACTTCATTAAATTTGTGGCCCCTCGAATGAAAAAGGTTCCCACTCCTGTTGTAAATGCTGGCTCTGATAGTCCGGCCTGAAAGGAATTGTGAGCAGCTGGACCTCTCCAAGGTTCATGATGAAGTCCATTTACAAATGAACTCCCTTTGCCCCTCTATAGATGCTTGTGAGAAAGTTGTCTGTACATTGGGAAGGTGTTATGATTATTTTATTAGTTTTCAAAGGCAATGTCAATGATCAATAAATAAACAATCTTGGGACATTCCGTGTGAGAAGAACTACTTTCACACATCTAACGTCATCTCCTCTCACCTCTGTTGAATATATCCATAACTGTCTAGCAGGGCCTAGTAGGGGCATAACTATGGTGGGTTCAGCAGGTGTGGTCGCACCACAGCCTGTCACCTTCAGGGGTCCGCCACCATCCCCAAAATGAAAATATAATAAGAACTTCATTAAATTCTGATTTGGTTAGGAAAAGAATTGTCATGTCTCAACTATACGTAGTAAGTTATCAAAACTGCATTATATTTTCTCAGTGAAAGCCAACTTTGATGTCCATCTTTAAGATGTGAAATATTATAAAACCGTGTCGACCTCTGGTACTCGCACCAGGGCCTTTGAATGACTTGGGCCTGGGATATTTTTTTGAATGTGTGCATCATTCACTTTCTGGAGCTACAATAAAAGGTGTGTGTGTGTGTGTGTGTGCTACTATAAAGGTGTTTCAGTGTGTTGAAACCGCTTTCCCTCTGTGATGCTCAGGGTAAGATGGAGCTGGAGGAGACCATCCACGTCTGGAAGCAGAAGACCCACGTGATGCGCTACTTCAGCGAGACTGAGACGCCTCGCCCCACAGATTTCCTGTCGAAATTTTACCAGGGTCACGACCCTTAAATTGACCTCCTCTCCCACCACGCTAGCTTCTGTTCCTCCGAGTCTACAGCCAGAGACGCTGTGTGTTCTGTAACATTTTGAACTGTAAATACACTTATGGTGATCCATTTCTTTGTCATGTGCTTTTGTTTGACAGTGTGATTGGACAGATTTTGATTTAGACAGAGTAAACTAGGTGATGATACAATCACCTAGAGCCCGATTGGCTCCTAATTTGGCAATGTAACAATCATTTAAAGTTGTCTGCTGATACAATATCTAGTTGAAGTCGAAACATCTGTTGGCTTAAAGATACCCATCTTCTTCTGTCCATAGTCCTCTTTCTGTCATGTCTGGCAAATGGCATTAAATCTTCAAAAGCTGTTCCCTTGTAGGGAACTTTGTCAGGCTCACCACAAACATTTATATACTCATTGATAAAATACACATATGTTAGAAAAGGTGCCATCCTGATGAACATGTTTAAGTGAAATGAGTGGTGCAGGGGTGTCAAATATAAGGCACAGGGATGCAGCCCGCCATGTTTCAATCTGGTCTCAGACTTGTAGAGGGGGGGGGAGAGACTGTCAAAATAAGAAGTAAATCTCTAGCCTTTTCCTATATTTGATGCGGTTCTCAAGAGTTCTGATCTTTAAAATCTTGAACAAGTTTCTTTTGGTCACCTAGATTGGCTAGCAATGGGATTCCAATATGAAGTAGAAATTTCCAATCTTTTGAAATGCGTTACTGGTCTGGCCCACTCCAAATCAGACCGGCTGTATGTGGCCCCTGAGCTGAAAGGAGTTTGACACCTCTGGACTAGTGCCTCTGTGTATTATAAGGTATGTATACATGGGCACTTCTGATCCGATTAGAATAGGGATATGTTTCTAGTCCGATCAGGAATTCCCTTGTATACGGCCCGATCGGACTAGATTTCTTTGATCGGATCAGAATTCTAATCGGACTAGAAGAGGTGGTGTAGTCCGATCAGATGGTCCATGTATACACTTCCACTTGTTTGTTTGTGACGCAATCGTGTCACATATTTTAACAAATGAAGCTCTGGTTATCCTAACATTTTAACGCCATATTGGTCGCTGAATTCCTGCAGAACAACTCTCTCCCACCAACCCTGGCTTCGTACTCTCATCCACAGACTTCTTTCTTGTTTGTGAGGTGTTTTAAGTGAACTGGTGACAACAGCGCGTCGGAGTGCCGCTGTTACGCACTTGCCCATAAGCGCAAGCGTAAGTACAGCAGTGTCGCTTCCCGCTGCACTTCCAGAAAGACTAAAATTATAAATAAAGCAAGCGATACTTTCATGTTTATCGCAGTTTCAACCATATAGCCCGGCCTGTTGCTAACCACTGTCCCTGGTAACCGCGCGTGGCAGGTATTCGAACGTTCGAGGACAATGTAATGTATACACTTCATTCCGATCAGACTAATCGGATCAGATCTATTCCGATCGGCGAAAAAAGCGCCATATATACACAGCTATTATTGATGCTTAGCATGACAGACACACACTTAGGTCTTTTCACAGCACTTTATTATTTTTGTATATTGAAAACAATTCTGCAAGTGTATACACATTAATGGCTTTATCAGTGAGGTCCTTCAGCCAGCAGCTGCAGTTCTTCCAGTAGAGCACAGGATAGGCACAAGTGGAGACATGAAAATACAAGGGAGCATTTTTCTACATTTCTCTGAGTGGGTGGGCGTTAAACATCCTTGACATTGAGTGGGAGTCCCTTTGACATTCTAATGGTACCATTTTCCCCCTCCAACCCTGAAAAAGTAACAACGGGAGTCATGTCAGACACACAAGTCAGCTATTCAAGTTGTATTTATAAGGTAGAATAAACTTACATCCATCTCAGTCATCATCATCGTCATCCTCAGGGACAAAGATGTCGTGCTCCTCTAGAAGAGCCGCGAAGTTCTTGCTTATCAGAGTTCCAACATACAGGAAAGGCACCACCACTATTATGAAGCGGATCAGGCCGAATGAGGTCTGAAAGTACGGATTTAAAAATGAGGATATGGGAAACACATGCACCTATCCAGATAACACTGAGCACACATGGATTTATTACCTAGCACAACTCTAGAATAAATGAACAGATGATCAAAAGAAGATCATGTGTTATGAAAAATGAAGTTAATTTTAAAATGCTATTATTTCTGAACGTGTCAGTGTGTGCATCATGGCAGATGCATTTTAGCCCCATGAATGAGACTTTTTAAAACCGCAGTTTTGACGCGCGCATTCTAAAACTAACATGTAAGATGACACATATGACAAATGACTGGAAAGATAGTCTGAGAGGTGCTTCTGAAAATGTAAACACTTTCACTTGCATGAAAGCATTCTGCGTTATTTTTGCGAGGGACATCAAGGTGATTCAACGTGCATGCTTCCTCAAACGTCTCATTATTTTGCGTATGTCAATAGGGGCAGGCGCCATTAAAAACGCACCAAGCCTTGTGTTTGTAGTGTTTCACAGAGACTCTCGATCTCGAAACTACCTTGAAATAAACCCCGTGTCGTGACAAATCGATAACAACTGTCTCGACAAGCTGTTCGTAAGCTACTTACTTTTGGGGGTTTGGGTAAGATGGCACCGCTGGCCGACGACACTGCGTTTCGGCAGGGTGTGGAGAGGGTTCCAGAAGTTTTAAGTCCAGTCAAACCTGATGAAATAACACTATTCCTAAAACCTCCCAACCGGGAAAGACGAGAGATAAAAGTCGCCATTGTCCTTTCCTGTGACAACAAGCGACAAAAAAAATCCAGCAATGCGGAGGTCTGTCTGTCTATTCAAGAGCGCAGTTAGCGACAGTGGCGAGCTTATCTTAAAGGTGTAGTGCACCATATCATATCGCACACAACCTTTGCATCATTCATACAACAGGAGTGGCGAGGGAAATATGTCGGCGTCAATCCCCTGGGTGGGCTGAAGTCGATGGCGCTTGAGGGACACTTCCAGTGCTTTGCCTGTTTTCCCCACACATGGATTTGTTTTTTTTTTTGTTGTTTTTTTTTGCGTGAAGCAGAGTTGTACTTAAGGAGGATAGAAACGTGCCCAAATACTGGGGTGGGTAATGACACAGTCACCATAGAAAATTAAAATCTTAATGTTTATTTATATAAAGCGGAATAAACCTTAATAACAACCTAGCCAGTCCACTACAGTAGTCTGGATTGACTTAGTACTTTATCTGGATAGAGTTGGACTGGTACAAAGAGCCACTTTCAGAACAGAATTCACTCAACAATACATTGTGTATTCTGTACACTTGACAAATGATCAGATTATCCTTAATTCTGAAAGTCTAATATACTTAGATTCATCCTCTCATATACATAAAACAATCTGAGCAAGATCATATTTCACAATATTTTCAATTCTTCATAAATAGACTTTTCAGAGGAAAAAAGTAATAAATACTGTACAGGAATAAAAATATATACATCATTGATTACATCAAATCACAACCACAACAAAACCACTATCTTGGTTTAATTGATAACAGTACCTGACAATATTTACAGCTGACAAAAAAGATAGGCAAAAATGACAATATCTGGTGTTAACTGCCAGTGGAACTCATGAATAACCTTTGTAGGCTACAGTATAAATTAAAATAGTGTAGGTTCAATTCAGTCAAAATAAACCAGCTGAAGCAGTCAGAGCCACTGATTTTCTTTTAACTCAGCTGCTAGTTAAACGTATGCGGATATTGTTACTTCTTTACATGTAAACACGATATGTGGATAAAAATAAAACTCCATTATGACAGGTGCATTTCATCCCCATAAATGAGATACTATTTAAAGCCGAGTTTTGAAATGCGCATTCTAAAAGTGTAAACGAGAGACTAAAACCAATGAGTTTTCAAAAATATCCATATACGTGTAAATGGCTTCTTAGACACTTAAAAGTTTTATCCTTTACCTCATATGTTTTGACGCTGTAACTTCTGTCAGCTGAGGAAGTGATGGAAGTAAAGGTAACCATGGGTTGATTCTCAATGCTAAGCAGCATCTGGTCTGTTGCTATACTGAGCTGAGGGGTACACTGACATCAAGGTTCAGTGATAAAACCAGGCTTAGTTAACGAACAGGATGTGGTAAACCTGCTAATAGATATACATGCCGGCATCATTTAGTTAAGTCCAGGCTCTTCTATTAGATGATGTACCTCTACCACAAAGTAAACTTAACCTGGTTTACTACTGAACCACGGTCTATGTCAAATATGGCCAGACCATTTTTTTTGGTCCTGGTCCAATCCTGGTTCAAAACAGCAAACCCAGCTCTTCCCAGCTTTTCAGCTTGTGCTTAGTAAGTAATATTTTAGTTCTAGGACACAACTGTGGTTTCATTGTTCATGACCCAGTGTAGCCTTTTTTGTACGGTCCCTGTACAGAAATGTCCAGTATAATACAAGTATCTAGTCCACAGAGAAGACTGGTGTACAAACAGCATGCTTACATAGTGCATATAAACTTAATGTCTTGGGCTGGCAAAAAAAAGAGATATCCATATTCTTTCACTGTGAAGAGATCCCCAGGCTTTGTCTCCATCAGATCTGTAAACCGTCTGTACACCAATCACTGCAGACAAAACAAAAAAAACTTAGTTTTGTGTGAAAATAAATCAGTCTACAAGACAGTCTTCTCAGCCTGCTATTTCAAACATCCTCGCTCTCTCACCTGATCTTTAAATGACAGCTGGCCAAAGAACTTAGTGATCTCGAAATTCCCCGGTTGGACGGGGCCAGGAGCCCTGCTCTCCTCCCCGAGGCGTCGTATCTGTGCCCCTGAGATAGCGGTCTTCAGGCTCATGCTCTTAACCACCTGAGTGCCCAGCCCCAGGCCAGACGTGGGCCGCGAGAACACAGCGATGTACGCTGCATCCTTCCACTGTTCTTCATAACTCACTGGAAATGGCAGACAACATTACTGTGAGTAAGCACTTAGGTATGGGGGGGGTAGGGTTGGGAAACAGGCGAGGCCGGACTCAAACCCAGGTCCTCATGAACAACTGTCCACACATGGCATAGGTGCACCAGCAGCACACTGTGCCACAGCACCCCCCAGGCTATGGGTCAACTTAAGTAACACTTCTCACCACTGACAGTACTGACATAAAAAGTCAAGTCAAGTGAGGTCAAGTCGGCATTGTTGTGAATTTCCTTACATGCACTGGTCATGCAAAGAATTGAAATTACGTGTTTTACTTTCCCATACATAGACATAGACATACTTTAGGCATGGACATAGACACATTATGTGTCTCAAATGGCGAACTTGGGCACTTCGGGCACTATGTTTCAGTGCGTAACCAATACGGCACGGCATACTGTGTATTGTTTCTTAATGCTTATTTATTGTTAGCTCTTATTTATTATATGGTTGTCTATTGTCTGGAATGTGCTGTGTGGATGGCCAGGTGGCATTCAATTTCCCCTGTGGGGATTAATAAAGTCTCTCTCTCTCTCTCTCTCTCTCTCTCTCTCTCTCTCTCTCTCTCTCTCTCTCTACTGAACGCAATGAAACATAGCGCCTGAAGTGCAAAAGTGCGCCATCTGAGACACAGCAATAGACAAAAAGACATGCAGTGATTAAAATATATATTAACTAGAAATGCACTCAGAGAGTGCAGACCTCGGCCAAGGAAGCTGTTTGATAGAACATTTGACTATGTTACATACTATTTTTTTCCACCCCGCAATGGAGAAGAATCTTTAAAAAAAAATCCTGGATCCAGATCGTGATCCGGATCACCACCAACATTTTAATCACTTGTTCCTTTTGTCATTTCCAACAACTCCACAAAGTTTCATCCAAATCCGTTAATAACTTTTTGAGTTATCCTGCTGACAAACAGACAGACAAACCAACGTGACCAAAAACATAACCTCCTTGGCGGAGGTAAAAAAAGATGGTCACCTGCAGCAGTCAATACTGTGTCAGTGGTGCTGGCCAGCTCCAGCAGCACTGTGGGATAGGATGGGTGCAGTAGGAACAGCTTGCGGACCACCGGGTCAGTTGGCGCTGCACCAGTCTGTTGGAAGACATAGAAATAGGCATAGAAAAGGTATTTTTCTCAAACAGCAAATACTAATATTACTTAGTTAACAATGTATTAGTTATGTTGAACAACTTTTTTTTTTTTTTTCAATGGAAGGATCGCATCAGTGAGTGGTAACCTTGGTAGCGTTCCAGTCTGGTTTCAGAGGATCACCCGCCCAGAAGAGAAACAAGGATTGGCCGACTGTCGTCATGACAGCAGAGCCTTCCTGTGCGAGGCGTGGGCAGATAAAATCCCTCTCCCACAGGTTATTGCCATTGGCTCCATCTATAATCCGGACCTGAGAGTAAAAGGGTGTATTGAATGACTGAATTAAAGCAATACTAAGTAGTTTTCACTTTCCCCCCACAGGTTGAAAGTGGTATTCCTTTGTAGCCAGTGGGGTGCACAGACATTTTGGGATCTCTGTGTGTATATCAATGTTTCCCACCTTTCTCACGCCTGGAGCAGCAGTCATCTGAATGAGCACATCCGCTACTCCGTCTCCATTGAAATGGCCTGGACTCGGGCGGCTGAAAACAGCAGTACAAAAAACATTAGTTCAAGTTCTTTTCTATCTTTTTCTCTAACCTCTTATTTAGATATTTCTTTTCTAATTCTCATTTATTTTGTCATCTTGTCCTTCAATTTCTTGTTTTGTTAACTTGTCCTCTAACTTGTTACAAGTCCTACCGAGCCCTTAAAATGACATGTGCAAGCAAAAAATATCCTGAAGGGTTTCTCGTGCACACCAGAAACTTGAGTGTGCAACCAGACACTTTTAGGTGTGCACAAGAAAGCATTCAGGATTTTTTGTTTTACTTGCACATGTCATTTTAAAGGCCCCAACCGTACAATTCTACTAAGAAGAACAAAGAGAATACTGCCACAGAAAATACCAGAAACATAATAGCAATTGAACAGATAATGTTATCCTCTCATTCAGGTCTCACGTCAGGCGTGTGCATACCTGTGAATGGCTGGTGCGCTGTGATTCCACACGGTTCGGGTGTCACTCTCCTCCAGCACAGAGAGACTGCTGTTACCGCACACCACCACCCAGTCGCTCTGGCTGGAGTTCAGGGTGGACATTCCATCCAGGTTATTGTGGTTGTTGCACTGACCAGCCACCAGGGGGACAAGGAATCTCACCTGCTCTGGGCCGCTGTAGAGAAGGCCGCCATTAACGCAATTAGAAAATTGTGAGGAAAAAGAAATCAGAAAACATTGGGCACGTGCAAATTATTTACATTATTAAAGCGTTTTATGTTTTGTGCTCTATTGACATTGGCATCTGTATTGTGTGTTTTTAAGTTGATAATTCACATAGACCAGTGGTGGGTAACCTTTGTCTCGAGGGCCATTTGCGGCCCTTGAGGCTGTTTTATCCGGCCCCCGATATAGTATTAATTTTATGCATCTTCACATGAAATATGACATATCTTGCAAAGGAATCTTAGAAAATACATTTCCAGTACAATCAAGTTATATTTAGGGGACCTAGAGAAGGTGGGGTCTGTTTTAAAGATGGTTGCCTTCAATTAAGGCCTAAAGTGCAGGAGGAAATCCTGGTTTGTGTTCACAGAACGGCCCTCGGATGAATTTGAAGTGGCCCCTCGAATGAAAAAGGTTCCCCACCCCTGACATAGACAAAGCCTGACCACAAATACTGTACATCTACATAGATGTACCCTACCTTGATATATGGATGAGTGAAGAAGAGTTTGATTTCCTCAGCCTCTCCCAGCGAGGGTCCTTCCGCTTCAGCTTGGGTCCTACAACCCTTTCTCCACTGGCCTTGCTGTAGATGTCCCTCAGTGTCACTGCCTCCACAGTGCCTGTGGAAATAAATACCCGTTAAAAATGATCCTTTGTGTTCTCATATGCTCAACAGTATATAATTTTGTCAACATGTTTTTACAGTAGCACACTGGCAGAACGTTTGTGCAGAGGTGAGTTCACCACTTTACCAGATTAGTTCTGTAACAGTAGTCCAAAAATCCCCCTAAAATGTGCAGATTTTAGTGAATGTACATGCCGAGGGCTATATTATAATCTGTTTGTAATGGGTGTGTTGTAACCTCAAAGTCAGTTATTTACACACAACAAAGGGTAGGAGGTGCTCCTTTTTCTAGTTCTAGTTCTAGATTCTGTTCACACATGAAAGACTTGAGAAAAGCTGCGCAGGCCAAAACATGAACATGAACACTGGCATGAGAAAAAGAGTGTGTAGCTTCTTTCACCTTCATACAGTGATGTAGTTCTACCAGCATTGGAACATTCACTGTGTTTTTGTGCTTTGTACAACTATCTAAGGTTATTTTCACACCTAGTTCCCTTTAAAGGAACAGACCACCCTTTTTTGATTTTCACATAATTGCAGTATTTCCAAGCATTATTCATGAATGTGCATATCATTTTCGTCTATGTGTTTGCATTGCCCTGTTTGACAGTATACCCAAATTAGGCATAGTAATGCAAGTCTATGGTACAAAATAAAACATCATCAAATGTACTTATAAACCACTTTAAAATGAATGTAACATTCACCAGAGTATAAAACAGCAATTTAATTCGGTCCAGTGATCACTTGTGGCTTGATGCTAAAGATACCAGTTACTTTCAGTGATTATGCTAAGCTATGCTAATAATTCTGATCCAATAAATCTAAGTACTGAAAACAAAGAGAAGAAAATGATATGCACATTCATGAACAATGCTGGGAAATACTGCAAATATGTGAAAATCAAAAAAGGGTGGTCTGTTCCTTTAAGCGAACCAAACTCAGTCCTCTTTAAGTGGACCAAAAAATTAACAGACAGTAAAAGGACTCAGTTCTGTTTTTGTCCATACATATTGTGGATGTATTACAAAAAGAACCAGCTGCTCTTTCTGGTCCTGTTACGACTTCTATGGGGTGTCAGTCCTCTTTTTTGATCATGCCCAGTCCCCTAGAGCTCTCCTAAATTGATTACACCTAGTCACAAGTGTAACTTGACAGGACTCATAAGTGGACCATATTGAGACCACATCAATAAAGGTCTCAGTATGGTTCACTTCCGCAGGGTCTGGGAACACTTTGGAGCATTCACAAATGTGCAGTAAATACTGAGTCATGGATCTGAGTTCACTGACTGGAAGGGACCAGGTGTGAAAACAGCCAAAGTCACTGTGAAGCCCTTACCTAATCCAAACAGAATGTAGTAGGCCCCCACTTTGGTCTCATGGAGAAGAGGGCCAATCAGCTTGCCCTGTGCTGTGAGGTTAAAGGTCACTGGATTACCAATCGGAGTGCCTTTTAGTGCAGACAACAGAACCAGGGAAAGGTCCGACACCTGTTAATGAAAAGTAACATTGTCCAGTCAATAGTTGACCCATCAACTAGTCTACGGTGAAGGTTAACTTTATACACTAATCCACTTGCAGCAAAGCATTCCCGTCATGCTGTATTTTTTATTGTTGTCATTTTCTGACTAGGGCACTGCGTAAATAGGTTGATGCTTTCTTATTTTGAGCCCCTGATGATATTCAGCAGGCAAAAAGACTGTGTGTATAGTAAATGTGTGTATAGTAAATACTAGGTTTGGGTAGAATCACATAACAAACATGCTAAAACACAGTTTATGGACACACAGGCACAGTAGAATGCATGGAAAAATAGGAAAAAAGCTCACAAAACATATACTATAAGTGAAAACAGACAGAAATCGACATCGGACTGAGGCATAGTAACAGTAATTAATTATCATTTCTAAAACGTAATGAATTAGTTATTTAAGTAAAAGTAATGATTTGTTAACTCATATGTACTACATATTCTATACAATGATTAGTATGCATGCAGTATGTCAAGCACTGTGCAAACCTACATGGTCATCAGGCAGCGTGACGATGAGCAGATCTGGAACGGAGTCTCCATCCACATCAGGGAGGGACACCGCTGGTGACTCTATATCGCCAACGGCAACAGACCACAGCTTCTTTCCTGAATAAAGTGTTAGGAAGGGCTAATTAGGGCGCACAGATAGACAGCACGTTTCCATGTCCACACCTCACGGGGGGTGGGGGGGGGGACCGAAGGGTAAGCCGCTCCCCCCCAACCCTACTTCACATCCAGACAGTAGTTTGCACACTCTTCCTGCCACATTAATGCATACATAACAATATGTTTTAGGCAGGGATCTATAACTACCTAATGAAAGACATTAACCCGTTAAAACACAGCATTACAAATTTGCTTTTATCAGAAGGGCAATGACTAAGTTAAAGTGCATAGAACTAAGAAAATCTTTGGCATTACTAGAGGCCCTGTGTTATGTCATAGTAGTGTTGTACTATGATAGTTAACTTTACAATGACTACTATTACAGCGTTCCACTGGTGGAACGACATGCATTATGGGACTACCAGACCATGCTGTCATCTGCTCTTTGACTTAATCCTTGATTTCAGTTCCAATTCGGTGCAAGCCGTTTTCTGGTGCCAATGCCAGCAGATGCAGGGATTAAAGTTTAAAAAAATCCTGAACCTGAACTTTTTGGTGCGTCCACGCGACCCTATACGATACACGGTGAAACGAGAATTTCATTACTTTTTAAGCTTAGTATTTACACTTATGTTTATCTTATTTATCTTATCCTTATGTGGGTGCCATGTCAGGGTCAAAGTGATGAATGACTTGAATGACTTTTGCAACTCGAATAGGGCCTACCAAGGAGACTAAAAGGGTGTCAATAGTGCTAATCATTATTACATAATTACATACTTATTATATCCCCGAAACGCGGAGCGTCGGGGATGTAATGGTTTTGCGTGCACCGCCGCCGCCGCGTCCGCCGCCGCCGCCGCCGCGTAAGGTCTTTCGTGTTAACGCGATAACTTTTGAACGGATGTTTGGATTTGTCCCAGATTTGGTGTGTGAATGCTCTAGGGCAGGTTCATGAACTGATTCGAGTTTGGAGGTCAACAATTTCAAGATGGCCGAATTCAAGATGGCCGAATTTTTGTTTGGCCCATTACTTCTGACCAGGTGGATGGATTTGTCCCAGATTTGGTGTGTGAATGCTCTAGGGTGGGTTCATGAACTGATTAGAGTTTGGAGGTTAACACTTTCAAGATGGCCGAATTCAAGATGGCCGAATTTTTGTTTGGTCCATAACTTCTGACCGGGTGGATGGATTTGTCCCAGATTTGGTGTGTGAATGTTCTAGGGTAGGTTCATGAACTGATTCGAGTTTGGAGGTCAACAATTTCAAGATGGCCGAATTTTTGTGTAGCCCATTACTTCTGACCGGGTGGATGGATTTGTCCCAGATTTGGTGTGTGAATGCTGCAGGGTAGGTTCATGAACTGATTCGAGTTTGGAGGTCAACACTTTCAAAATGGTGGAATTTTTATTTGGCCCATAACTTCTGACTGGGTGGATTGATTTGCCAGGTAACTCCTTAATTTAATGGTTCACCATTTCAGTGAATCTACCATATCAGGTAGGCCTACAGTGTAATAACCAGTGTAACAATATTTAATACCATGTAATACTAGTGTAATACCAGTGTAAAAATAGGCAATACCAGGTACAGTGTAATAACCAGTGTAACAATATGTAACACCATGTAATACTACTGTAATACCAGTGTACAAATATGCAATACCATGTAATACCACTTACACACAAATAGCCTACATGATATACAGTGCCCTCCATAATTATTGGCACCCCTGGTTGAGATGTGTTAAAAGCCTTAAAATAAATGCAGTGTTTATTGCAGAAGAATACTGTCACACTGAAAATTTTAGGAAAATGTAGCCTTCAACTCAAATGAATTGTAAGAAAATAAAAATCCATGACTAAAAAATAATTATTTTTCATTAAATCACCTCTTCCACAATTATTGGCACCCTTAACAATTCCCAGGAAATAAATATAATTGAAGCATTTCTGTCATTTCTACAGTAGTTTACAAAGTTTACCAGAGTATGTAGGAACATTTAATTAGTAATTCATCACTTCCTGTTTCCCTGGGGTATAAATATGACGTGACACCGAGGCCATTTCTCTTACCCACTCTTAAACATGGGAAAGACAAAGGAACACAGCATACAAGTGAGGCAGATGTGCGTCGACCTTCACAGGTCAGGCAGAGGCTACAAGAAGATTGCCACTCAACTGCAGCTGCCCATATCCACTGTGAGAGGAATAATTAAGAAGTTCAAAACAACTGGAACAGTGGTAAACAAGCCTGGACGAGGACCCAAGTTTATTTTGCCACCACGCACAGTGAGGAGGATGGTAAGAGAAATCAAAAGATCTCCAAAGCTCACTGGTACAGAATTACAACAAATGGTAGCATCCTGGGGTCACAAAGTCTCCAAATCAACCATCAGGCGCTGTCTACACGCCAACAAGCTGTTTGGGAGGCATGCACGAAGAAAACCTTTCCTCACTCACAATCATAAACGCAAGCGTCTGGAGTTCGCCAAGCGGTATTGGGGCTTCAACTGGGACCGTGTGCTTTGGTCAGATGAGACCAAGATTGAGCTTTTTGGCAACAAACACTCTAAGTGGGTCTGGCGTACCACGAAAGATGCGCATGCTGAAAAGCACCTCATACCCACTGTGAAGTATGGGGGTGGGTCAGTGATGCTGTGGGGCTGTTTCGCTTCCAAAGGCCCTGGGAACCTTGTTAGGGTGCATGGCATCATGAATGCTTTGAAATACCAGGACATTTTAAATCAAAATCTGTTGCCCTCTGCCCGAAAGCTGAAGCTGGGTCGTCACTGGGTCTTTCAGCAAGACAATGACCCTAAACATATGGCCAAATCTACACAGAAATGGTTCACCAGACACAAAATCAAGCTCCTCCCATGGCCATCTCAGTCCCCTGACCTCAACTCCATTGAGAACCTGTGGGATGAGCTGAAGAGGAGAGTACAGAGGAGAGGACCCAGGTCTCTGAATGATTTAGAGAGATTCTGCAAAGAGGAATGGCTGAAGATCCCTCTTTCTGTCTTTTCCCATCTTGTGAAACATTATAGGAGAAGATTAGGTGCTGTTTTGTTGGCAAAAGGGGGTTGTACAAAATATTAACACCAGGGGTGCTAATAATTGTGACACACATTATTTGATGTCAAATAATGATTTCTTTATGTGGGATTTTTTCCCCACTGAATAAATGCACTTGTATTGAAGGTTGGATTTTTCTCTTTTTTTCCATTAGGTCCCATATTATTTAGAAAAAAAATAAAATAATTGGAAGCTAAAAAACACATCTCAACCAGGGGTGCCAATAATTATGGAGGGCACTGTAAGTACAAAATTGGTACATGGTGTCACACTGGTATGACGTGGTATTAAATATTGTTACACTGGTTATTACACTGTACCTAATGTGGTATATCCTCTGTAATAGTGAACCATTAAAACAGTGTTACCATTTGCCCCATTTTTTCCTTCATTTTCACAATAGTCATTTGGTTTTAAGCCTATGCACGTCATTGATCTATGTATAGATATTAGATATATTTATTTTATATTTTGTATTTATCATAAACGTTCATGAAAAGGTGGACGGGAGTGGTAGGAATGATTGGGGACTGGAAGCGTCGCGTTTCGGGGATATACCTTAAGCAGTCGAAGGCGACTGCACAGGCAGTCTAGTTATGCATAATATTGTAGTTACATAGGCTAGTTCATCACAAAAGCATTAGAAAAGTATAGCAGAATATGAGCAACAAAGATTGAAATACCATGACATGTTAGATACATAACAGAGGTAAAAGCATAATCTTTGGTTACTTAGGCCTAAGTGTTTAATCCTGCCTTAAAAGAAAAGGAAACGCAAATGCCTGGACATGGCTGAATAATAATGCAAAATACTTTTAGTTTTAACGAATTGCTAATCAACTTAATTCATTAATGTCATTTTGGTGGCTACTATGGACTATATGTTGTCTGTGGTATATTTAAACATAATCATATGGCAGTTGAGGAATTTGTACTGGGGGTTTTGATGCAATCCTACCTGAAGTGCCATTGACGGCAATGAGATGGGAGGACCCTGCGAGCAGGCACACGGGATCAGGCTGGAGAGAAGGGCTCAGAGCATGCTGTCGCCTGTAAACCGGCATGGGACACCATTAACAATTTTACAAATGTCACAATTATCCTAACCTGAAGAATTGCCATTAACTGTATGATATGACCAACTTCCCTTACAATAAAAGCACCCACAGGAAGTCTATCTGAATGAATACTTCCACCTCGATGCATCATGACATCATACATACATCGGCCAAAGCCCCGCACCTGTGAGCTGTTTAGGCAGGGGGTGGTCCTGATGTTTCCGTACCTGTGAGCTGCCTTGGCTGGGTGTGGTCCTGATGCTGGTGTAGCCGGTGATGCTGATGCTCCAGTCTGTAGGCCACACTGCACGGACTTCACTGGCTCCCTCAGGGGATACCTCCACAACATGCCTCCATTAGTGGCAGACAGGGCCACCACACTGTGCTCTGGAATAGGAACACGAGAGAGAGAGAGAGAGAGAGAGAGAGAGAGAGAGAGAGAGAGAGAGAGAGAGAACGTGCACAGATGACACAAGTGGAGGTGCTGGACTAAACGAAAAAATAAAAAATAAAGGCTCCACACACTGATAGACACACCCAATGCCAGTTTACTTGCACAGCGTTTTGGACACGTTGTCCTTCATTTAGTAAGTGCCAAGACTAGGAGAATGGAGGACGAATAGTGGACAAGTCAAAGTGGCCCGTGGATCAAGAATGAGGAAGTTAGAGTGGAATAAATAGTGTGGTGTGGTGACAAGTGCAAATATGGAAATGAATAAGAGGCATACAAATGTGGTAAGGCGTAGGGACAAACGTGTTACACAGGTGCAACCCACTATACGTACAGTACACTGTGAAGAGCTAAAATGGTACCAATGCATTTCCAGTTTTTCACATCTATGACTTCATCAATGAATCAATATGGTTTGCTTAAGTTATACCCTGTCTACACTGTCATGCACACAAAGACATGCATGTGATCTAGGGTGTAATTCCTGCCAATTTCAGTATGCATTTGTATTGCTAAACGCTACATTTGATTGTAATGCAGCCTATTTTTGTCCAGCCCTGTCCAAGATCCTGGCCAGGTGCGTAGGAATGGAACCCCTGGGTCACCAATATTAGAGACAAGAAAGCTCTCGCACCACGTTTACATGTGCAGTGTTTACTTGCAATGTTTCGGTCTATTGACCTTCTTCAAGCAATTCAACTCTGCAAATGTGAGCAGTGTGCGTGAACTTTCTTCTCTGTAAGACATTTTTAAATAAACAAACCATACCCACAGTAGAATGAAAAGGACATCAGAGAGGGCTGAACAAAAAAATGCTGCGTCGGCAGGTACTGATAAGGTTAGCGTGAGCAATCCAACCGAATGTTGTAATTGGCAGGAATTCTCATTTAATCAGCTTTTAGCTTTAGGACTATTGTTTCCAGTTTGATCAGCTTTCAGTTTACAACATAGCGTCCATCACGTGCGCCAAGGGCATTTGGCAAGATGTCTGCACAGTGACCCAGTAAGGCTGATATGTGTGCAAATGACTGTTGGCAATTGGAAGATACAATTATCTTCTGGCCAACTGGCAACTTAATCAAGCAAACCAGCTTGGAAAGTACGAAACACACACACACACACACACACACACACACACACACACACACACACACACACACACACACACACACACACACACAATTACTTTCTGATTGGTTACCTACCTTTACTGTTGAGTTGTGAACTGGACATCTGGCTGTCATTGGAGGGCTGGGTGACACCTATCAATATGTCCTCTACACCATCGCTGTCCAGATCCCACAACGCCAGTGGGAGTGACATGACACCTGGTAACACAAATTAAAGGACATTAGACACATTCATTACATCTTATTATTACACACACACACACACACACACACACACACACACACACACACACACACACACACACACACACACACACACACACACAATTTTACACGTAATTAGTATTGCTACACCCATAAGGTCTCATTAAAATTAAGCAATGACCTGTTTGAACGAATACTCAGCGGAAGACATTTGTATTGGGGAGTGCTGTGGCACAGCAGGGTAAGGCACCTGATCACATTCAGGTTGCGTGCTCGTGGGGACCCGGGCCTGGGTCATTTCACAACTTCACCCCATCTCTGTCTCCCAGTCACATCCTCTCTTTGTGCTCTCAAACTATCCTATCTAAATAAAGGGCAGTCATGGGTGAGCGGTTAGGGCGTCAGACTTGCATCCCAGAGGTTGCCGGTTCGACTCCCGACCCGCCAGGTTGGTGGGGGGAGTAATCAACCAATGCTCTCCCCCATCCTCCTCCATGACTGAGGTACCCTGAGCATGGTACCGTCCCACCGCACTGCTCCCCATGGGGCGCCACTGAGGGCTGCCCCCTTGCACGGGTGAGGCATAAATGCAATTTCGTTGTGTGCAGTGTGCTGTGGAGTGCTGTGTCACAATGACAATGACAATGACAATGGGAGTTGGAGTTTCCCAATGGGCTTTCACTTCACTAAAGGCAAAAGCACCTAAACAGCTTTTGGCCAGCACTTTGTTTGTCGTGTGGTCAGCTGTTTTGCTGTAAATGAGGTTGGTTAAACACTACATTCAGCTCACAGAGTCATTCGGAGAGGATTAGACACAGGGGTGGTGGCTCTGGCATAATATTAGGTTAGCACCTTGGTCATTACCCCATTGATGCTGGATGCTTCCTATACGCTGCATTGACCTAGGCCCCTGGTGTGCCATAGACGTGGCATTCAGGCTCATGAGATTTTATATTTTTATTGAAAATGTGGGTATGTTAGAGCTGAATGAACAAGAGGAGCATCTCAACTTTGAATACAACTCATTTCATGTGTTTAGGAGGCTGAGATATTTAGGGTTTTTTTAATAGGCTGAGAGCTTAGGCATTTGGCAGGCATTTTTTTGCAAGTGTCTACTGTACATACCTAATGGAATAAGCAAGCTGAAGTATTGCGATTGTAGTTTGGGCATACTTAATCATACATCTAGTTGATCTTGTGCTTACAATGAGGCTTATAACGTGTGAAGAATACGTTTCCCTATGGAAACAGACATTCAGCTTCTTGTGCAAGACATTGAGACACTGAGTGGGTTGATTTTGCAATGTTTTATCACCTGATGGTGATCTGACGATAACAGGCTTCAGTGTTTCCCAGCTTTTATATGTACACCTCCTTGCTTCCCATGAGGCATCATAAAAGGTTGAGAACCACAGCCCAAGTGGAATCAACTTGTGGTGCTTGGCTTTCATTCTGTGGTGCTGCTGTGTCACAGAATGATCTATGTGCGGGGAAACACTGGGCTTGCGTACAATGCAGCTAAACCAAACAACCAGCTACAACAAGAAGAGAAACGTGTAGTCACCTCCTGCATCGCCTCCTAGCTCTCGCTCCCACTCCGGCCTCCGGTCCAGTCCAATTGCAGGGCAGGGCAGGAGAAAGGCACACAGGAGCACCACCACCATGGCTGTGCACAGGGGCACCATGAAGGCAGCTGTGCGTATGGCTCCAACCATCTTGGCCTTCTTCTCATCCAGGTCGCACTCTGACCCCATGCCAGTACTGCCTGAAGAGTGCATCCCTTGCGCATCCTCACCGGCGCCATCTCTGCCAATCTCCCGTTGACTGAAGTACTTTTGTCTGGTGCTACATTCCTCTGTGTCTAGTCGCGTTTTCCCCCTGGGTCTTTCTCTCCACTCGTCATCTTCATCTTCCTCCTCGTCTGGGCTGAACCTGCCACCCCGGCCGCTGCTGTTGCCGCTGCGTGTGTCTGATGTGGCCGTGCCGATGTTGTTGCTCCTGCCCAGGCCGTTGCGAGGGTAGTTGAGCACCAGGTCGTCCTCTTCGCTGTCGTCCTCGCTGTCTGCCTGGGTGAGCGGGTCATAGTCCCCCAGCTCAGAGCCCTTCTTGCCTGAGGGCACAGAGATGAAATGCGCTACTTACAGATATGCACGAAATAAAATGCGCATCGTGGAATTTCAATATGTTGTGCAAAAATTGTCAAAATCTTGTTAGCATCCAGTAAAATAGAACTGGGTCTTCTACCCATGACGTAGGCTACAGACAACGCAGTTGCAAATGGCTTGCAATTTTACGCCAAACGCGTTGTCACAATACCACACAAAGACATAAAACCCCCAAGAGTCATCTATGTTTCATTATGAAGCGCAAACAATCAGATTGTCACAGGGCCCGACGATTATCATTTTTTATTATTACATTGTAATAATCCCTGCATCCCTGGCAAACAGTGTCTGCAAGGTGCGTCACCAGTCTTCAGTTAATATTACTATTGTGTTATACATAGTGTTCACAATATCCATACCACTGTCTGAAAATGCTATACCAATCAAACACCACTATCAATATGAAAACATGATTAATGTTTTGAGGGATGCAGAGGGGCGAGAATGTAAACAATTTGGCTAGCCGACCTAATTGAAATGAATGGACATCCATACCAGCTAGCTTCTTAGCTCAAGTGCTAGCAGAATGTAACGGGATTTCTTAACAAAACTCATACATAAGCTGTTGTTAAACAAACACGCATCACACTATACATGCAATTGTTTTAGAATGATTGTTTTAGGTTACAGTACTTACCGGGCAACTTGAGGGCGCGAGACAGAGCTGCAGCCATCGCAAGTCCTACTAGCGGCAACCAATGACGACGCACAGAGAATGGGAACGATTCTAGCGGCTTGCTGATGCGTGGCTGCCTGCGTGTAGTGTCGGCAAGCTCAGCATGCTGTGACACGCATGTGGGTCCTGAACTGGTCCCCTGACCCGCGTGTTTGTATATGCCACATGGCTGAATGTGACAAATACCAAACTTGTGCCAGTCAATTAATTAGTAACGAAGTATTGCGATATTACGGTGGCCCAGTAGTGCAATCAATGTATAGGCCTACATTATACAACACAAATAAACAACTTTGAAAACAAAATTACATTGAGAAGACACACTTACATACGATATAGTGAAGAATGAATAGGAGAAGTGTATTTTTGGACATGAAAACTGTGAAAACTGTTTCATAGAACAAAATATGGCATTTATCAGAAAGTCCTATGTAGGCCTATGTGTATGTATAGCCCTATGATGTCCAGTTCAGAGTGCACTTTTAGCTATCAAACATATTTTTTATTGGAAAACTTGCAACTTGAAATTAACCAGAGAATGATCAAGCATTTGTGCTGCCTCTTACACTTTTGCAATAGCATTAGATAGATTCAAGATTCAAGAGTTTATTGTCTTTGTCAAAAGGCAACAAAATTGTGTGTTTGGAGTACAAAACTTAGTAACTTCAATATTGAATCTCATTATAATTTAGGCCTATCATTTAATCTCATGTAATAGCATATTATCTCACATTTTCCTTTTGTACACACAATAAACACTGCCTTGCCTCCAAAATTCATATATTTCACACTATAACACAGCCATATGTTTATGTATTGTCATATTTGTAATTTAATGTACAGTACAGGCCAAACATATGGACTCACCTTCTCATTTAATTAATTCTCTTTATTTTTGGGGCTATTTACAGAACTTAGTACATTTTCAGGGAGGGCATCAAACCTGTGAATGAACACATGTATAATGTTTTGCGTAACAAAAAATTTAAAATACAGTGCCCTCCATTATTATTGGCACCCCTGGTTGAGATGTGTTTTTTAGCTTCCAATTATTATTATTTTTCTCTAAATAATATGGGACCTTAATGGAAAAAAAGAGAAAAATCCAACCTTCAATACAAGTGCATTTATTCAGTGGGGAAAAAATCCCACATAAAGAAATAATTATTTGACATCAAATAATGTGTGTCACAATTATTAGCACCCCTGTTTTTAATATTTTGTACAACCCCCTTTTGCCAACAAAACAGCACCTAATCTTCTCCTATAATGTTTCACAAGATGGGAAAAGACAGAAAGAGGGATCTTCAGCCATTCCTCTTTGCAGAATCTCTCTAAATCATCCAGAGACCTGGGTCCTCTCCTCTGTACTCTCCTCTTCAGCTCACCCCACAGGTTCTCAATGGGGTTGAGGTCTGGGGACTGAGATGGCCATGGGAGGAGCTTGATTTTGTGTCTGGTTAACCATTTCTGTGTAGATTTGGCCGTATGTTTAGGGTCATTGTCTTGCTAAAAGACCCAGTGACGACCCATCTTCAGCTTTTTGGCAGAGGGCAACAGATTTTGATTTAAAATGTCCTGGTATTTCAAAGCATTCATGATGCCATGCACCCTAACAAGCTTCCCAGGGCCTTTGGAAGCGAAACAGCCCCACAGCATCACTGACCCACCCCCATACTTCACAGTGGGTATGAGGTGCTTTTCAGCATGCGCATCTTTCGTGGCACGCCAGACCCACTTAGAGTGTTTGTTGCCAAAAAGCTCAATCTTGGTCTCATCTGACCAAAGCACACGGTCCCAGTTGAAGCCCCAATACCGCTGGGCGAACTCCAGACGTTTACGTTTATGATTGTGGGTGAGGAAAGGTTTTCTCCGTGCATGCCTCCCAAACAGCTTGTTGGCGTGTAGACAGCGCCTGATGGTTGATTTGGAGACTTTGTGACCCCAGGATGCTACCATTTGCTGTAATTCTGTAACAGTGAGCTTTGGAGATATTTTGATTTCTCTTACCATCCTCCTCACTGTGCGTGGTGGCAAAATAAACTTGGGTCCTCGTCCAGGCTTGTTTACCACTGTTCCAGTTGTTTTGAACTTCTTAATTATTCCTCTCACAGTAGATATGGGCAGCTGCAGTTGAGTGGCAATCTTCTTGTAGCCTCTGCCTGACCTGTGAAGGTCGACGCACATCTGCCTCACTTGTATGCTGTGTTCCTTTGTCTTTCCCATGTTTAAGAGTGGATAAGAGAAATGGCCTCGGTGTCACGTCATATTTATACCCCAGGGAAACAGGAAGTGATGAATTACTAATTAAATGTTCCTACATACTCTGGTAAACTTTGTAAACTACTGTAGAAATGACAGAAATGCTTCAATTATATTTATTTCCTGCGAATTGTTAAGGGTGCCAATAATTGTGGAACAGGTGATTTAATGAAAAATAATTATTTTTTAGTCAGGGATTTTTTTTATTTCCTACAATTCATTTGAGTTGAAGGCTACATTTTCCTAAAATTTTCAGTGTGACAGTATTCTTCTGCAATAAACACTGAATTTATTTTAAGGCTTTTAACACATCTCAACCAGGGGTGCCAATAATTATAGAGGGCACTGTATATATAAAAATAAAAACAATGATTTAAAAAATATAAAAAATGCCAGTGACGTCAAACAGTGACGTCAACATACCAAAACTGAGGGCCTGACATGTTTCAACAAGCTTATTTTTCTGTCCATTTTCAAGTAAAAAGTCCATTTTAATGGATACAAGCAATACAAGAGAGATTTTCTTGATCTGATAATGAGTCACTTTGTCAGCATAGCTGGTTATCTAGGTGAAACAATGACAAAAAAAGTAAAAGTAAATCACCCTGCCACAGATTCCCTCCAACACAGGTTTGACCTCTCCAAGTAACTGGCTGTGACTCAATATCAGATCACGAAAAATGTAATGCTTGTAGGCTACTGGCAAGTGTTTAAAACTCGGTTTTAGGTCTCAAAATTCTAGTTCTACAATTCTAGTTAGTTATTAGAGGACTTTAATGTTCAATTAGGATTGACATGACTGACTGGGCAGTTTTATGTGAAAATAAACAAAAATAAGCTTATTGAAACGTGTGGGGCCATCAGTTGTGCCGTGTTTACGTCAGGTGGATAGACAGCTGACATTGCTGTTGGACAACAGTTAGAATTATATTTTTTGGTAAGCACGTAATTCTCCATGTGTTCAAGCACAGTTTTGATGCCCTGCATGAAAATACACAATGAAAATCCACGAAAATAAAGAGAATGCATGAATGAGAAGGTGAGTCCATACTTTTGGCCTGTACTGTACCTGAATGTAGGCAATATTGCTTATGCACATTCTATTAAACATTGCCTTACCCCAAAACGACCTAGTTGCATTTGTTCAATAAAAGGCATTTACATTTGCACCACCAGTTCAGTTTTGTGAATCAGTGACTACAAAAGTGAGTCTATGGAGGCTATTGAGTTATACAAGTTATAAATAATAAAAATAAATGTAAACAGAACTATAGCTATGCAAGTCATTTCATTTTTTTTCTATTCCTTTGTGTGGGATACATGTAAGATGAGAAATAAATGTGAAGCTCTTAAATCAAGAGCTGCACTACAAGGTAACCGTAAGACATGTTGCTCAGATGGAGTGGAATGGAGAAACACTAACAATATTTAATGTTTGACATGGCCAATGTAGACATGGGTACCACCCACTCCACTGTCCCACTACTAATACATGACCATAAAGGTTCCTGGCAATATAGCCTACAACCGTCAATAAGTTGAAAATGATGGCCTCTGTTACTGTGCTCACTCTACTCTGAATATGGATATGTGCAACATTTAAGACGTTCATTTTGAAAACTTTGTTCATTGAGGCGCAACCATATGCCTTGATTATGTATAGCCTTCTTCTTTTCAGTGGTGTTGTCAACCATTATAGGCCTGCAGTGAACTAATTTCCATTTATTTCAGTTCTGATCAATTAAGCTACTTTTCACAAACGTAATATGCATGTGTAAATAAAAACATTTTAATCAAATCAGTCAAATGTATTCTAACATATTATTGAATATAGATCACATAGTTTTTGCACATTTGCTGAAGGTCTTGCAATAGATAAAGTATGTTGATTGAACAAAGTTGATAAGAAAAAAACCTTCTTCAACAAGGCACTCCAAAAAGAATAGCTAAAATGTCTTTATCATGACACGTCCATAGGGATTTTTGAAAGTTGGCTACGCATAGGGATTGGGCCTTCTTCAGGGCATGAAGCAGGCCTAATAACTACACATGGGCAAAAAGTTCTTTGTGGACATGTCATCAAAATAGACTTTGTAACTACACATCTTGGAGTGCCTTGGTGAAGAAACATTTTTATTTTATTTTTCAACTAACTTTGGACAAATGAGTACCTTGAACCATACAGCACCCACCATCTTTTTTCCCACATTTCTCTGAGGGGACTGAGCCTCTGACTTGCAACACATATTTTGATTGAATTTTAACAATAATACAGTAAGTTGGCAATGTTGCCTAAAAGAGAATTCCCAAGATAAACTGAAACCCCTATCATGGTCCTGCTTCAGCAGCCTGCCATCCTGCTGTAGCCCAACAATAACAACAAAAACCCTGTAAAGCATGGCCTTGAGTCAGATTTTGTTTCATGTTTGTTTACTGAAGAATCTCAGGTCAAAAAAACAGGCATCCTCCACAACTTTCTATGGCAGACAGTGATCAGAAAACATTTTGACATTTGAATGAAGGGACATTTAACACGCTCTCAGTTTCCTATTTATTTTCCAAGACTGGATACTGGAAGCTAACAGTACATGCTGCCTTCAGTCATTCAAATACGCATATCCATCACAAACAAAACTGTCAGTGCACACAATGTGTAAAGGGACATTGCATGGTCTGGTCTTTGTGTCCTCCTTGACAGTTAGCTGTCACCTTATTTTGACTTTTGAATCATGGGTAAAGTGTCCCGCTTCTCTATTTTCCTCAGTTGCTTCTTCTTCATCCTCTTGATCTTTGCTGTGTTGTGTATGACCTGCACAATCTCTGCCTTCCGCTCATTCTCAGCCCTTCGCTTCAGGTTCTCCTCTCTTCTTTGCCTCTTCTCCTGCTTCTCTCTGTTCTTCTCCTCCTTCAGCTGTAGCTGGTATTTCTTGACCAGTTCCTTCTCCCGTCTGGCCTCCATCTTCTTCTCCCATGATGTGCGTAGAGGCTTGTCCCTCACCAGGGCTGAGAATCTCTGCGTCTTGCGGTCCTTCCACACGCGCCCTGACTTCGGTTTTCCAAATGGTACTGCAAGTTGCACACTGGACTCTGAAGTGGTTCTTTTCTTGGGCCCCCCATTAGGATGCGGGCATGTCTCGAGGGGTGTACTGGAATCAATTAAGTTTTCCTTCTCGTGAGCGACATCTGACCTCACAGTCACATCAACAGTGGTGACATCCATGGGGGTGTCTGCAACCGGTCCAGGTGCCTCCTGTTCTGGGACAGTCTCTGGCGTTTCAACTTCTGAAGTAAGCTTCACAATTTCAGACTCACACATGTTGAACGTATCTGAGATGACAGGCACTTCTTGAATCACCGACCCTCTCCGACGCATCGGTCTTTTCGCCACAGTGGTCACTTCTGAGTCGAGAAGAGCAGCAGGAGTACGAACGCGACGACCACTTCGTGTCCGTGTTACCACGGGAGGAGTGTCGTCCAGTTCCCCTTCATGGTGCATGTCATCCTGCGCCTCGCTGGCAGACATATTTATGATGTTAACGCTGGCGTACAAATATCGTTTTAGGTACTTGCCTTCCTACAAAAACATGTTAACCCAGTCTGCTCACACGTGTGTTTTCTGTTGCTTGATGATTTCCGCACATGGAGTCTACGTCATAGGTGTATTTCCGGTTTCAATACAAGTCATTGCACGGTGCATTATCGCCACTTAACGGACTGGAGTAGAAATTCAAGACAGGGAGAAAGGCCTACTTCCAGCAACACCAGCAAATGCAATGGTTTCAAGCAAAAATATGCCAGTGAAAGTTACTGTATTCTTTTTTACAGTACCAGACTCTACAGTAACCCTGCCTAGAAAATAATTCCTTAGCCAATTCATCAATCATTTGTCCCATGTTCATTGTGATTAAACAGCACATTTCAGCACATAAAGTTGCAATTGAAAAAAAAAACCTGCACATGTGCATTTCCATTGTGTAGTCCTGGTTCTCTGCTTACCGCACCTCAGTTGGTGGACTGAGAACCTGAGACCTCCTGGTCACAGGTCTGTTACCCTATCTGCCAGCTGACCACGGCACTGCCCCGTATGTCAAAAGGTGTCTTCAAGTTTTATCACTCCCCGGCCCTTACCCACACGTTTCCCTATTGATCAGTAATGACACCTTGCCACTCTTTAGTCAAAAGCCCTGACCAGTACTGCCATACAAAGGCAAAGTATAGAATAGTGTACATTTTTTTTTGTCAAAATTGAGTTTAGACTGAAAATGGTCAACACACCTTCTATATCTTGTGACAAAACCTTATACTCCAAAAATGCCCCATTTTAGAGATATCGCTATGCCAAAGTGGCAGTAACTACAATATCCAACCTAAAACCAAGGCTTTGAAGGCCTTTTTTCCCTCATTTTCAGCGTTGTTGAAGTTACTGCAATTGACTTTTGTAGGGCAGAGTACATCACAAGCTCATTAATGCCAGACTTCTTAATTGTAGAACTGTTAGTGTGCCTTATTTTTATTTATTTTTTACTAACTTATTTGTGTTATTACCATTGTGTCACCATGGCATAGCCCTAATTTTAGCCAACATGAAAGGCATACCGGTACATTCTTAGTAACTCCCCACTTCTTGTTGTAATGTAAATTCTTGTAATATGACATGTCTGTTTCTTTTGTTGTTGTTTTATTTATTGAGAACTTGAATTTGTACTGCCTAAAAAGTAAAACATGGCCGACTCTGCTGACATATTTTACGTTTGTCACGTTACCCATCTTGGCTTGTGTGTGTGTTTTTTTTACATTAATACTAACTATATTATACACCTATGCACCATAAAATGGCCAACAAGTTTCTACACAGAGAATGCACTTTTTCAATAACACCCTTTCACAGCCGGGTGCAACAGCTGAAATACGAGAATGCAATCATAAGCCTCAAATCAAAGACCTCTTTGTAATGTTAACTTTATTTACGCATACATTGTCAGTTGAAATTGTAGTTTCGTGGCAAACAAAAAATATAAAAGAGCAAAAAGACTAAATCAGTCCATGTTTTTTTCCCTCTTCCCCTCCTTTTACTTCTCTCCTCCCGTCGACTGCCCTCCTGTGACACGGGAAATCACAATGTCCGAGTTGCTGTGTTTGTGGTGGCATTGACAAGTCCTGCGCGACATCAGAGTATGGAATGCATGCCTTGGCAAGGCAGGAGACTCCGCTGGCTTGGGTTTGACTTTGACATCTCCCTATTCACACGTAACACCCCAGAACAACACACGGATGACAAGTAACAACACACAAAACACAGACAGTGACTGCCTCAGAAACGTAAGGCTACTGCAAGTCCTGACTGGACTCAAAATATGGACAAGTGCGTCACTGCCATCTACACTACGAACTTGGTCACACGTGGGAAGAAAAGTAAAAACAAAACCTAGGCCTCTTCTCACTGGTCTTACAACTTGTCTCGCTGTGCCTACAAACAACTTACAGTTTTCTTTATGGCCTTCATTGAAATACAAAAATAACAAACAAAAGAAAAACAACAACCATGAAATCTCAGTGTTAGCTATTCACTTACAGCACTGGCCAGTGCTCTGTAGGTGTGAGTAGGCCCAGCACAGAAACATATTTTAAAGGGGAAATTCATTCACCTTTTCAAAACTAAACTACTGAACAACATGTTTGTTAAGTGCTTCTGTGATGAGACAGAGCGTGGTGTGTGCATGTGTGTGTGTGTTTGCACTCCTCCTCCTCCTCACAGGCCGATGGTGTAGGAGCGGCCTGCTGGGTTGTGGATGGGAGAACAGAAGGGCTCGGTGACTGCCCACTCATACCACACCTTCCTCCCGTTGTTGCACCGCCAGAAGCGCACGCTCACATGCTCGCCGCGCTCCACGGGCAGCGGCTGCTTCAGCGGGAACAGGATGGGGAACCAGGAGAACATCCCCGTGGAATGGGTCTCGGGCCTGATGCTCAGCATCACATCCTTGTACAGCGTGGCCTCGAAGTAGCCGGCGAAGCCGTGGATCACCGTGCTGCTGGCGGCGTTGAACCGCAGGCAGATGTACCTGTTGTTGTTGGTGTTGTCGGTCGGGTGCACAAACGTGAAGCACGGCAGGGCGGGGGCCATCTGCTGGAAGTTGTGGAGCCGGACCACGTAGGGCGTCTCGAAGTGGCACTCGGGATGCTTGTCCCGCTCTCTGCAGGCCCTCACCTCATTGTAGAGCTTGGAGGAGGACAGCGGGGCCAGGAAGGAGGTGTAGGAGCAGGGGATGCTCACGCCGCCCTCTTTCAGCAGGTGCTGGGCCCCGTCCAGGCACTCGGGGGACAGCTCGTTGTCCCCAAATGACCCCAGCAGCTCGCTCACGATGATGTCGGCTTTCTCCGGGGCCTTCCACTCCCGCATGTCACACGACACCACAGTCACTTGGTCGCCCCACTCCTCAAACACCACGTTCTCCAGCGTGATGACGGCGCTGGTGTTCTTCTCCACGGCGTACACGCGCAGCTTCCTGTTGGCCTGCTTGGCTGCCTTCAGGGAGGCGTTGACCAGGGGGCCTCGGCCGGCTCCAAGCACCATCAGCACCTGCACGTTGGTGTCCTTCTCCTCTTCCGGCACTCTGTCCAGCAGGCACTTGAACACGGCGTCCTGATACTGTGAATACTTCACAGGGTCCTTCTCAAACACCTCATAGGTCTGTGCCTCCAGGTTGTCCATCAGTGGCTGTAGTGGTGACTGAAGGTAATCTTCATAGCCTTTGGAGAACATGTCATAGGAGTTGGGAGCCGGCCGGCTCTGGTTGAGGTACTCCAGGTATTGGAGGTACACACGGAAGTCTCTCTCACTGTGCTGACTAGTGCCCGTGAATATGAACTGCACGTCCAGCTTGAACAGGCGCACAATGACACGCTGGTGGGCCTTGGAGAGTACCGGAAAGCCTTTTTTGTTGGTCAGGAAGATGCTGGTGGGCAGAATGGCAGCTTTGATCGGCTCTCCAAGCCATTTTTCAATGACAGCATCAGACGGTACATCAGACACGATTTCAATGGCTAAACATACCCGCTTGTTGTAGTCGCAGAGCGTTCTGAAGGAGTTCCACCAGTGCCAGGTTTTCTCTTCATCGCTGTTCGAGGATGAGGGCGCATTCTCGACGATATCATCCAGCATGTCTTCCGGATCCATCAGTGGCACCCGGATCCAAAACGTAGTCAAATGGTGTCCTGTTTGAATGTGGCTGAGCAGAACGCGGGCCATGTTGGCGAAGTGAGGTGTCGTCAGGGGTATCATAAAGGCTGGCAGGCTTAGGTAGGCACAGTAATTCAGCTCCTGAACCATAGCTTGTTCGGAGTTGTTGCGCACTGTTGTCAATTCCGAGTCCACATCTATCCACGGCGACAACTTCCCGACAGTTAGTGTATTCCATTCTCTTGCACTCAGCAGCAGGTCCGAGCGGGTTTTAGCCCCTGGTCGGGACTTTACCGGTTCCAGTTCCGATTCCCTTTTGAACCGAGGATGGAAGATAGGCATACATAGGAAGTCAAATCCATATTTTGCCACAGCAGCTACAGTGTCGGTTACTTCTGGTACACAATCTAAATCTCTCCCGCAGGAGACCTTGCTCATTGCACTGCCAGACGCCATGCTTTCCCTTCTCTTCTTCTTCGTCTTTCCCTCCTTCTTGTTATTTCGGCGGTGGACCAGCTTGTGATTGTGCTTATTACTGCCACCTGCTGAGCGGATGTGTGCACGTGCACTATCTAAGGGCCTAGCTCTAGTGTGCAGAAAAAATATTCGACAGTAGGCCTAGTGCACTACATTACATTCAGGATTCGAAGTGAACTTTTTTCCATCACCAGCCAAAATGGCTAGTAGATATGAATCTTACAAACACACACTCACCAATGGGTCAAAGGTTTTTTTAACCAGTCAAACTGAATTTTCACCAGCTGGTTGGCAGGTGTTGATTTAGAGCCCTGAATATATTACATTAGGCCTACATAACAGGGTTTTTTTCGTTAATATGTAGGGGAGCTCTTTTGGAAGAGAAGAGTCTTCACAAGCTTCTCGAATGTTGAGGGGGAGGACCCTGCTCTTAGTTCAAAATGTATAATAACTTGTAATATCCCTTGCTCAGTTGCCTTTGTAAATTATTATGTGGTCCTCAAAACATAATAGCCTAGCTTTTTATGATGGTTGGGATACTTGGACACTACCAGAGATGGAGAACCTTTTTCATTTGGAGGGGCACTTTAAATTCCTCCAAGGGCCGTAAAAGTCCTCCGAGGGCCGTACTATGAACACAAACCAGAATTTGAAAGCAGCCACCTTTAAAACAGACCCCACCTACTGTAGGCCCCCTGAATATAACTGAATTGTATTGCAAATGTAATTTCTAAGATTTCTTTACAAATTATGTCATATTTCAGTGTTTCTCAACAGGGGTGCCGGGGCACCCTGGGGTGCCGCGGGCCCCCCTCAGGGGTGCCGCGGAAACGTGGCTGATTAATAAATTATTTCATATAATACATATTTGTCTAAATTGATAAGTTAATGCTAGTCAGTGGAATCTTTCATCTGCCATTTGCGTACAATAAAGTAAATAAAGGTCGCCCCAGTCAGCTGCAACTTTGAACGTAGGTCGTGTGACGTCTCTCCAAATGTCTTACTTTTCTAAGCTTTTGTGGTATCGGATGCGATGCCATGTTACAGCTTGTTGGTTTGGGGTGCCTTGAAATTTTTCGTGAATTGAAAAGGTACCTCGCCTAAAAAAAGGTTGAGAAACACTGTCATATTTCATGTGAAGCTGCATAATATTTCAGTTATATCGGCCTCATAAAGCGGCCTCAAGGGCCGTAACGGCCCTCGAGTCAAAGGTTCCCCACCCCTGCTTTAAACTGCATGATCAAATTTGTCTATTGTCAATCTTCTGGCTCATTTCAAAGAATACTCCTCCATTCAACCTGGTTTTGGATGTTGAACTGCGATCCTTAACATTGGAACTGTTTACTCAATGCTTTGTTATATAAACAATTTAAGTAGCTCTATTCCCTCATTACCTCATTAACATGAAATCAATGTATATAGTACAGTATAATGTTGAAGTCATATTTTATTGCCTTGGGCCTATCTAAAATACAAAACCAGAGGCCTACCAGGGCAGGCTTTGAAGACAGTGTAGCCTACAAATGCACATAATTCTAAGATTGGAGACTAGCCATTTGTATTATGAATGTGGACTTAAGCAGAACAAAAATTAACATAAAATGAACAATAAAAAATACTTGTCCGACTGAAAAGACTTTTTTTCTAATTTAGTTTAATTTCTAGTTTATTTGACAGGGACAGTGCACATACAATTGAACCAGATTATAACCTCAAGGCTAATCATCATCCATAGTCCCTGAACAGGAATCAATGCTAAGTTTAAAAATGATGATTAGAAGTAATAATGATTAATGATATTAAAAAAATATATATAAAATATAACAAAACATTCTGGTACTGAGGACAAAACAAAAACAAAAATATGATAGGCACAAGTAAACTCAAAGACACAAGATAATAGACTACAATGTCTACAGACTACAATGCTACTCAATTTTTATCTATTTTGTACTAAGTGTAAATGTGATAAAAAGCCATTGTCACCAACAGTGTTGCTGTTCAAGTTCCTCTTTCTACACGTGTTACCCCAGTGAACTAGAGAGAAAGCCAGAAATTATTGACCTATGCTAAATAAGCGGACTCCCATCCTCCCTGCCTCCTCGTGGCCTTGTGATGATCACCGACAACAGCATTGTCTTTCAATATCTTGCAAAAGCTCAATTTTAATGTCATGTCCTCATTTGCAAACAGAATGGTGAATGAAGAATAGTCCCTCAAAAATTGTTGTGGCTAGGCTGACTGACAGTGGGGAAACTTGACAGCGAGGCCACATGCACAGACTCCCTCAAATCATCGCTGTCCAGCAGAAACCTTGTATGTCCACTTTTTGATATATTTTTTTTATATATGTTCTTCATTCATTGGAAAATAAGTCAGTACTGTTGGTCAGTCTCAATGAGTATATGACCAACTTTACTGTAATGTTGAAATGGTTTTTTTTAATGTATTTATTAGGGTCTATTATGCCTTTATTAGATAGGACAGTCTGAGATGGTGACAGGAAGTAAGTGGGAGAGAAAGATGGGGGAGGATTGGAAAATGACCTCAGGCCGGAATTGAACCCTGACCCCGTGTAGCAATGCAGTGTCCTACCGTTTGAGCCACGACAGGGCCATTTTTTTAAAAAGAAAATAGTGAGTTATACATTAATAAGTTAATAATTAATAAAATAAGTTAATAATGAATAAAAGCAGCAACGAAATAATGTATAAACGCTAGACAATCTTGCTGACATCCAAATACAATTTGTCAGCGTAACGCCCAACAACTTTGTATTCCCCCTTTGAGGTGTCAGATGACTGGTACTGGAAGATCTCGTAGCGTCCAGGAGCATCTCCGTTCTTGCTGAACTTCACAGGGGTACTGGCACTTCCACTGAAGTTTACCGCCCGGATGTAGCTGAGGAGTGTCTTGCCATCAACGGGGTCCATCCGTGAGCACAGGTGTGGCAATCCGCCGCACAAGTCCTGCTGCATATTGTGGAGGGCGTGTGCCATGGCGTACACCGCGTCAATCACAAACTGGACCTTCCCCTCCTGCTCATAGGAAGAGTCCCTGCCGGTTTTCTCCAATCCTGTGCATTTCCTTAGACTATCAATACCCTTCCGTTTACTATACCCGACTATATCAAACTTGCAGTCAAAGTTTTTCTCCCAGAATTCAGTAAACCAAACATTCCGCCTATTGTTCTGCGAAGAGCGGCTTATGAAGTACCTGTCAAATGCAGAGATGGATGCCCTCTTGGGCAGGATGGTGATGGCTCCGTGGGCCACGTCCTCCTGGTTGAGCACAGGGGACATTTTGGCCCCCCAGCTGTCAGAGCCCAGCCACAGGAAGTGATCCGTCAGGTGGCTGCGCTTTGCAGCTTCCAGGACACGCCTGATATCATCCACATTGGCAAACACGATGACTGCACGTGCGCTGGGGGTCTCTAGAAGGCGGGAGACAAGCCTGTCAAACTCCCCAGGTGTGGGCTCCCTAGGGATCTGCTGGGACTGGGCCACGTGCACCACACCTGACTCGCGTGAGAGCTGCAGGAAGGCTTCCACGCCACTCTCCCCGTACGAGCCTTCCGATGCCAGCGTGGAGACGTTTTTCCAGCCCAGCGCCACCGCAATGTCCAGCATGGCCCGGGCCTGGAAGGCGTCGGACGGCACCACGCGCGAGAAGAACTCGTACCGCCCATCATCACTCAGCTCAGGAGCCGTGGACGCATAGCTGATCTGAGGGATCTCAAAGACCCGCAGGAGATTGGCCACCGTGATGGACTCGGAGCTGGCGGCGGCGCCTATCACTCCGACAATCTTGTCCTGCTTGGTGAAGATTGGCCTATCGCCACTGGGGCAGCGCACGTCTCGAGGAGTCTCAATTAGTGCCTCCAAGAAGGTCAGTGACTGCTTCACGGCATAGGTGTCCCACGAGCACGTGTCCAGAATGACAGCACCCAGCGTGACGTTGGGTAGTAGCTCTGGGTCGTTGTTGACCCGGTCAATGGCATACAGCATGGCCTCGAGACGTTGGATGCCCTTGTCCTTCCTCAGCTCACCGCACGCCGACCCTGAATCCGTCTCGCCACGAGCATGCACCGGGAAGAGACCCCCCAGGATGATGTCGCCTTCCAGCCGGATGGTCTCTGGAAGAAGCACCTCTTGCTGTGGTTGCACAGTCCTTAGGCACATGCTCAGCAGCATGAGGAGGTATCTGTACTGGACCGCTGCTCTATGCTCCATGCTGACACACACAGTGCTATACAGCCGTGGTCAGTCAAGGGGGTACAAGTGTTTGAAGAGACAGCGAAAGAATATGAAAGTGTTGGACTTGTTTGAATATGAAGAGACAGCTTTGAATAGGTCACTTCCCACTATATCAATGTTGGTCCTTCCTTGCACTTGAAAGAGCAGCTCTTCTGGTCAACTTTTCTGTTTTGCAATGTCCTATTCAAATAAATTTGATTTGGCTTGACTTGCCTCGACTTGTCAGTTCTGTGCCGTGGAGTCCTCCTTACTGCATCCACATCAAAAAGCAGTGGGTCCTGTGTGCCGGAGGTCTGACTCATCAACTCCACAAAATGCAGGCTTCTTGGCCCTGGAACCTTTCAGAGAGAGTGGATTCTTGCAGTTGAAGTCACAGATGCTGAATTAAGCTACCTTAACTGTTGCCAACAGATGTCCTCATGTCCTCACGGTTTGTTGTGCGATGGATGCACAGTTAGAGTGTTTCTGGACGCACACAAGAAACAACATGCATGAACTGCTAACTGAACAAAATGTTCAAAGCAGTGAAAGATGGCAAACACTATTTCCCAATGTCAAGTGTTCTAGCCTCGGTAGTACGTGAAACGGCCAGTGATTGGATACTCTTCTGTGAACTCCGCGGAGTATCCAATCACTGGGTGTTTCACGCACTAACAAGGCTAGAACACTTGACATTGGGAAATGGAGGACCTCTCCCCAAAACTTTCTAAACAACTCCTAGTAGAGAAGATTAGTGACATAATTTCAGTTTGGTATAAAAACATGACATTTGGCAGAATAACTCTCTAGGGGTCACTTTTTGAAAAAAAAAAAAAAAAAAAAGCGCTGGCCATGCAAATGTTCAATATGGCAGCCACTTTTGAAGATGGCCGCCACCGCTACTAATGCTGCATTCCGGAGAGGCAGGAGCTTCCCAATATGCAACAGGGGTGCATTCCAGTATGCACACTCCCATCCTCCACTTGTGCTTGTGGCCTCGCCCCGCCTCCTGGCCCCACCGCCATGGAGAAAACAATAACGTTTCCCAGCTGTTAGCCACAACAATTTTTGGGGGACTGTTTTTCCTTCACCATCCTAATTGCAAATGAGAAAATAATAGTAGAATTGTACTTTTGCAAGATATTGAGTTAACTTTCTGTCATCATGACATCATCATGAGGTTACAAGCACGCAAGTGAGCAAGGGAGCACGGAAGTCTATTGGAATCTATCCCAGGAGTCAGCTACCTCCTATAAGTATACTTGAAAGCGTTCCAACTAGTCAAACAAACTACAAACATGCAGGAACAAAATACAGATCCACTTCTCAAAGATGTCAGCAATGTAAACAATGAAGTATAAACAACACCATACGTTTTTTTCTCTAATTTAGCCGCATATCATCTTTGAAAGATGCAATGCCAATATACGTAGGCCTAACAACACGTTAAAAAAGTTCACGGATGGTTTTGCAATCATTAACTTGTCCGATTCAACTCTATTTGTCCACAGAATGATGATTGCTGAGTAATGTGCAACATAAAATATTGCTATAACTGTGCGCTGCATTGCTGTGTTGACGTCACAATTTTCAATGGGACGCAGTTGGTTTATTTCAATGCGGCCCCAGCTCGCGACTTGAACATTCCGCTTCAACAGGCATTCCAATGCATTTTAGTAAGTAGGAGGTATGAAACATCTCCCACCATTGGGAAATGCGCCATACATGGAGTGCATCTTAATATGGGACCTTGCCTCCTCCACTTGCCTCCTCCACTCGCTTCTCGTCATGATGACATCACTGACAACAGCATTATATTTCAATATCTTGCAAAAGCTCAATTGTAGAGTCTTTTTCTCGTTTGCAATCGTTATGGTGAATGAAAAACAGTCCCTCAAAAGTTGTTGTGGCTAGGCTGACAGCTGGGAAACTTTATCGTTTTCTCCGCGGAGGAGGGGCCAGGAGGCGGGGCGAGGAGACAAGCACAAGTGGAGGAGGCAAGGTCGCATATTGGGATGCACCCATTGTTAGTGTAAAAACCATAGAGGTAGAACATTAGACTAGAGGTGACACAGCAATTCGCGACAGCACTGGAAAACGGCAAGTGCAGCCTCCACCCACCAGTCAATGCAAAATCAATGGACAAAACACCAACCTCTGTCAAAAAATGGACTAAAACTCTGAGAATATGAAGTTACACATTAATCGAAGACCAGGAGCCTGTTCCATTCTCCACACTGTGTACTGTGATGCACTGCACTTTCCACCCTCACTGTAACGGCAAAATTTGAGGGTGAAGTGCAGGACCAATTCACGTTCTGTTTGACGCACTTAACGGAAATGACGGTTGTTGCGTGTACTGAAATCCGAGTCGATGAAATAGGCCTATATTTTAAAATCAGTTTATAGGCCTATTAGATATTTAGCTACACACTCCGGTCTATCTCCAAAATATGACATTTGGCTGAATCAATTTTTTTTTAAAGTGCTGGCCATCCTAAAATTCAATATGGTGTCCACTTATCAAGATGGCCGCCATTGCTTCCAATGAACAGTTTAAATGCCACTTTGGCGTAAAAACATGATTCTTGGCTCAAATACTCTCAATGGGTCACTTTTCAGGAAAAAAGTGCTGGACATACAAAAATTCAATATGGTTGCCATTTTTCAAGATGACCATTGCTACTAAATGATTAGTGTAAGAACCATTTACCTCGGTATAATTCGGCTTCATCTATGCTTTTATATCAAAGTAAATTGTTTTTACACTAGGCCTAACCATTTTATAGGCCTATCAGTGGTGGCCATCTTGAAAAATGGCAGCCATATTGAATTTTTGAGTGGCCAGCGCCAAAGAAAATGGAATCTTGTACAAGAACGACCACTGGCTGGTGTGGCCAGGAGTGGCACTGCAGCTATATCATCCAGCCAAGTAAATAATGAATGGGTGCCAATGGGGCTGTACGCTTCTCATAGAACTATCTGCCCGTGTGATTTTTTTCCCTGGAAACAATGAAGTCGCGTTCGATAGATATGAGTAAGTGAAAGCATTTGCCGGCACGTTTGCATCTTGTCAAGTGTTAGATTCGTGAAAATGACCCTTATTTCAACTATAGCAATGACATAACACGTGACAATCGACTTTACGGCACTACGCCATTTGTTTTGTAGTTTTAAGTCTGACTTCAGATGTCGATGTGTTTAAAGTTATGTTAGGATTGTTGCGGACACCTGTTATTTATTGCATTTAAGGTGGTGGAAAAGCGGCATGTGTACATGGGGTAAAGGAAATGACTGCGCTCATCCTTAAGAATTTGGGCACCTTCAATTAACATGTTGGACGGCGGTGGGGGGTTTTGAGGTGTGTGACCGTAGATGTCTCTGCTAGGATCAGTCAGAGTACGTCTCTCGTCAGCTCTGGTCGTGAATAGTCGCAGAGATTCCTCAGCCAGCAGGTATTAGCCGAATGCTAGCGTGTTGCAGGACAAAACTAACACGTCTTTGGGAGAACAAAGCCATGTCAGGAACCTTTAACTTCACTTCTAATACAACTTCCATGATAAGGTACAGAATGTGCACACACCTTTACAAACCAGAGAACAGAACCGTCACAAATCCCTGCTGAGCCATTTAGCCCAATAGGCTCCCATTCATCTTTTACTTGGCTGCGTTCGCCAACGGGGCTATATGGGAGCCAATGAGAGACGCCTATCTCATAGCTTAGAGAATTTCTGCCAGCGCTTTTCCCCCCCCAAAATGTGACCCTTAGAGAGTATCTGTGCCAAGTGTCATGCCTTTATACCACAGTGGACGATTCTGCTGAAATATGGCTTTAATCTGCTCGACTAGAACTAGTTCTACCAAAAGAAATATTTGTTTGACCATGTTGTGCAGTGACGTCACTGGTCATTGAGTCACTATCAGCGGCGCTTCCTCAAATGCGTTCGGCGGAGGGAACGTGCTGTTGTCCGAGGGGGTAGCGGCGAGCCTCGACAGAGCAACCTGGATGGACTAACACCAAACTGTTGAAAACTAATTTATTCCCCCATGTGTGCGGAATAACTATTCGAACCCTATACTATATCTCATATATAATCGCACACAGAAACAAGTCTTCCTCACAAGTCCTAAGACAGTTCGCTGGCTAGCACAACTGAGGCAAAACTCAAGCGAAACCAGCACGGAGCTTGTTCACAGACTAGCAGAAATCATTAGCCAGAGTAAATTAAAGGAAGGCGCGTTTTCGTGATGAAGGATAACTGGAGGAGCCGTTATCGATAAGAGTGTCAGCATTATAGTTTGTGAAGTCATGTTCGTCGTGGATTCCATCGTTGGCTGAAGTATAACGTTAGCTACATTGCGATTTCAAACTTTCGTCTGCTAGCCAGCTAGCTTCGAGGGTATTCGAGGCCTACGCTAGCGAGCTAGCTTGGTGTCGTTAATCAGTCTGTCGCCACAGCGTTTGGCGCGTGTTCTGTCATCGAGGAGAACACGACAGAAGCAAAAATGTCGGCTCAAGCGCAGATGCGGGCGATGCTCGACCAACTAATGGGCACTGGAAGAGATGGTGAGTTCAACCATTTGCTGTTTATACATAGCCCCTAGTGCTAGTGGACATACACATGATGCCATGTCAGCTAACACTAGCAGTTAGCTTTCATACGAACGTGTGTAGCTTTCCGAGGTTACGCTACAAGGTAGCCAAGCTAACCAACGCTATCTACATTGAGCTGCCATTGCCCAAGCCAGCAAACTTGGCCAGTGGCTCCAAAAAAGATAACAAAGTTGTAGTTTGTGTGGTAGCCTACCCCTCCAGCTAGTTTAAGCAATAAGAAAGCAACCACTGTGAAATCCAACCTGGCTAAACTTGTGTTGTCGCACTGGTACTGTTACACTCTGGACTCATAGATTTTCCATTTCAGTTTTTGACATTTAAAATGTCACTGACTCAAGTATTTAAAACGTGATGTGAATAGAGCTTCTCAACTATTATATGTCAACAGTAAAAGCAGTTGAAGTCACATAACATGACATGAGCCTCAACCGTTAGAGCAGCTGTTAGTGGAATTTACATGAAACACATGAACCGTATCCAGGTAAAATAGTGTATTTTGCAGATGCCCATGAGTGTAATTCTGAAACCTGTCAGTCAAATAAGTGGTCGTTGTTTTTTCTCTCTCGCCCTCTCTGTTTCAGGGGACAGCATGCGCCAGAGAATAAAGTTTACTGATGAGAGGGTCTGCAAGAGTCACCTGCTGAATTCATGTCCTCACGACATACTCTCTGGCACTGTGAGTTGTATTGACAGCAGACACCACATACACAACTTGACAGGGGTGGTTCTACCTAGACATTTGAAGGCTTTATTTGCAAAACGGTGTATCTCCGTTTTGGGCAATTTTGGGAAATTGACATTTTTGTACTGGGCATTAACTATCATGTTCATTCACATTTTTTTTCATCAGAGTATTTCTTGAGCTAATTGAAGGCAAATGACACGTGTTTTGAAAATGTATTGCGTATTATTCAGAGCCGTATAAAGAGAGTCTGGCCAACTATGGGTTCGAACGTTCGAGCTATCCCACTATTTTGATTGGTTCTGGGCTGGTCACATGTTTAATGGGCGCCCTTTTCGTTCCCCACGCTCCCATTAATGAGCATTAGGCCACACCAATTTAATTTGTTGGTTCTCGGATTCGCCGCTTGTATTTTGTATCAAAATGAAAAAAAAAAAAAAAAACGGTTTCAATACCCCAAAAAATGAAATCGCTTAAAAAAACCCGAAGACTGCATGTTTTCATGAACGGAGAGGTGTCTGTTTAGTAGTTGGAGGTCATGTGACTTAGAGAACCAATAAAACCACTCCTTTCAACAAGCCGATTACGACTAGCGAATCAGGAAACGCGTTACATTCAAATGGTTTTACAGACAAACATGCAATGGCAAGTTGAAGCCCCTGTGGGTAGTAGCAGCGGTGAAACACAGTATGGCTCTTAGTGGAATTAGTGGAGTGGGATAGCAGTTTTAAAAAGTAAAACAACAACTATGGTCCCGCTTGGAGGAAGCAACCCCCCTGGTTACCCGTAGCTTAATTTCTCCCCCTTCCTCGTTCACAGGCAGCCCGACGTTTCAGAATAGAATGTTAGACTTCGCTCAACTATCCGAGTTCACATGTGCCAGCGAGTTTTGTGTTCTCAACCAGGCGAGTTTTGCAACGGAGGAGAGAGTTACTATCACGGTAAAAACAGCAAAATGACTTGAGGATATTTTAAACACGAGAGAGTCACAATCACGGGGAAAAACTAAATGGCTTGAGCGGATATTAAACATTGCCACACAAAAACGCAGACGGGTGCAGAGCTGGCCAAACAACAGGTGACGCGCTAGTCTGTCGGGACTTCTGTGAGAGTTTTTAGATAGCGACTAGGGCAAGGCATCGTTCATGCACCTCGAGACAGCACGAGCGAGAGAGATGGAGAGAGAGAGAGAGACTGAGCGAGCGAGCGCACTAGTGCTGTCGTGTCTGTTCGTAGCGCTTGCTAAGAAACCACACTCATTATGCAGAGGGAGAGCGCTCAAAAACGGGGAAATAGACAAAACCCAATTCACCTCAGATTCCACTGTAAACATAGGCTAGGCTATTTGTGCCTAATGATTTTAAAAATTATGACATTTTTAGCAGGGTTTGTTAAAAAAAATCCATCCATCCATCCATCCATCCATCCATCCATCCATCCATCTATCTTCATATTGTAACTCTGTACTTGTGCTGTGTGCGTAGCCTTATTGCAGAAAAGGCTGGTATGTTGATCTTACTAGTCAAACACATACTGCCTAAAAGGCTACTAATTTGGTCTTTTCTACCAGCCAAACTGCTTGTAGTCAAGATGTGTTAGTTAGGTAGCCTACTGTCATGTCTTTTATAAAGAGCACATTTGGAAGACTAGTCTATAGCACATAGCACATGCTATGGTCTTTTAAAATATAGCAACAATAATATAATAATAATAATAATTATTATTATTATTATTATTATTGTTGTTGTTGCTATTATTATTGCTATTGTTATTATTTTAATTATTATTTTTTAAAGCTGAGGTGCGTGTGTGTATGGGGTGGTGAAAACATTTGGGTGCACCTACATTTTGTGCTGGTGCACCTAAAAAAAAATGTAGGCACCAGTGCAACCAGTGCAAAAAGTTAGTCTGGAGCCCTGAAGTGCCAAGAAAAAGTCAAGAATCTGAATCAGATTGGACTGTTTGTTTTGTTAAAATTTAATTACTGTAACTTTTTCTGTTACTAGTAGTATTTTGTGCACATTCTGTACTCAAAGAAGAGTGAGATTACATTATTTTTGGTCTTTTATTTTATTGATTTTGGGACTTGTGCTTGTTGGTCACTGTTGTAAGTGGTCTAACATTCTAAAGTTGTACTTGTATAGCTTGTAATTCCATTGATATGGTCACAATGCTGTATTTGCTGTCTTGTTCAATGAAGACTGCGGTTTCAGACTGTTGAATCATCTCAGTTTATTCAAACCAGATTAATATAATAATTGCCCTATGAGCTAATTTTGTGCCTGGTCTATTTGGCTGCCTTAATTCCCTTCTACACTGTCCTTCTCCGTGTCCAGGTGTTTGCCTGTCTTGCACCTTCCTTTGGAGGTCCATGTGAGGCTGATATACAGGTGGTATAACATAACAGTCCCCTTATTACATCCGTGGCATTACCACACAACAATTTTTTTTTTTTTTTTTTTTTCGCCCTCTCGCTTCAACTTTTTCCTGAAAAAATCCGAGAACCAACAAATTAAATTGGTGTGGCCTTATCAAATATAAAAAATAACGCTTCACTATAATATTATTACATAATTATTATGACAAACTGTTGTGCATATGGCTGTAGTGCAGGGCCGGGTCAGGAGAAACAAACAGCATCGTTTAACTCGTGACAGAAACAGAGGATTTGGGACATACACAGATATAAACTCCCCTGTATGGAATATAAAGGTCAGAATTAATAACCGGAAAGCAGCAGATTTCTCTGTGTTGTGTGCGGTAAATGTATTTCCCCCCCCTTCGACTTTTGTTAACAATTACTTTTGAAAGAAATGGTCATGATGATGACATGCTCTCAAAAACTCCTGTCCGCACTTTGAAAACGAATGAAGTTAGGTTTCTGTCATAACTTGAAATTAGCTTGTCAAATCTTAATTGCCACCTGTAACTATGCTATACTGTGAACAGAACTTTGCCCACCAAGTTATTATTTCTGTCGCGCTAATAAGGTCCTTTCCCCCTGCGATTTAAACTCACGTCCCGTCTCATACTATGAATATCCAGACTCAACCTACGAGCATCCAGACTCATCCTACAATTCTACTGTCTGCAATCGCGATTATGCACTGCTGAGCACATCGTTATTTTTAAACTACTAAATCTCGACACAACGTGAAACTTTGGCGCAAGTAACACCAGGGTCCCTGTACATGAACTTGACCATTGTTGTGAATATTATTTCTGTACATTACTTAAATATCTACTTTGACGTTGGCCCTACCTAGGCAACAACAACACGGAAACGGTTGAATGCACTGCTGAGCACATCAAAACTATGCTGACAAAACCCTCTTTTAAGCAAACCCCTTCTATACGAACGAACTTGTTAACGTTTGTTTTCATATGTTTGGATCTTGATAATACTACAACCCAAGTTTGATGGTCTATGAAGCCTTGTTTGTATTTTAAATCCAGCGATTTTGACGGTATGCTGCCCATAGTTACACTGTAGAATCCTCGCCGTGGGGAGCGAAAATGGCGTCCATGATTCGAGTAGGCCAGACTGTCTTTATATACGGCTCTGGTATTATTATCAACTTAGAGTCACAAAAGTGGTAAAAATGTGTGGAAACTGATACCCACATGCAGCATCTCTGCCGTCATCCTGCCAAACAGCTTCAACCAGTTAGCAAAATAATTTTTCATGAACGAATGGAACCCTAGGTACAATACCTGATCAACAACAATCAACCAGATACATGAAATAGTACAATTATGAGGTAGTTTTGTACATAATTACCGAACATACTTATTTTCTTTGCAAAGCAATATAAGCGGCGCACCACGGCAGTTTTTGACAGCATGTCCCCAGCTGTCGGTCCGCTATTTCGGCATGGTAGTAGACCCATCATCGGCGTAGAGGACACAACTTCAACACTCGCCGTTTTCAAAGGGTTGGCGAATTGTATTTCAGGGGGGCATGCTCCTATGCTAAGGGAAAATGATAAAACACTAGGATAGACACACACACACACACACACACACTGTGATACACTGTCAGTGAATCCCATAACCCATTTTAGCCTGGAAGCATATATGCTGCATTCAGGTTCTTGACATTTGAGCTGTTTTATAAAAAAAAAAATGTGTGTATGTTAGAGCAGCATGAACACATTGTAGTGCAAAAGGAAGGTTCTAGCTTTTAAATGCAACTTATTTCATGTTTTGATGTGCTTCGGAGGCTGAGATATTTAGGTTTTAATAGCGAGAGGGCACCTTTTCCCAAAAAGGGCTTAGGCTAAAATGGGTTAAAGTGAAACCCTGCACCCTGAAATTTAATGTCTGAAATTATGTCAAGCATTTAGGCTATTGGTCACAATCAGGGCTCCATATTTAATACCAGCCAGTTTGGCTGGTGGAAAATACCAAAATTGACTCATTAATGAGTGTGTGTTTGGCTAGTAAGATCAACATACTAGCCATTTTGGCTGGTGATGAAAACTGTTAATTTAGAGCCCTGGTCACAATTCATGTCAAGCAATAGGCCTACGTTTACCGCTTGCATTTCGGATGTCATTTCAAATTTCTTTCAAAAATTACAGTTTCTCTTCAGTTCCTTCAAGCTCATGTTTTGTAACTTTGGCTGACTTTGCTGAACTCATCACAGCTGCACAAAACTATCACCAAATAAGCCCAAGCTATCACAAAAATGCCTTGAACACAACTCCAACCAAATGGTCAACACACTCCTAAAATCCTAACATCCTCGAAACTACATATTAGGGCTGTAACGATACACTCAACTCACGATTCATTACCTACGGTTCGATACACCCCACGATTTCAAATTTGCCAACATTATGAACTTTATGAATAAAAATTATGATAGTTTATATTAGGTACAATAGGTTACAAGAGGCTACTAATCATTTTTAAAAGTTTCTATTAATAATGATGATGCTTGGAAGCACTATCACTTCATATCGTGTGGTTGCTTTCTGGGCTGATGGGTATCGAAACGTTAAAAGGGTGTATCACGATACGGCCTGCTTGTATCACGATACAGTATCGTGACTCTGTGTATCACGATTTCTCGGTTCGATAAAATATCGTTACAGCCCTACTACATATGCCTACTTTATTGAAAGAGAAGCCAAAAAGCTAATTAATTAATTTAAAATAATTTAATTAAAATACTCTACAGCTTCACTAACAGCACTATTCCACCACAAAGACAGCAATTGGACCATGCCAGTGAATATTTTGGCCTTAGAAATGAACAGAATTTACAGGAGGATTGAAATGAAGTCTCAGGAATTAACCATAAAGTTTAACATAAATCTCCATTTAGCATGCCAAAACGACATGGACCTACAGAGCATAGGCATAGGCCTATGCTTGCAAATCTTCATTGGTACTACACATTCAACTTGGAAAAGGGAAAGGAAACAAATCTACCGTGAAATTTTCTCAGAGTCTTTGTCTTCTTCAGGATGTAAACCTAAAAGCATTCCTGCTTCTATGTGTCATTGTTGTCGAACTGTACATGACAACTGAATGTCTTACATACCATTGGAAAGAGGAGAATATAGGCCGTTCAGAGTCGACGTGGTCATGAATGCGTGCGCATCGTCGACTCAAACACACCAGAGATAATGGAAGGATATTACGAGAGACTCCACTTTTCTGGGTGGTACTGCACTCTAGGGAGAGTGCAGACTCCATTCAGAAAGAACGGGCTGCAGCGCTTAGAGCCGTATCTCGACAGCGGCCACTAGGAGAACTGCAGGCATGGGTAAAATCGGGATTGGTGATTCTGTATTTAATACTGGGTGACGGTGCAGACACTAAAGAGAGAAAAACTGCCGTTCTGAAGTGTCGTGTGTACGTTGATTAAAAATATAGAGATTCCGAAAAGTACACTTGTTATGCTATTTTGAGAGGGAAGAGGCTGTTCCAGAAGCATAGGAGATGTTTGTTGTTACAAGACATTAAACTACTGACTGGACTGATGACATCGCCAGGAATACCCGTGTCCGTGGTGCCCACTGCATATCTGAGGTTAGCCCGAGCATCCGTTATCTTATTTCGGAAAAAAACACCTGTCGAGTCTCTGTACAAGTGAACGGAGCATGGACGATTTTGAGGCAGCGGTGTGCACGCTAAATGACGTCATACTTGTTTACAAACTGTAAAGGGGTCTATAAGCTTTCGAATGGTACCCCACATGTCAAAATTCACAGCCATGATGTCTATACAAACATGCATCAAAGAGTGTGAGTGTGTATAATTGTTAATATATAATTGTATAATTGCATTTATAATTGTTTTTTTTTTTTGTTTTTTTTTCAGAGGATGGACTTGGGAGAATGTGAGAAGGTCCATGACCTGGCCCTCCGGGCGGACTATGAAATTGCGTCCAAACAGAAGGAATTCTTTTTTGAGCTAGATGTAAGTTGTTAACCATGTTAACTTCAATGATTTGTGCTATGTCAGTTTTCACGTAGTTGATTCTGGTTTTGGTTGTTACAAGTTGTGAATGTTGTCATGTTTTGCAGGCAGCAGAACATCTGCAGTCATTCATCGCTGACTGTGACAGAAGGACCGACCTTGCCAAGAAACGTCTTGCAGAGACACAAGAGGAGATAAGTGCTGAAGTTGCAGCAAAGGTTTGCCACAATCACTTTCAAGTCTTTTAATTTGTATTATTTGTATTCAGACACTCCTGTTCAATGTAAGCAGTTGTACGTTCATGGATTTATCTATTTGTGTGTGTGGGTGGGGTGGTGGCGGCTGAAAAGTTCAGTGAAGCCCCAATTAAACTATGACTATGAGGATAAGAACATTTGTTAATTAATGGCGTAAGCACTGGTGGAATGAATTTAAAAATGAGTTTAAATGTTCTACAACTCTTCTCGTGTGTTTTTTTAACGTTACAATG
>NC_085858.1:18803734-18926234 GCF_034702125.1 Engraulis encrasicolus
CTACACTTCCCTAATGAATTGAATGTTGTCACATTGGCAAAAATTAGCAAGCGACTGATATTGCTGTTTTCGTGCTCAAATTAAGTGTAACCAACTGTCGGGTTATGTGTCGCAGGTGAGAAAGTGCACATTTTTCCAGCGACACCTCTCCTTGTTACCAAATACCCTGGAGAGTGTACACCACAAATACGCCAAGACACAAATATTGAGTTTTAAAATAATATTTATTAACTGACAGAAATCTAAAAGAGTCCCGGGGCACCCCAAATCTATACAAGTCCGAAATTCCAAACCCAGTCCCATGTCCATTTCCTTGGAGATCCCCCCCACAGTCATCAGTTCCGAAGGAGGCGGAGGAGCGGTGGCCAGGTGTCCATCCATTGCGAGGCTGGGGAGACAGGAAGAGCTTGGTGACAGTAGGCTTGATTCCATAGGCAGTCCAAATGACACTCACTTCCATAATTAAGTAGGCTACGCAGGTAATCGCTGCACTTATTCCACGTGATTTATAGGGGTGGTACGGTTCACAAAAGTCACGATTCGGTCCATATCACGGTTTCAAGGTCACGGTTTTCGGTTTTGTACGGTTCTGTTTTTTTATTTATTTATTTTTTTAAATAAATAAAATTCATTATGCACTGGAAATGTATAATATAAAAATGACAATGAAAATGTAAGCTTATCATGGGCATGTTGAATTTGACTTCATTTAAGGCCACACCAATTTAATTTGTTGGTTCTCGGATTCGCCGCTTGTATTTTGTATCAAAATGAAAAAAAAAAAAAAAACAGTTTCAATACCCCAAAAAATGAAATCGCTTAAAAAAACCCGAGGACTGCATGTTTTCATGAACGGAGAGGTGTCTCTTTAGTAGTTGGAGGTCATGTGACGTAGAGAACCAATAAAATCACTCCTTTCAACATGCCGATTACGACTAGCGAATCAGGAAACGCGTTACATTCAAATGGTTTTACAGACAAATATGCAATGGCAAGTTGAAGCCCCTGTGGGTTAGCAGTAGCAGCGGTGAAACACAGTATGGCTCTTAGTGGAATTAGTGGAGTGGGATAGCAGTTTTAAAAAAGTAATACAACAACTATGGTCCCGCTTGGAGGAAGCAACCCCCCGGGTTACCGGTAGCTTAATTTCTCCCCCTTCCTCGTTCACAGGCAGCCCGACGTTTCAGAATAGAATGTTCGACTTCGCTCAACTATCCGAGTTCACATGTGCCAGCGAGTTTTGTGTTCTCAACCAGGCGAGTTTTGCAACGGACGAGAGAGTTACTATCACGGTAGAAACAGCGAAATGACTTCAGGATATTTTAAACACGAGAGAGTCACAATCACGGGGGAAAACTAAATGGCCACACAAAAACGCATTGCCACACAAAAACGCATTGCCACACAAAAACGCAGACGCAGCGCACTAGTGCTGTCGTGTCTATTCGTAGCGCTTGCTTAGATACCACACTCATTATGCAGAGGGAGAGCGCTCAAAAACGGGAAAATAGACAAAACCCAATTCACCTCAGATTCCACTGTAAACATAGGCTAGGCTATTTGTGCCTAATGATTTTAAAAATTATGACATTTTTAGCAGGGTTTGTTAAAAAAAATCCATCCATCCATCCATCCATCCATCCATCTATCTTCATATTGTAACTCTGTACTTATGCCGTGTGCGTAGCCTTATTGCAGAAAAGGCTGGTATGTTGATCTTACTAGTCAAACACATACTGCCTAAAAGGCTACTAATTTGGTCTTTTCTACCAGCCAAACTGCTTGTAGTCAAGATGTGTTAGTTAGGTAGCCTACTGTCATGTCTTTTATAAAGAGCACATTTGGAAGACTAGTCTATAGCACATGAAATGCTCCAGGTCTTTTAAAATATAGCAACAATAATATAATAATAATAATAATAATAATAATAATAATAATAATAATAATAATTATTATTATTTTTATTATATTATTATTTTTATTTTTATTGTTGTTGTTGCTATAATTATTGCTATTGTTATTATTTTAATTATTTTTTAAAGCTGAGTGCGTGTGTGTATGGGGTGGTGAAAACATTTGGGTGCACATACATTTTGTGCTGGTGCACCTAAAAAAATGTTTAGGCGCACCAGTGCAACCAACGCAAAAGTTAGTCTGGAGCCCTGAAGTGCCAAGAAAAAGTCAAGAATCTGAATCAGATTGGACTGTTTGTTTTGTTAAAATTTAATTACTGTAACTTTTTCTGTTACTAGTAGTATTTTGTGCACATTCTGTACTCAAAGAAGAGTGAGATTACATTATTTTTGGTCTTTTATTTTATTGATTTTGGGACTTGTGCTTGTTGGTCACTGTTGTAAGTGGTCTAACATTCTAAAGTTGTACTTTTATAGCTTGTAATTCCATTGATATGGTCACAATGCTGTATTTGCTGTCTTGTTCAATGAAGACTGCGGTTTCAGACTGTTGAATCATCTCAGTTTATTCAAACCAGATTAATATAATAATTGCCATATGAGCTAATTTTGTGCCTGGTCTATTTGGCTGCCTTAATTCCCTTCTACACTGTCCTTCTCCATGTCCAGGTGTTTGCCTGTCTTGCACCTTCCTTTGGAGGTCCATGTGAGGCTGATATACAGGTGGTATAACATAACAGTCCCCTTATTACATCCGTGGTATTACCACACGACTAATTTTTTTTTTTTTTTTTTCGCCCTCTCGCTTCAACTTTTTCCTGAAAAAATCCGAGAACCAACAAATTAAATTGGTGTGGCCTAACCTGTAACAAGGTGAAGTTACTGAAAGAGGAAAGATATCAATGATTTTAACATGCTCCATTTATTTCACAAAAAGGGAGAACTAAGTCCTAACTTTTAAGTTGACAAATATTCAAATATTACTTACTATAACACATTTGATGTGTAAAAATAAAACAGCTACACTCCTGTAGGCAATGGGACCATTAGGTCAGTGCAGTATGACTATTTTGGTTAATGACACACTGAGAACGAATTGGACTTTTATTTTGATACCGCTTTCTGCGAGTTTTGCGCCTAAGATGAAAGTTGCTTCCTATCATGAAACTGCCGGCCGTGAGAGGCATAGAAGTGAAATCAGAAGTCAAATTCAATTTTAAGTGAACAAGTGATAGGGTTAGGTTATGTTAAAATGTGACAATTAAGGTAACAAATAATTTAAAAAGATCGTTTTTTTAGAATTGTAGGCCTATGCACAAGAATGTCTCAAAAAACTCCTGTGAAGCTGAGCCTGTTAAAACAGTCAAGTTTTATTTTGGTTATAGTGTTAAACATCAATGTTAACTAGGCAACAGCACAAAGTCCCCTTCATTCCATCAGAGTTTAACTGGCCTCATATAATTAGGCCTAACAGTTAAGGACAGCGCAGTGAATCTGATGGACATGTTCAGTTATCTCGCATTGGGATCCCCATTCAATGCCACGTGGATATAGCCTACACTAGGCTACTGTAACGTAAGTCATAGTCTACTTTGTTCTGCTAATCTGTCATTTTTTGTAAATTCATGTTCATTTAATTTAAATTGGTCAGAATAAAGGCTGGGGGCAGTCACTTGCGCTAACGTGGAGAGAGAGCTGGGAGAGGGAGACGCTGCTGACCGACCTGCACTTGCGCAGGCTACTGTAGCCTACTGTAGTCAGCTGGTGCATGCTGTTACATTATGCATTTCAGTTGGCTGATAGAAATCAGTCTTTCCACACCCAATTTCCTATGTAGTCTTTGTGTTCTATGCTTGTAAAAGTAGTAGAATTTTAATTGCGTCGTGCGCCAGAGGTCACTCTCTCTCTCTCTTTTTTTTTTGGAAACCGTGGACACCGTGCGGTTGCGCACCACCCCGTTCCGTGACATCCAGACCGTACGGTTTCGGTTTGCGACGCAAACCGTTCCATGCCTAGTGATTTACAACACTGCACTCGCTAGTCTAGGTTAAACATTAGGGGTGAAGTTACACAGCACTCGCACACGGCACGGCTCACTGCAAACAATGTGTGCTGCGATTCACCTGGGTAGGCCAGCGGTGTTAAAAGTGAGTCCAAGTACAACTGGGTTTGGAGAGGGAGAGAGAGGGGAAATATATGCAATGTCATCTCATAATCATGGAGTTCCTCATGCGATTTCATCTGGGTCAGTCAGAAATGCATGCACCCTGCGCACCGGGAAGTGTGTTTTTTCAAACAAGAAAACTGGTTCATCATATGCATGGCTTAAACTGACTTTAATGTTTGCCAACGTGCTAGTTTTCCTCTCATAATAGCACCTGGCGACTGTGACCACAGTTAGATGACCTCGCGCGCGTAAACCCATTAAAATATAGCCTAGCCTTCTGTGGCTATTCAGAGCAATATGAACCAATCAGGTCGGCGTTGCTATTAAGCAAAATACATCCCTGATGTCTACTTAACTAAAATAAGATGCATTTGTCTAATATTTGGAGACATCGCCTTGCTCTTTCTGCGGGGAATTAAGCGCCTCTCTCCCTCGCTCTCTCTCTCTCCCTCTCTCGCCCACACACACACACACACACACACACACACACACACACACACACACACACACACACACACACTGTTTGGAGAGGACGCATTTAAACTGTTACAGTTTAGGCAGTAGGGGAGAGCAGGGACTAATGAAACACGGGACGAATGAAACACTGTGATTTACTCGAAAACTTTAACATATCCGAAAGTATGAAAAGTCAAAGTTGTCAGGTTTACAGGCAAAGGGGATTTAAGTGTCAGTAGACACTGTCGGGACGAATGAAACACCCGTTTCATCCGTCCCTCTCGCCCATTGACTTAAAGCAGGATCAAAATAAAACAAATAAAATAAAATAAAATTCTCTCTCTCCCTCTCTCGCCCACACACACACACGCGACGTAGCCTGTAACGAAACTCTTTCCACTCTTCGCAAGACCTAATTCCAATTGACTCGTCTTGTTGAATAGGCCTCCCAGCCAAACTCACAAGCTAGATAGCCAATAGTTTCGATTGTGCTGCTTGGAGATGAGGCATTTAAACTGTTACAATTTAGGCAGCAAAGAGAAGACTGCGGTCTTCCCGGTGTGACACCCCAGCCGTTTTTTAATGGGAGATGACTATGTTCCAACTTGTCTTGAGCACCGTCGTAGCGCAACAAGTCATTATCGTAAACATAGCCTAGATAATTGGAAATTACAAAAAATAGGCTACATTTTATAGACTTTGGCTATAGGCTAAGCCGACTCCTCTACCTGTTTGAATTAGTGCAGCCTTACAGGGAGGACGTTAATTTGGCATAGGTCAACTGCAAGAGACTACTAATTTGTGACTTGACGTGATGTGTGAATAATTAGGCTACGATATGCAACAGGCATATTTAGCCGCACTCAGTCATTCATTGGGTGAATGTCCCGACCCTGTGTATCCGCGTGCATGCATGGGGTGGGGAAAAATACATCAAGCGTGCCATCACCACCCATCCCCCCGGACCCACGAAACCCACTGAAGATCCAAGCAATTGTAGTCTGTCAGTATTTTAGTGTGTGCCCAGGTAGTTGAATTCCTGGCATGGCCTGGTTATCTCAATATTGCCAAGAAGATGTTTGCCCTCAGGCTAGTCTGTTCACAAAGCGCATGTTCGGTTTGCTGTAATAGGCTACGATCAGTAAGCCTCAACTTGTCTGTCGTGTCTTTTTCTTCTTTCGATATTTTGTAAAATAGGCCCACGTTAAAGCCTAAATACGATAATAGTCCTAAATAAGGCTAATAAAGTAAGCTAAATAAGTCAGGCCTAAATAAAGTTGTTTTAGCCTATGAACTCAGGCAATGCAGACATTTGCGGAGGGATTTTGGATATCTTGGCCTATAGGCTACCGGCTTTATGAACTTCATGACTGGGCTACAAGATAGTCGGGTAAACAAGGATTGACTTGTAGACCACCAACATCTGATGCTGAAGTGGGGGAGGGTGGTTTTTTCACTTCAAATGTTCCCCGACACAGACACACACACACACTACACACACAGATACGCGCTAATCGCTCTCTGTCTCTCTTTCTCATTGTTGCTATACGTGCATCTGGATAAGCATAGGCAGTGTGGTCACCCAGCACATTTTCATAGAAATGCTGTGTTTTTTTTTAATGAAATCTTTATTCAGTTATTTGTGAACAGTCTCTGCGTTTCTCTTTCGATGTTGCGTCACCGTGGACAAGTGTCTGCTCGAAAACTTAATGCAAAGCGGCTAAAATTTTCAGAACGTGTTGAACTTTTCAGAACATGAATGTTTGTCTGTGGGGGAGGGGGTGGGTGCAGCAGTGCAGTGCAGTGCAGTGCACGGGACTGCACAGCCTTTTGTGACATGTCGTGGCGCGACAGGTTATCCAGCCTCCGAAGGAGTCATAGTTCCCCAGTCATACTGTTGGTTCGCATCTCCACCGAAGCAACTGAATTTGCAGTCCTAATCACAGATGATTAGCCACACCTGGTGTAACAGATGTCTTGTCATGTGTGCATCACATCCCCAGTTAACCGGAATCCCGTCGATTGCGCACAACAGCGCATTGAAAGGATGAAATGTTCACAAGCACCAATACAAAAAAATGTCTTCAACCTATTAGTCCGTAGGCTTTCCTGAGGATATCCGTTCCTGACTTGAATAGGTAGTGCAGAAATAATTAACAGACATCACTTAGCCTATAAGTTAGGAGCGGAATTGAGACGGTGAATGCAGGACAGAATAATGAAAACAAAACACCGTCGACTGGCGGTCTTGTTTAGGGATCACGCTTGTGTTATTATCAAATAGCCTACCCAATGTTACGTGCAACGCGCAATTGGCTGACTCTTTCCACTTGTAGCCTAAAACTGAGGGAGGGATCAACGTACAATGAGCTACACTGAAGCAGATTACTCTGCTTCGCAAAAAAAAAAAAACAGTGCACCAATAATACCCCCGTCTTCAACCTACTATTTAGGCTACCAGATATATAGGCTAGTAATAGTATTAAGTTGTGCTACCTTGTTTTTTGTGGTAACGACAGTGTAGATCAGGTAATAGCCTGCAATAGGGGAAGCGGCATGCGCCAGTTTTAAAGACGGAATGTCGTCGCCAAATGTAAAATCACCTCTCTCATGCTGACATGACGGGGCACTACTTCATTAGGCTACAATGTTGTTCATGTCTGTTTGACTCACACTATACGAGTGGTTCAATTTGTGTTTTTGTGCTCATCGCACAAATGAGACAGACAGGCTTGCTTGATAGGGCTACACAAAGCAAGCGACATCGGTCCACTCAAAATGGTCCGAACTCCGCCGCTTGATTTCATGTCTCCTCAGTCTCTCCATTACGGTTTATTAGCCTACTCTGTTTTGCTATTTTGGTTATTCTTAGCCCTGGCATTAGAGATGAAGCAACTGTGATCAGTGAGGTTGTGGAAACGGTTGAATAGGCCTATGGTCCTAAATTGGAAGCGGCCGATGCCAGTTTTGAAGACAGAATGTCGTCGCCAAATTTAAAATGCGATCTCTCTCATGCTGGCGTCACGGGACACACTTAATTACAATGGTGTTCCTGTCTGATTGACTCGGTTTTAATTGTCTTTACCGGTTCAAATTGTAGTAGGTATGCAAACTCTGTATCCTGAGGATAGGCCTACCCGTTCCTGGCTTGAATAGTGCCGAAATAAGTTAGGGACGATTGGGAGACGGTGAATGCAAGACAGAAAAAAAGTCGAGTTTAAATTCACATGGTGGTCTTGTTTAGGGCTCACACTTGTGTTATTATCAAATGCCCTATCAAATGCCCAATGCTAAATAAAACATGCAATTTGCTGACTGCATTTCTACTACTACTAAAACTGGGGGATGGACAATCACGGGAGCACAGACAGACGTACAAGCACAGGCAGACGCTGCTCTGCAAAAGCAGTGCTATACTGCCCCCCGCATTCCGAATGGCCACAGGGTGTAATGATCACGGTGCGCTGCCGCGGCACGGCACGGCACGGTAATGAGCAGATTGAAGTTACACCATCTGTAAGTCTCCTACAGAAATACGACCAAGTCTTGTGCCTTGTCTTTAAAATATCGCCACACTTTAGATGTCTTTGTCCGTTTATTGGGCTGATTAGTGGGGCCACTGTTACATTCCTCTTCGTTTGACACCGACACCCTTGGACGTGCAGCCTCTGTCATTTTCTCCGCTTCTGTTTTCAGCACGTACCTCGCGGCTCGCGCAAATCACTTTTTTTTTTTTATTGGGCTGATTTGTGGTGCCACTGCTACCTTCATCTTCGTCTGACACTGACACCATCGGACTTTCAGCCTCTGCCATTTTCTCCGCTTCTGTTTAGCACGTCTACCTCGCGGCTCGCGCAAATCAATTTTTGTTGTTGTTGCGCAAATCACGTTATCGGCGGTATGTTGAACACTTCGACTTATTTACGCAATTGACGTAATCGATAGCGGTTAATAGTCTGGGCAGCCCTAGTTTTGAGACACGATCACATCTTTGAGGGTCACAGAACGCTTTCAGTTTGGCACCTTTGGCAGTTAGGGCTGTGGAACTGCGTACATTATCAACCAGACAATGGAGACAGTGCACACCTTTTTTGTCTCAGTGTAAGTTCAGCTGCTTGACACTGCTGTTTTTTTTATTGTTGTCTTTATTAATATTGAGAGATACATCAAGAACAAGACGGCAATACACTTTGCAGTAGGCCTACAAGAATGGGGAATGATAAATTACCAACCGCAGTGTCAAGTGTATTTGCTTATTTCTTCTGACACTTGCCTCCTCGTCCTCAAGTCTCAGTAGTTACACATAAGGCATTTAAATGTTACTCAAATGGTTCTAGTTACTGAAGAAAGAAATACGTTATTCTTGTGTCCCCATAAAATACATTTATTTAACAATTTGCACGATATTAAAAACCTGTCCGTATTTCCATTAGGCTGTATTCTGTTATCTCTTCGCATTTGCACATAATTAAGTAAACGCGTCCTGAATCAACGATCAGCAGATTCATCCCAAATCGCAAATTTAGACCTGTCACAAATGTCAATTAAGAGTTCAAAGCATTCAAACGTATGAGTGGTTCTGGGTCGGTAAAATGAGTGGATTGGACTTATCATTGAATATTTGAGCTCAATTAATATAGCTTTACCCTAATGACAAACTGCAATAATAGGTCTACTACATATGCTACTATTTTTTTTATTTTATTTTATTTTTTCAAACAGGATTACAGTATTTTTTGTTTGCAATGTTTGTGTTCAAAATACAGCCCTTTTTAATGGGCTGTATATAGCCTATAGGCCTAGTATCAATTATTTAACTTTTTTGGTTGGTGTGTGCCGTGAGATTTTTTTTCAATGAAAAGTGTGCCTTGGCTCAAAAATGGTTGGAAAAAAACACTCAAACATACTCTCTCTATTAATCAAAGTGGCCAGTAAATATACTTTTCTACCAGCCGAACTGAATTTTCACCAGCATTTGGCTGTTAATTTAGAGTGCTCAAGGCACATACCTTCTTGCAGTATTCCAAGAACCTGGCTCAGTAGTAAATCAGGTTAGGGTAACCTTGACGTAGTGATGCATTATCCAAATAGAAGAGCCTGGAGTGCTCATTTTCTTTACGGAATTACATCTGTGGGCTCTTTATTAGCTTACACAGGTTTTTTAGTTTTGCTAGTAGATGTTAAATCTTACTGGTCTAACATACACTCTCCATTAGTCACAAGTGGCTGGTAAGTATACTTTTCTACCAACCAAACTGAATGGCTGCTGTTATTTTAGAGCCCTCAGGGCGCATGCACACAAAACGCGTTCAGGCCGACTGACCTGTGCTGGTGTCTGTTTCTGTACCTTATCTTGAATCGACCAAATTCTGTCTGTCTTGCAGCCATAGTTACTGTATTTGCAATAAACTGAAACACAAAACAATATTGACCTGACTGACACGCTCTTGCTGAAAATCTGAGCGTTTGTGAACCAGATAAAAACGACAGAAAAGAATGTATTCCTCTGTGAAATGTGTTGACAACCTAGTATAGACGTCAGCAGGTTCACCCCGATAACACGGTCACATGTGGTGAAGCTCACAATCTGGTATGAAAAACGTGAGTTGTTCAGTGTTAAGCGTTTTTGAATGTAACGGGTGCGAGAACGGGCACCAGCACTGTTCTCGACGGCCTAAAAACAGCAACAGAGATCACGCACACAGAGATTACTCATAAAGTAAGCGAACTAAAAAGAACACAAAAAGCTTTCATGGTCTTCTTGGGAGGGGAAGCTTTGCTCACAGCCTTGTTATGAAAGTATTGTAATTATCTAAATAATTTTGTTTGTATAACACAGGATGTTTACAGAAACTCCATGCCAGCTTCAAGCTTCCAGCAGCAGAAACTCCGGGTGTGTGAGGTGTGCTCTGCCTACCTTGGTCTCCATGACAATGACCGGCGCCTGGCGGACCACTTTGGAGGAAAGCTGCATTTGGGATTCATAGAAATTCGCGAGAAGCTTGATAAGCTTAGGGTAAGATGATGTGTACGAACCTGAGTGTCTGTGTGATGTACTTGGTTTGCTTGTGGTTTGGTTTTGGTTTTGTGGAATCATTGGAAACCACATATTGGTTGATTTTAATGTACATTTTTCATTTGTGTGCAGTTTTGATTGAATGTTTTCTGGGCATGTTTAAATTCTTTTCTGGGTTTCTGTCCTTAGAAATCTGTGGCAGAGAAACAGGAAACGATGAGGACCAGGAGACGGGAGGAGCGAGACAAAGAAGAGCAACAGGAGAGGGAGTGGGAACGCGAACGAGAGAGAGAGCGTGAGAGGGAAAGGGAGAGGGAAAGAGAGCGAGAGAGAGAAATGGAGAGAGAACGAGAACGACGTATAGACCGAGAGAGACGGAGGTGAGTTGATGAGAAGTGAGGTGAGGTCTTGACTATTAGTGTATGTGTAAACCAGAAATGACAAAAGCTACCAAGTAGCCGAGGTCGTTGAAGTTTTGCCACCAATTCATTGTATTCGCTCTGGACGTGATTATTGACAAGTTTGATTTAGCTAATCACATAAGGGCTTTGGCTTGTCAGCCTGGTACATTAGAAGATACAGTGCCCTCCATAATTATTGGCACCCCTGGTTGAGATGTGTTAAAAGCCTTAAAATAAATTCAGTGTTTATTGCAGAAGAATACTGTCACACTGAAAATTGTAGGAAAATGTAGGCTTCAACTCAAATGAATTGTAGGAAAATAAAAAAAATCCCTGACTAAAAAATAATTATTTTTCATTAAATCACCTGTTCCACAATTATTGGCACCCTTAATAATTCCCAGGAAATAAATATAATTGAAGCATTTCTGTCATTTCTACAGTAGTTTACAAAGTTTACCAGAGTATGTAGGAACATTTAATTAGTAATTCATCACTTCCTGTTTCCCTGGGGTATAACTATGACGTGACACCGAGGCCATTTCTCTTATCCACTCTTAAACATGGGAAAGACAAAGGAACACAGCATACAAGTGAGGCAGATGTGCGTCGACCTTCACAGGTCAGGCAGAGGCTACAAGAAGATTGCCACTCAACTGCAGCTGCCCATATCTACTGTGAGAGGAATAATTGAGAAGTTCAAAACAACTGGATCAGTGGTAAACAAGCCTGGACGAGGACCCAAGTTTATTTTGCCACCACGCACAGTGAGGAGGATGGTAAGAGAAATCAAAATATCTCCAAAGCTCACTGTTACAGAATTACAACAAATGGTAGCATCCTGGGGTCACAAAGTCTCCAAATCAACCATCAGGCGCTGTCTACACGCCAACAAGCTGTTTGGGAGGCATGAACGGAGAAAACCTTTCCTCACCCACAATCATAAACGCAAACGTCTGGAGTTCGCCCAGCGGTATTGGGGCTTCAACTGGGACCGTGTGCTTTGGTCAGATGAGACCAAGATTGAGCTTTTTGGCAACAAACACTCTAAGTGGGTCTGGCGTGCCACGAAAGATGCGCATGCTGAAAAGCACCTCATACCCACTGTGAAGTATGGGGGTGGGTCAGTGATGCTGTGGGGCTGTTTCGCTTCCAAAGGCCCTGGGAAGCTTGTTAGGGTGCATGGCATCATGAATGCTTTGAAATACCAGGACATTTTAAATCAAAATCTGTTGCCCTCTGCCAAAAAAGCTGAAGATGGGTCGTCACTGGGTCTTTCAGCAAGACAATGACCCTAAACATATGGCCAAATCTACACAGAAATGGTTAACCAGACACAAAATCAAGCTCCTCCCATGGCCATCTCAGTCCCCAGACCTCAACCCCATTGAGAACCTGTGGGGTGAGCTGAAGAGGAGAGTACAGAGGAGAGGACCCAGGTCTCTGGATGATTTAGAGAGATTCTGCAAAGAGGAATGGCTGAAGATCCCTCTTTCTGTCTTTTCCCATCTTGTGAAACATTATAGGAGAAGATTAGGTGCTGTTTTGTTGGCAAAAGGGGGTTGTACAAAATATTAACAACAGGGGTGCTAATAATTGTGACACACATTATTTGATGTCAAATAATTATTTCTTTATGTGGGATTTTTTCCCCACTGATTAAATGCACTTGTATTGAAGGTTGGACTTTTCTCTTTTTTTCCATTAAGGTCCCATATTATTTAGAGAAAAATAATAATAATTGGAAGCTAAAAAACACATCTCAACCAGGGGTGCCAATAATAATGGAGGGCACTGTATGAACATTCCGATTGGATTTTGCTGAATCGCGTCACAGGTCATTATCACAATATTGGCTGACATTCACTCTGGTCGACCAATTTGCTTTGCTCCTGGCAAATTTGCTTTGGTCGCTCAATTCGCGACCCTCCATAGAGAAATCAACACCTTTTTTGCTCTGGTCTCTAAGTGTACACCTGTAGTTAGCCCTATCCATTGTTCCAGCTGCGCATGATGTTAAAGTACTACACCATACCTTTGCATTGAACTGTCAAGGAGATTTTAACTTGTGCTTTGAAAGTTCAGTGAATATGTCTACTACGAATATATCTGTAAATGCTTTTTTAAGTATATCACCATTAAGGTTAATGTCCATCATCGCACAGGAACAATGTTTTTAGGAAAGAAAAATGCTTGAGGTGCATCTCAGCACTGCTCAGTATATTCATACTCCCTATCAACAATAAGTAACAGTGAAAATGCCCCTCTGTTGCCTTTGTCCTTTTCAGATCAAGATCCAGAAGTGCGGAGAGATACAGGTGAATGTTACATTTGTATCTTACTCCTTAGGCCCACTGTGTTTTTGTTTTTGGTGTTACGCGCTGCTGTTACACCAACACATTTTACAGTAACAATAGTCATCAGAACACTTGAAATGAAGTCATGGCTCCACAATGCTATCATAATGGCCCTGGCAGATATGTTGGCACATTAATTAAACAGAAGCGGATTATGCGAGACAGAATTTCCGTATTCTTCATGAATGTACCCAAGATGTGCGGCATAGGAGGGACTCCACACAGAAGCTGATTCCATATCCCTAAATCAGGGGTGGGGAACCTTTTTCATTCGAAGGGCCACTTCAAGTTTATCCAAGGGTCATATACATCCTCCGAGGGGCGTATGGGCAGTCATGGGTGAGCGGTTAGGGCGTCAGACTTGCATCCCAGAGGTTGTCGGTTCGACTCCCGACCCGCCAGGTTGGTGGGGGGAGTAATCAACCAGTGCTCTCCCCCATCCTCCTCCATGACTGAGGTACCCTGAGCATGGTACCGTCCCGCCGCACTGCTCCCCATGGGGCGCCACTGAGGGCTGCCCCCTTGCACGGGTGAGGCATAAAATGCAATTTCGTTGTGTGCAGTGTGCAGTGTTCACTTGTGTGCTGTGGAGTGCTGTGTCACAATGACAATGGGAGTTGGAGTTTCCCAATGGGCTTTCATTATGACCACAAACCAGGATTTCTCCCTGCACTTTAGGCTTATATTGAAGGCAGCCACCTTTAAAACAGACTCCACCTTCTTTAGTTCCCCTCAATATAACTTAATTGTATGTAAATGTATTTTTTAAGTTTCCTTTACAAAATATGTCACATTTCATGTGAAGCTGCAATACATTAAAATTATATGGGGGGGGGGTTACAACGGCCTCAAGAGTCGCAAACGGCCCTCGAGACATGGGTCCCCCACTCCTGGCCTAAAAGAAGCATCACTCAGGCATGTTGAAAAGGGTAGCGTATGTTGGCTAGTCACCAGGGAAAAGGGAGGGAGAGTGGGAGGTTAAGGGAGAAATGTGGTGTGTTATTCATTCTATAGAGCTTGAAAGTCCCGCCCCTTATTTCACGGGACCTAAGCTGACCATCTAACAACATGGTAGCGAGTAAATATCTTCTGATCTCAGTCATTATATGCGCTGGACTACAAATATGCTGTTTAAGAGGCTAGATAACGATTATTAATGCATAAGTATCAATGTTTTGTTCCGAGGCCGTCTGCATGAAAAATTTAAAGAAACACAGCTTTCTAAAAAGTTTGGGGGTTCGCACGAAAAATTAAACAAAAATATCAGAAACAACATATATGGAGCTTGTGGCACAACTCGAAGGGGATCGATATATCATTTTAATACCGCCATTGGATTACATGCTACGATTTTCGGCTAAAAACGTTGTTGAGGTCCCATGAAATTGGGGGAAGTGACGTCACTTTCAAGCTCTATAGCTCTGTTCAAGGTTGCAGACGGTCTGTAACAGCAGGAAATGGTACAGTGGGGCATGATAAATGCTAAATGCTTTTTATGCCCTAATTTAATTTAGTGCAGGATGCTTCATTTGGTATATGAATATCAAATAGTATTGTTTTTTTATTCAGTCAACAGCATTCCTTTGCTTCCACAAAATATTGCTTTACACTGAAGTTAAAGTGTACTGGGCATTTTCAAATATGGATCTCTGAAGTACACATGATATGACGACACCTGACAGAAATGAATGCCTAACTAATTAAGTGTCTTCTGCAAAAGTCTATCTTTGGATTGTGTAGCTGACAGTGTTTGTAGCATGCAGCGGTGGTGTGGAGTTGGTTCTGGGAGGGAAAAAAACAATGATGCAACTTCATGTATGAGTTTTCTGAGTTAACTGTGGCACCTCTCCATGTTTTAGGGATGGAAGCAGCTCTTCTCGCCATGCAAGACGTCACAAGTCGTCGCGGTCGCGTGAGGAGGGAGGGGAGAGGGATAGAGACAGAGACAGAGAGAGGAGGCACAGACACAGGCACAAGGACCGGCATCGCTCACGCTCCCACTCTCACCCTCACTCCCACAAGAGCAAGAAGAAGAGGTAATGGACTTTTGCTATAGACCAGGGCTGTCAAACTCAGGTCCCATTAGTTAGGCCACTGTGGGCCAAATTTGTGTTAAACACCCCTGCTATAGACACTGGCACACTATTATGTCCTTCGGCCCAGACTTTTATCATCTTTTTATTCTGCTGTAAGACACAGATGACAATGACTGACATCCACATTCAGGAAGTGTAGCAATTAGCCCTGAACTCAGAGCATTCATGGTAAATATTAAGAGGTTGAAAGAAAAATGTCTGCACACTTAAATCCCCTTTGTGCTCTTTTTAATGATAGGCCAAGCTTTTGGCATTCGGACCGAAAGCTTGGCCTATTATTAAAAAGAACACAAAGGGGATTTAAGTGTGCAGACATTTTTCTTTCAATTTTACAGTTTTTGTTAATGTTTGGCACCTTTTAATCGTGAGTGTGGTGTGATCCGGTTAAACACAATATTGAGAGAATAAAAGTCAGATTTGAAATGATAGCTGGCCATAGGCTAAAACCAAGTGCATTCTGTTCTAAATAAACATCCCATGGATACTCAAATCCTTGGGTGTTCTTGCTATGACATATCAACATGTTTGTGACATATCCCCTCCCACGGTTGTTGTTCCTAGGTCGTCCAGGGACCGCTCGCCCCACCAGAGGGAGAGGGGCTACTCTCCGGGCCAGGAGGAGATGGGCCAAGAGGGCATGGGCCAAGAGGGCAGCCGCGGCGGCATGAATGAGGTGCCTCCGCACAGGGACACGGAGAGGCTGATGATGGACGAGGAGTGGTCGGCCTCCCCAGACGTGCCCAGGGGCCGCGAGGAGCACTCGCCCTCCCCGGACAGGCGCTCCAGTTCAGAAGAGCGGGAGTCCGGGGAGCTCTAGAACAAAAAGACCGGGATTGGGAAGAACGGTTTACCGAGCCACTGAGAGCATGTGTGCAGGGCAGATGGAGGTGGTGTGTGTGTGTGTGTGTGTGTGTGTGTTGAATGCGTGTGTGTGCCTGCGTGTGAGAATGTGAGCATGTGTGGATGACTGATGTACATTTACTACTATATGAATTGTGGGTGGCAGCAGCAGGAGGGTGAGGACCAGGGTCAGGGCCAGGGCCAGGGCGAGGTTAACGGGTTTGGGCAGAGCAAGACGAGGTGCCTGACGAGCAGAGGGAGCTGCAGTGTAGGGAACATACATGTGTAACCAGACGTGGAAGGTCGATTACCTCAGCGTTGGTAGACCATCTCCTTTGAGGAGGGCGTAGAGTGGCTGAGTGGAGTGGAGGTGGTGCAAGATGGAGTGGAATGTGGAGATCCTACCAAAGGCTTCATTTTAGCTTTTTTTTTTTTTTTTAGTACATTTTTTTTTTTAAACTGAAATCATTGTTTATGGATACTTGCTCCCTTGTCACCGCTTAGGCCGGGGACATGCTTGCTGTCTGACTTAAATTTACGCACGCAACTGTGTGCGACTGAGTGCACATACATGCCAAAAGACCTATCAGAGATCTACGCACGATACTGGAGGTATCACATAGTGTCAAAATAGACATAAATTGTGTGCTTATCCTGCAGCAAGCACGTCCCCAGCTTTAATTGTATAAGCGATGGCTGTATGTGTCCAAATCCCCAAAACTCCTCTACAAATACAGTGTATATTCGTATGGATTTTTTTTCTTTCTTTCTTTCTTTTTGAGATTTACTGGCCACTGGTCGCCAAACAGTCTCACCTACAATCCCCTATGGTCAGACCAGAGAAGTGTTTCAAGTAAATGGTCAAGTGACAATACAGGGTGATTAAAGGGTAAATCTCTCTATTAAAAAAAAGTACCCTGTGAATTTGATCTTCTGGCACTATTAACAACTCTAGAACTACTCTCTCTGTACTTTGAGTTGATTTACAAACAGGATTGTCACTGAACTATTTGCTTCTAACATACGTGCCCTTGTTTCATCTTCTTGCCACTAAAATGTATTCCACTCCGAGTAGCAGAGACTGAAAGATTGTCATGCAGTCTTGCCAACAAATACATGGTTCTGATGGTGCAGAGCGGGAAGCAAAAATAAATCTCCACTTGACTTCAGTATGGTTATGTTTTCATGTGCTCTTAAGCCGTAATTTGGTGTTTCAGTGGACAGAGATCAGTTGTACATGATTCATTATCACTAAAGTGTGAAGACAGATGTTGATGGGGAGACTGGTTCCTACCTTTTTCTTTTGGATGTTTTTTTTTCCTGCCTGAAGCATACCAAGGAATGAGAGTGTGTGTTGGCATGCAGCTTTTTAAAGGTGATGGGCTGTATGGGCACCCCAGCTCCCTGCGCCATTCACAATAAAGATTTATGCCTCTAAAACGTGTGTGCACCTTTTGATGTGGGGTATAATGTAACTAAGCGGTCAAGTGTACTTAATTGTCAAAAATGTATGTAACAGGGTTATCACAGAAGTATGAAATTGCACATGACCAGTCTCCAATGTGCAGTTAAACTAAACATACGTAGAAGAAATTGACAAAAATCACCTACACACACACACACACACACACTGCTGTAAAACCACACATTACAAGAGGTTATTAATTGTCCGTTAGATAGGTCTGTCAGAAAAGCTGTGGCTTCTATTTTACACTGGTAGAATGGACAGGGCTGTATTAAAGGGGTATGCCACTATTTTGGGGCTTAATACAGGTAAAATGGTTGGCTGTGGTTTTTAAAGGTGGTAAAGTGTCTTATTTTTCACGTAAGACGTTGTCTTGCTTTAAGACAAGTTAAAAGAGGGAGCATGTCGCTAAGCTAGTGAAAGTCAATGCATCCGTGTAGCATGCTACAGTGATCCATTGACTTTCACTAGCTTAGCTACATACTCCCTCTTTTAACTTGTCTTAAAGCAAGACAACGCTTAACATGCAAAATAAGACACTTTACCACCTTTATAAACCCCAGCCAACGATTTTACCTGTATCAAGCCCCAAAATAGTGGCATAACCCTTTAAGCTATCCTGGGGCCCCTAGGCTACAGGTTATGGTGCTCGCCACCCCCCAAAAAGGCCAATTTTGCAATGAATGTTCATAGACATTGTCATAAATAGAAGCTAAGAATTAAGTATAGCACATCTACCAACTGAACTGAACGCAACAGATACAGTCCTCAAAATTGAATCTTGTCACAATTCTGCAATGTTTGACTTGTGGCCAATCAGGGGACCCCCATGCTGCAGCCATATCTAACCTGTACAATAATGGATTGCTGAACTGCCAATCCAGCCTACGATAGACTATAATAGTGTTTTTCAAAGTGGGAAGTTGGGAAAAGTATAGCAAAACAAAATGTGTAACTGAATAAATTGAACAATGTACACCAAAATAAACAAAAAGCTTGTGGCTCAGTATAAATGGGACTGCTGTTTTATATACCCCAGTGGGGCACTGACTCACATACCTAGATTATGGTTGTGAAAGGGGGTGTGTAAGTAGAAACAGTATGGCGTGGTCCTTGGCTGAAATCAACCGGTATATGGGAGCCTTGTCATGGTTAAGTTTGGGAACCCCTGGGCTAGAATATTTGTCTATTACCTGCTAGGCCTACTCATGAAAGTGTAGGGAGGGACGGTTCGCCCTTGAGTCAGAAATGGCCTCACAAAAAAGGGACTCACAAAGTTTATCATTCATTTTTTTAAGTGCTGCCTACAGAACAACAAAATCATAGGCCTACACTAAGACAGTTTCTGTGTTTGAAAATGACAAATAGAGTCACAGTTGGAACAATGAAAATATAATGTGGGTTGGATATTTGTTGTAACGATTCATAACACTATTTTAATGGGATAGATTAATTAGTTAGTGCCAGAAAATAACTAAAATGCTTAATATTGCTAAAAAAAAATAATAAGAAAAACAATAAGGCTCAACTGTGTTCGACTCTCATTACAGAACCTGATTGATGGAATCTACTGACAACGACCAAGCATTGTCAATTCCTAATGTTCCTTTCATATTTCATTTTACAACTTTGAGGGAGGGTAGATCCTAGGATTGCAAGGCATCTCGCGAAGTAAGCGAGTCACCTCTGCAAACAGACCTGAACCCTTTCAAAAATTCTTCTCGTTAGTGATTACGAGGACACGGGCGTCACCCCGCGTCGTTATTTTCCTTACTCATCAGTTTAAGGCATGAAGGTTTGAACGGGTGCAGAGAGAACTTATGTTGGGCGACAAGCGTTTCAGTCATGGTGGGGATATCAGAAACTTGTCATTAATTCGCAGATGTGGATAAGATCTTGTTTACAAGTAAGGATTTTTCATTGCTCTATTTGCATGATTTTTCATTTTTATGCGTATTTCAAGCAATAAAGTAAGTGAAGTACAACATTTACTTCTCGCAATGGATCATGGGTATTTTCTGACTAAAGCCAGTCAGACCTAGCTTTTCGACTACTGTAACTTCAGCCACTATGTTTAATTCTGCTTGGACTTCTTATTGTCATAAAACATACAAAACGTACACATGTCGGCTTATATTCACAAGCAACCCAAGATATCACAACACTGGCATCATCTCAAAACAACCTTTTTGGCTCATGTCGGCCACCATGGTATAGATTTATGACATCACACATAAACAATACGCGTGCGCAGCACATGAAGCAAGCAAGCTGTAAGGAACGATGGCGGATCTGTCCCTCGACGAATTGATTCGCCGACGAGGTTTCAGCAGCAACAGAGGGCCTGTTAAGAGGTAACATTCCCTGCGATATGCGAAACCATTTCTAAAAACAGATTTGACCGAACTCACGTACAGTCGATTAATGTAATTTTGACTGAAATGCGTTTCTAGTATCGCTAGCGTCCTGTTATTGGGTCCGCCTTCTCGTCAACACTGATTGGATCAAGGATGTTTCTTCCTTCCGAACCCTTCAACAAAGTGCATTTTGATTCGCTACTGACCATCGGTCCTGTGGCTAGTGTGTAAGCTAGCTGGTTTGCAACATTTCATTCAGTATTGTTTGTGTCAGGCGTTTTATGTTTTCATTTAATGAAATCCACTCTGTTGACTTATAAGTTGGGATATAGAAAATATAAATCTTCGAAACATTATTTCTGTTCAGTAAACACATCGTTGACCGCCCCAACCATTATAGCACTTGACAAAATGTAAGTAACTTTGGCTAACACTAGCTGGCAAGGTAACAACGTATGGACGGCTATTTAATAACATAATGCGTTTAATGCAATTTTGCTATGTACTAAACAAACACTGTTTTGCATAAAACCTGTATGTGGTGTACTGTATGTGGTGTGTCTGTCTGACAATTTTGGTTAGTCGTTGTCATAATGACGATTGACACGTTCTCAGGTCTGGTAGGTGATGCGCCCGGCCTGATTATTGGCAGGGCTGGGTATGCTTGGCTGGACGAAAGTCAAGCACAACTATTGTGTGCTCTCTGTTCGATATGTGCTCTTTGAATGCGTGTGTATTTCAAGACTGCACGTTTATCTTCCAGGCCTATGTTTGGTAGAGGAGCAGGCTCAGTTGGTAGAACGTTTGACGCACGTCAGAAGATTGGGGCTGGAGATGTCAGGCAGAGGCTCGGCAGTAGTGGACAAACGGGTCCAGGATCCAGTAAGTAACTTAATATTTTTTGAAAATTACAAAACAAGTGGCAGGTGCTTCTGTTTTGCGTACTACATAGCTGCGGAGAGGCATAATGGCACAATGTTGTCTTGTTCTTTCCTTCAGGTTTTCAGGTGAAAGATGCCAGGGAGAAGCTAGGCCAAAAGGATGCCCGCTTCTGGATAAGAGGGCGAGGGGGAGGTGGTGCAGCCAGTGGCGTGCAAGATGCACGGCAGATGATCAACTCCCGCAAACAGCTAGGACCAAACCCAGTGGGCAACCCTCTTCTTACCCACAAGACCCTTGGAGCGGGGCTGCAGACCACCTTCCAGGTCCATAACAACAATGGCGCACCGAGCGCCAGCATCAGACCGTTCCCATCTCCCCCTCAAGGACTGGGGCTGGGCGTCAGAGCAGGGCTTTTGCCGCAGCCAGGCGGAGGGATAAAGAAAGTGGTGGACGCACGGGACAGGTTAAGCCTGAAGAGGAGCATCACAGGAACGGCTCCTGCCACAAGCACACAGCCACCTATGAAAATCACTAAAACCATTCAGGTAGGGAGTTTCAGTGCTGTTCCCTGAACTGACTTTTTATCCTGGTAAAATCACAGGTGTTGGTACCACGTGTCTATGTAGGTCACTTTCAAGTGGTTCTTGCATTCAATCAGTTGAATCAAGGCCTTTGAGGAGGTGTTGTAGGTTCTCAGTTTTGTCTGTTGCATCTTCAATTTAAAGGAACAGTCCACCTTATTTCAGGACATTGCTTATATGGCCATGGGTGAATATAACATTACAAAGGATTTTTCCTGAAGGTTTTTGCAATGGCTTGTGTGACAGTAGGCTGTATCCATATTTAACATATTAACAGAAGTCTATGGTACCAAATAAAACATCATCAAATGTACGTATAAAGCAGTCTATAAAATGAATGTAAAGTTCACAAGAGTTAGAAATGGCCATTTTCCGGTAATTCCGTCCAGTGGCTTGATGCTAATGGTACCATTTACTTCCAGTGCTTGTGTTAAGCCATGCAGATAATGCAAATCTAAGTACTGAACACATTTGAGAAAAAAATATATGCACATTACTATGTAATACTTTGAAATATTGAAAATATGTGAAAATCGAAAAAGGGTGAACTTAACCATGCTATTTCAATATTGATCACCCAGATTTTTTTCGATTTTTTTCTACAGCATGGTAGAGAGTGAAATCATTTATTTTCTCTTCGTGTACCACTGTTTTTATTTTTGACCTCAGTTGCATCTCAGAACTTTCTTATTCAAAGGTTTGTCCTTGTCTTCTTGCAGCAAAGGCCAGTAGGAATGGCAAGTGACTTCCGTGTCAATGTTCCTTCCAGGGGACCTCAGGTGAGTAACGAGAGTCCTCAGGTGTGCCATTTGCTGTGTGGTGTGCAGCTAAGCACTCTACTATTTGCACAGCACCAGTGCAACTATAGGGTTGAAGTGTGACTGTATACGTACACCGTAAGTGGGCGACAGAATCATTATTTTCTTCATGGAGGGTTGACAATTTGAGCAGCCAAAGCAAATCTCAGGAATGAATTTTTTTTTAACATTATGGTAATAAGCTATGGCATGGTTCACTGGAAACTAATTGGAATGTTTATACAGTATCCTCGAATGTCCCAGGTTGATCAGCCATTTTGCATCAAGAGTGAATGAATTAATTGGTGCCTGTAAAAAAATACTAGATTGTGTAGAAAGTTACTGTATCATTATTGTAGCAATAAACACATTGTCCTCTTAATGTAACTTGTTGTGGTGAAATAAATGACTGGTTCTGTTATTCTTTAGAGATTGCTTTTATATTTACAATGCTGGGGGAGGGTAGATCCTAGGTTTGCAAGGCATCTCACAAAGTAAGTGAGTCACCTCAGCAAACAGACCTGAACCCTTTCAAAAATTCTTCTCGCTCGTGATTGCGAGGACACAGGCGTCACCCTGTGATGTTATTTTCCTTACTCATCAGTTTAAGGCATAAAGATAAACAGGTGTGCAGAGAGCCCTTGAGTTATGGGACAAGCATATCAGTCATGGTGGTGATATCAAAACTTGTTATTAATTCATAATAATGGACACATTCATGTTAAGAACTTAGTGTTTTGCAAGGGAATATTTATGTGTTTTTTGTGTTCTTTTTTTGTTGTAATTTCATCAGTGAAGTAAGGAAAGTACAACATTTACTGTTTGCAATGGATCATGGGTATTTTGTACCCGCCCCTGATTGTTCTACGTGGACTGCAGTAATTTCAGCCACTTTGGTGTGATAGTTTGCTTGGAACTCTTGATGTCATGCAAGGTTAAAAATACAAATAGATCTCAATTCACAAGTATTGTGAGGACTTCTGTGATTAGCCAAATTAAACATATTAATATATATCATGGTGAGAGTGAATAAATCGAATTCATGGCATACCCTCTTAAACAACCTCAGCTCTTTTTTTTTTTCTTTGGTGTACACAGACAGTGAGCGCAAATGTTCTTGTACATCATATGTGTTTTGTTTTCTCTCCATTACAGTCACTCCTAAATGATGGCGCTATCCCTGCAAAACAGATGAAGATAACCACTGCTAATAATCTGATACAGCAACGGGTAAGTAACTGCAGCACTCCTGGGTTCTGGCTGTCCCACACACGTGTATAGTTTCAGTGTCCAAATGGTTAAGGCTATTGCAGTTTCAGACAAGGCAACTTCTGTAAGTGAAGGTTTTGTCAGGACAAGTCCTAGCTCTGGAGAGCAAAAGTGACTGGGATGATTCTTTGGTCCTGGTTAAAAAAATAAAAAAACAGGAAAAAAGAAAAATGGGTTGGTTTGATCTTGGAGCAGCTGTAGACCAGTGGCGTGCACTTTCCACCCTCAACTTAACTGCAAAATTTGAGGGTGAAGTGCAGGTCCAATTCACGTTCTGTCTGATACACTTAACGGAAATGACGGTTGTCGCGGGTCATCAGAGTTTACCAACCGCCAATATACAATTCATCACGGAAGATACTGTTCCTTATGTTGACAATTTTTTCAAGTTACCCCTTTCTCTTATACACATGGCTATTGTCTTTGGAATCAAAACTATGCCGTCATCAGAGATCCGGCAGTTTAACCAATCTGACACTCAACTACGTAACAAACATGGCGGCCGTTGAGTGCGAAAAGTGTACGTAACTCCACACTTCAAAAAACGGCCGGTTTGAGAGCGTTATTTTTTTTTAAGGGCTTTTGTATTTATTTGTGATGGAAGTGGAGTGGGGAGAGGAAGTGGAGTGGAGTGGAGTGGGGAGAGGGAGTCGGGGAAGGGTAATGACCAGTGTAGGAATCGAACACGGGTCACCAGCGAAGTGGCCCAGTGCCCTAGCCTGATTTAGCCTGAGGTCTTATTGTTTTTAATCGTAAAAGTTTAAAAAATCCAACTCTACTCTGTCTTTCCTCCCTTTAGCCTGGGTCCATGGGATCATCATTATCATCCTCATCATCGTCGTTCTTCAGCAGCGCTGCCATGTCCGCTCCCATAACCAAAGTGGTGAAGAACGATGCCTACACTGCGCCACGTCCCCCCGCACCGGCTCCTGCCACACGGCCTGCCGCTGCTGCTGCTGCCTCCACAGTCACAAGGCACGCCCAGCAGGCAGCAGCCCCCAGCGCTCCCCCTGCCCCTCCACAGGTACCATATGATACAATAACACTTTGTATTTCACTGAAATTCATTCCGCATCCCTGAACAAGGCTCGGACTTGTAGCACCACAGGACGAAAACTGCTGTCTGTGTTTGTCTTTGTTTGTGATATACATTACTATGGTAACCCGTGGCCATCTCATCCAAGCCTGTATAGCCCTCATGGTTTTGACACTTTTGCCATTTTTCCCCACAGCCTGTGTTCAGTCCTTTGGAAGGAACCAAGATCACAGTGAACAATCTCCACCCCAGAGTCACAGAGGAGGACATTGTAGTGAGTAGACGCCCTCACACTTTTATCTCTTTTCATGACACACCAAATTCTGTCCAAATGTAAATGTTGCTGCTCTTTAATGGTACACATTTCTGATCCATTGTTGTTTTTTGGTTTGTGTTTGATTGTGCACCACAGGAATTGTTCTGTGTTTGTGGCGCCCTGAAGCGAGCACGACTTGTGAAGCAGGGAGTTGCTGAAGTTGTGTTTGTCAAGAAAGACGATGCCATTAGTGCTTACAGGAAGTACAACAACCGCTGCTTGGATGGTGAGCATTTTGGGCCAGCATAATTTACCAAAATGGTAGTACCAGACCTATTTATGGGATTTCATTTCAGGAAACTGGACAAACTCCCTGCCATTTAGTTGTTTTCGTTAGCCACTTTAGTTTTTTTAATCACCAAAAACACGCACACTGCTGATGTGACTTTGTTTTTATGGTGTTTGGTTGCATTTTTCTGCAAAATCTTCTAGAAAGAACAAGCACTATGTTCCTGTGCTATATTGTTTTCAAAGTCACTGCCTATACATGCACTTTGGGAGATTCAAATTACTGGCTTAGTTTGATTGAAGTTGGAGTTAAAAGTTGTGGATAGACCTTAGCCAAGCGGAAATCAAATTGAACTGGAGTAAAAAAAAAAAAAAAAAAAAATTAAGAACGGCCAGATACCCACTCTCCCTTCTGTAAATTACCAAAGATGTTTTAATCATAGAAACAGAAGAATCCTAGAAATGGAGAGCTCGTGCGGATTATTGAGCGTGAGAGAAGAAGTGCCCGCATGCTGCTTTTTAATTTATTTTTTCATCAGCTACATTGTGCAGGAAAGTAAGGCAGAGGAGAAATTGGCGCATGTGCTCAATTTAGCAGCTTGCGATTATCAACTTGTATACTTAACAATGTGTCTGTTATTAGTTAGTATAGTAATTTGTCATTTCTAATGTGAGAAATCTTGCTACAAATTTAGTTTGCCTCAGTAGCGGCCTAAACAAGATTGTCACGGTCATTCAATAATTCGATTTCTTACAGTGCAGTGTGATTTTCATACAGTGGATTTCTCAAACTTTGAACTTTGCTTTATGATTCCCAGTAGTTCGACTAAGCTGTGCATGTATACATACTGAGTGGTGCATTTTGAATTCATCCATTCATTCACATGACCAACTAAAAAAGATTTCCATTCAGTAGTCCGTTCAAACAGGCACTGGTCATGAGCGCTGATCAATTGTGTTTGTTCCCCAACAGGCCAACCAATGAAGTGTAATCTACATATACAGGGAAATGTCATCACCTCTGATCAACCCATTCTTCTGTAAGTCATTAACTGCTACCAGTCCACGCATTAATACCAAATATGTCAACATTGTGTTGAAGTCATGCAAACTAAAGCTAAACGAATTTGTGGGTGTGCATCTTTAAACAAAATGCTTTGGTGACTAACATTTTATTCTACTAGCCTGGATGCACTGAAAGGAAAACAAAGAAAGAAATGCGGTTATTCAGTATGATTTATGGCCACTGTTCACCATTTAAAAAGTGTAAGGTGCGCGCACATCCCAAGGTAACAAATTGCTGCGGGTGCAGAATATCAAAAAACTCATAAGGAGAAAAGGAGGAGAAATATTAGCACACCGCAAAAGCTCTGCTGGTCGAAACGTTGTGCCATTTTCTTCCATATTAAATCACGACAAGGGAGCTTTTGCGGTGTGCGAATATTTCTTCTCCTTTTCTCACTGTTAGCCGCTTACCACTGTTACCCCTTTCAATTTGACCAATGCAAAGAGGGGACTTTTCCTAAATCCCGCTGTTGCTTTCATGTTTGCTCCATGGGGGGCAAATGTGGAGGTCGTTACGGTGCCCTCGTGGATTTGTTATGGCTGCTGGATTATATCATGTGTATTTTAGTCTCCTGTTTTACTGCCCAACTGTTGATGCACACTGAGCTACATCCCTTTGAATGAAATGTGCTCTTCAAGTACAGATGGCATTGAGACTTTATGACTGTTTTGTCTGTGAAAAGCACATACAAATAAATGTCATTTGATTTTACTTATGTAGTGTATGCTGCTATCTGATTGACTTGGTGCTGTAGGCCTATTAGAGGGACACTGTGTGAGATTTTTAGTTGTTTATTTCCAGAATTCATGCTGCCCATTCACTAATGTTACCTTTTTCATGAATACTTACCACCAGCATCAAATTCTAAGTATTCAGTATGACTGGAAAAATTGCACTTATCATACATGAAAAGGGGGATCTTCTCCGTGGTCCGCCATTTTGAATTTCCAAAAATAGTCTTTTTTAGCTGCAAAAATGACTACTTGGACCATACTAGAAAATATTTGTTTATTACTTAGTAAACTTCCATGTAAAGATCAAATGTGGCAATAGGCATCCCAGTTTCAATGAGCAGCATAGTTGCAGTACCTTTTTTGACCATTTCCTGCACAGTGTCCCTTTAATGGTCCCTCAATGTTCCCTTTATTTTTAAGCAGTATATTACATATTTTTTTGAACTTTCAGGAGACTGAGTGACACCCCCGGTTCTGGTGGCGGAGGGCGGAAAGACGGACTCCCAGCCAGTCTGAGTCGCCCGGGCGGCCGTCCCGCTTCATCCCAGCCCGCGGCGGAGGTGGACCCCCAGACCATCCTCAAGGCCCTCTTCAAGTCCTCTGGCCAAACACCCACCACAGAGCCTGCCAGCTCCCAAGCCACAGCCTTCAGCATCAAGATTTAACAATGATCCACCCTACACAGACCCAGTTTTTTTGTTCGTTTGTTTGTTTTTTTTTTTGTCCGTGATTTCGTTCCAATAGACACATAAGCCCGTAGGCTGTGCATCATGCCGTACATATTTATTTGTACTACCAAAATAGAATTTGCTTAAAACACACATACATGTAGGGAGTGTTACTTTGGGGGTGGGGGGACTTTCTTTTTTTTTTGACCATGTCCAGTTGTTCATCTTTTAAGTCAGCATGCAATTCAAGCAGTGTTGCCCATGGCAGTAGTGTTGATTGTTAAATAGCTTGTGTATTGCAGTGGATGAGCCAGAAAAAATGCTGACGTGTAAGTTGTTTGTACATTATTTACTTTCAGTTTAAACTGCTGTCTGAGTTGAAGGAAGCAACATGTTTTAAGGAACCGTGTCTGTCTCAAGGTACATTTTTAACATGCCTGTGTTCAGATAGTTCACATTGAACGCAACCTTTTTGAAAGATGAGATGCTTGTTGCTTGTTTTTGGTTTTGATCTATTGACCCCCCTTTTTTATATGTTCCATAAAGAGATATTCTGTCAAGTACCAGAAGTAATGTCATCCAGAAAATGTAAAAGAGGACTGAAGCCTTACGTAAATTAAATGACTTGTCCACAAGCTGCCGGTTTCCATCCTTATGTACAATGAAAAAAATGTGTTGTGGAAGTTGTCACTTTGTCAGTAGACTGTTTTGCTAATGCAAAAAAGTCTATCTAAAACAAAATTGTCTGTCAAACTGTAAATGACTACTATTTCTACATTGTTTTAAAATCTGTCACACAAAGTTGGCGAGAAGAGTCCTGTAAGTGCATTACCCTCAGTAAAATACTTTCATTTATATATACATACGCACAATCTGTCTGATTATTGGTTGAGAATCCATTGGCATGAAGGTGTACAAATTAGTGTTGGAATAAAAGCAACCCAAACATTGTGTAAGCTGTAGTGTGCAGGCTAGCCACAGAAAATGGCTTCACAAAACGGGACTCACTAGTTTGACGCCGTGTCGCCCGAGAGGGCTGTACTTGTGCCTTACGTCATTCAGAGTGACAGCTGCCCAACGGTGCAGAAAAGCAAATGGCGCACTTGTGCACTTCATGCACTATGTTTCAGTGCGTAACTAATACGGGCAGACGCACTGAAACATGAACACTGAAGCAGGGCCGTCGTTAGGTCTATTTTAGGGGGGCTTTAGCCCCCCCTACATTAGTATTAGCCCCCCCTTAACGATTTTGCACAGGAAAAAAAAATGTTGTTTTTTTTTTTAAATTTTTTCCAAAAACAAATGCCGTAAAGCACTGAATATGAACCACCAAGAATGCAAGTTAATCTGAATATAAGTTCCTGTTTGCTTATTTATTGTTTAATGCCACTTATATCCTACTGCACAGCAATAAAAGCAGGGTGCACAGCAATATGTTATGCGGGGGGGAAACAGGTAGAGGATTGTGCTTTGTGACTAACACCTCGAGAAAAGTGCAATTACTTACATGGATGAAATCTTCCGGCCTAAAGTACCAATTTTCACTCACAATACCCGTGTAATAAATCCATTTGACATTGTCTTGAAATTATAGTTGAGCTTTAATATTTGTCTTAACAGTTTGAAAACACACATGAACTGATTAAAATAGCTACTAATGGAGTAAAAGTGACCTAATATCTGCCAGGGATGCATCATTTCCCAAGTAAGGAACCTGTTTGAATGAATCGCTTCCTGACCTCCGCTTCTGGAGACGCGCAGTTAGTAACTCCTTAAAGTTCCTAGTCAGTGTTTCCCATACATTGAGGAAACTATGGCGGCCCGCCATAGTTTAAATTTGGCCGCCATAGTTTCCGAACGATTTGAATTACGATTTCCTTCGCATTTTCCTCCTGGAGTAAATACATCCTATAGAGAAAACCACAAGTGTTTGAAAGACAAAGGGATCAAAAGCCTAGTAGTTAACTTGGGTTTGGGAGCAATAAAAAAAAAACCTTCAGAGAAGGGACAGTTGGGATGAGTTTACTAACACTCCCCAGGCTTTGTTTTACAGTTGTAATGAATTAGGTGACAGGCCTCCATTGACACGGCAGAGGAGACATCGGGCTGCATATAGAAATGAATGTGTAATGAATGTGAATATAAACATAAATGTGTAATATGTTGTTCAGCCCTTTTAATGGGAGGAATTTTGAAAAACTGGCCCTGTGACCAGCACCCCTCATGTAGAATGTGTACGCCTATGTGTGTGTGGGGAAAAGGCACAGCCTACCCTCTTAGACCCTTTTTGTCTATGCGTTAACAATTTCACAGTAATCTTAAATTCTTATCTCTGCTCCTATTTTGTTTTATAATTTTTTTCATTACATAGACCCCTGCATGAGGGACGAATGAAACTGTGTTGTAAACAGAAATGATTCACTGTACTGCATTTAAAAAAAATATATAAATGACAATGTACTACTAATATCATGGGTAAAATGTTATGTAGCCTTATTTCGCGCCAATTTCATTCTGTACTCATTGTTTTGCCATTTTGCATTTACACTGCGTGAATACACCCGCCAACCCCCCCCCCCCCCCCCCCCGCCAAAAAAAGGCCCGCGTTAAAAGACCCCCCCCCCCCTCCGGACAAAAAAAATCCTGGCTGCCCCCATAGTTTCCAAAATTTCTGTGGGAAACACTGCTAGTCCTTGTGTAAATTATGCTATTGGCATTTTTATCTAATCATTTTAACTTCCGTACATAATATTCATCAGTTGAAACATTTTGAAATGTTTTGTTTAGCTGACATATGAGGAATGTTCATTAAAATGTGAATTAAAAAAAATATCACTGTAACTAGTGTTTAAAAATCGGTATGGTGCTCTTAAAATAATTGTTCAAGAAGACGCTTTTGCACAGCTCTGTAGGTGGGCAGGTGCATAGGATATTACCCCAGTGGGGTTGTCATTCAAGTGTAAAGACATCCTGCACACTGTCCATTCCACCAACAAACTTTAATACAACATGAAGAAGGTCGGATGACCGAAACAATGTATTAAAGCTTGTTGGTGAAATGGACAGTGTGCGGGATTTCTTTGCTCTTAAAATAATGAATTCATAGACAAAACCTTAGCAGGTGAGCTGGAAAAAAAATGTTTTTCCTCTGGGGCTAAGCCCCCCCTGTCTCCCAAACCTAGTGACGGCCCTGCGAAGTGCACAAGTGCATCATTTGAGATTTAGCCGTGTTTTCAGTTGATGTAACCTAGTAGCCTAGGCTACACATCAAATGAACTAGTGGACCTATAAGTTATTTTAACAACACATTCAGTAATTTTTGCAAACGACTCCCTGATGCAACCGCATTTTTATTAGCAACTAGGCCTAATTATTTGTTAAACGTAGGCTTACCCTGCGTTGAGGTCCCGTTATTGCAAACGAGGCATAGGCCTATTAGAAGCATTAGAGTTCTAAGTTTGCTCGCAGTTGCCTTGAATTGTGAATTAACCTTAATTATTTTTTAGGTGGCCAACATGTAACCTAATAATACAAAAATGCATACCCTAGAGTCTAGACCGATGCAACTTTATCTTGACAAGATCTTTACAAGAAGCTCGCAGTTGCTTTGAGTCCAGAAGGTCCGTTATTGCTGGCATTAGACGCATCAGCGCTAAGTTTGGAAATTGGCTCGTGGTTGCTTTGGATCTGTACTAATACGTACTTTCTAAGTACTATTATATTAGCTTAGCTATAACCGGACTGAGGACACGAGACACTGGAGACAGTCAACCATTTAATTAATGACCTTGATCACATAGATCATAACGTATATACATACGGAACCACACCCACTTCCTGTGGGGTCCTTAACCTATGGTATCTGATGAGGTACACACAGAACCTATTCAACGCTCACGTTACAGGATCAAGGTCCCGTTATTGCAAACGAGGCGTAGGCCTATTAGAAGCAGTTTGTGAATAAAGCTAAATTATTACAGTAGCCTATTTTTGTAGGTGGCCAACGTGTAGGCTACATTATTTGGTCAAATGATGTACTATCTATCACTATTGCATAATATGCCTACCCTGCGCCGATGCAACTTTATCTGACAAGCTCTATACAAGAAGGTCGCAGTTGAGTCCAGAAAGTAACCTATTGGACTGGAGCGGGGGTTCCGGACTGATCAGTGTTAGTTGCACTGCCTCGTCACACCACCCCACACCACACATCCATTAATTCCATTTTAGTTTTTATTGCTTCTCTGCAAGGGAGATTGTATGTGGATATGTTTGTGTTTGTGTTTCTATCTCTTCTCGAATCAAGTTTCATGATAATTCAGCATGTCCATATATTTAAATACTAAAATACTTTGCACAATTCTAACAAATGTGTCTTCTTTTTTATGATACCTGCCTGGGATGTCCTCCTCACATGAACAGACTGATTTTGTAGGGGTTGTTATGAGATAGCTTTCTGGTCTTACAGAGGCCTGTGAATTTATACTCTGCTCAGGTTGAGAGCCGTGTCGTTTTTATGTAGCCTATGCCTTTTTGGGATGTAGCATATTTATACGTTTTTAATTTTGCGTCTCTCCCACAAGAGAGATTAATGACCTGGAATTAAGAATCTTTTTGTTGCACCAGCATCACACTGACGCATTGCAGATCACTTTCAGCATTTTTCGTCCTTCAAAAAAAGCGTGTAACCCTGTCTCTCTGTCTTTCTTTCTTTTCCACAAAGTTTGTGAAACTGACCTGAGTTTTCTTCACAGGGTCTTAACGTGGATTTCATTCTTCCTGGGGTTAAATGGGGGGAGTTGCATTTCACCATTCATACAGCACTGTTGTGTTATGGGAAGCTGAAGGCTGCGGCAAATGGGAACAATGGTGACATAATGGTTGCATCCCAATATGTGACCTTGCCTCCTCCACTTGTGCTTGTCTCCTCGTCCCGCCTCCTGGCCCCTCCTCCGTGGAGAAAACGATAAAGTTTCCCAGCTGTCAGCCTCGCCACAACAACTTTTGAGGGACTGTTTTTCATTCAACACCATCCCAATTGCAAATGAGAAAAATACTTTACAATTGAGCTTTTGCAAGCTATTGAAATATAATGCTGTTGTCAGTGATGTCATCATGACGAGAAGCAAGTGGAGGAGGCAAGTGGAGGAGGCAAGGTCGCATATTAAAACGCACTCAATAATGGGAGCTAATATCTTTATTTTCTTGTTCCCTTATCTCTTTCTGTTTTCCCTCCCTCTCTTTCACACACAGGGCGAGCTGGAGAAACAGCTACTGCAGGCCAACCCCATCCTGGAGTCCTTTGGGAATGCCAAGACAGTGAAAAACGACAACTCCTCATGTTTTGTAAGCACCTGCTACAAAAACTTTGCGAACCGTGGTGTTGGGTTGTCAAGAGACGAATGTGGACGGTAGCTGAATTGGCTGACCACAGAGAACTCTTCAGGGAGAGAGACAATAATAAACCTGCCATGCCTGATGACTTACTCCATAGATCCTTTAGACACAAATTCAGGAAAGAGATCAAATTTGTCTTTTCGGTTCAGGCTTTTATTTTAGACCACTGTGGCTAACACTTTTATGCACACTATGGCACTTTTCACATAATTTTATACAGATAGACAGATGCAATAGAAAAAACAAATAACTTTTTTAATACCTATCCAGTGGAGTGTAATGACACTTTTAACTGTAGAAAAACTGATGACATTACTCTGTGAAGTTACCTGTGTTGGATGGATTGATAAGGTAGAGACGGTCCATAAGAAGTTTCTTCCAGAATCCAAACTTTCCAAACTGAAAATACAAATATTTTGTTATCGATGTGAACAGAAAATCTCAAGTGAAATTTGACTTTCTACAGTAATAAATTCGCACTGACTTTTTATGTTTTGTAAAAGCAGACTAAAGACAATCTAAACATGTTTGAATAGAGCTCTTCAGCGTTGACGTCAACTTGTATGCGGCGTTTGGACTACCGGTTCCCTGGCGATTTTTTACATTGCAAAACGCCATAGAGATTCAGATTTGGCAAAAATATAAGTTGCACGGCAACAACGAACATTAGCCTGTCCCCGCATCCCTTTCTCATTAGTGGAACGGATCGTATCATCATGTTGGTGTATTCACATGTTAAATCATGACGATTATAATTCAATATTGCTAACCCCTTTCTGGTCATTAAAACTTCCGAACTACATACTTTCCTTTGGTTGCCATGGGTACAACCTTCCGCACGTACATGCCGTTAGATACTGGCGCCGTTTCTGTAGTCGCCAAAAGCTTCCGGGTTTAGCATATGGACGCAACATCGTATTTATGTCGAAGTTTGACACAAAATGATCAACCATGTCATACCTACAGCCTATTTTTAACACCCTCGACAGTTTGCGGGGGTTCGCTAAGCGCGTGCTTGCACTCGGAGCTTATTTGAAATTTACCCCTATTCATTCCCAATGGAGGCCGGAAGCCGATAGGAACCAGGACGTCCTTAAATGCTAACATGAAAGACTACAATCTACTACATGCTTCCGCTTCCGCTGAAGAACTCTATGTTAGCATTGTTTCAGAGACCATAGAAGGGAAGAATGCATCCTTATTCCAGGTGTTGTGCTATAGCAGTTTTTCCCAACCTTTTTTGTCCTGCGTACCCCTAAGCTATTTGGTCATATGATGAGTACCCCCTCGCCCTCACACATGCTCTGTTCCTCTATCCCAATGTGACTACACTCAATATATTTGCTATTATTAAATTTTTCTGCGTACCCCCTGAGGTGTGCTCGCGTACCCCTAGTGGTACACGTACCCCTGGTTGGGAAACACTGTGCTATAGCATAGAGCCAATGAGCCATAAAAAGGTCTACAAGATGAATGCAGTAGTGAGCTAAGTCCAGAGATATGCTATGGGAAGTGTCCGGTTATCTAGTGATGTTTGACATCTGTGGCCGAGTGTTTATGCTGAGCAGGAGCCCATGAGAAGAATGCAGGTCCACTCATTCCTCATAAAGGTGGTAGTGCGTAGTCCACAATCCTAAAATCGTCAGTTAGGGCCGCTGACAGCTTTGGCCAGACCCAGGACAGAGTCATCTGAAAAGCCCCCCTTTCTCAATACATACCATGTAGCAATGTAACCCCCTCTTTAGCTGGGTCTGGGACACCTGACCCATTTGTCCACCCACCCTCCACCCTGTCGGCTGCCCTGGCGTCAGCACTGGACGGTGCGATGGCATCATCGCCACATTTTTTCTCATGTGTACATTATCAAGTCAGAGATACTTCACCCCTACTGCCAGGAATCCTGGGGCTCCACCTCGACACACTGCCCAAGGCCGAGTTTACCCAGATGGCCCAAGCAGCAAATACCTCAGGAGGGTGGTGCCAACCACACATCCTGTACCTGCCCTGCTCCGCCATACCCATGTGTCACTTCCCCCCCTGACCCGCACCCCTGAAAAGACCATCCCAGCCCCCAGACTCACATGCCGTGGATTCCTAGCCCACCACTTTTTTGCCCTTAAATAGTCATGGCAGTTGCAGGGCCAGCTCTACTTTTCTCCCCATGCTCTGGGTCTGGATCCCGAAATGCGGCATTTTTAAAGTGTGGCCACACGGGCCATCTGAGGCCGATGGTTCCCAGCGTGTAAAGACCTGATTAAAACCAGACGGTGTTTGCGTGATGCTGAAATAGGCCCTCTCAGGCCCCAGACATCTACTGTAGAATGTTCCGCTCACCAAAAGATGGAGTTGGGGGGAAGTAGATGGGTGCCATGGCCACATCACCACAACACAAACACTGATTAGGCTGGAATGACTCACCTGCATGTGGTAAATGCTCACTGCACAGATTACTGCTACTAACCTGATCTCAATCTCTGCTGCTTACAGGGGAAATTCATCAGTCAACTTTGACGTCACCGGTTACATTGTTGGAGCCAACATTGAGACCTGTATCCTTTTTGGAGGAAGATGAGAATTGGAGGAATGGGGGTTAAGGGGTGGTCAAGGAGTTATAAGAAGACATGGGAAGCAACAGGTGTATGCCTTTCCATCGGTGGTAGAAGATAACAATGAGTAAAAAGGGGGAGGAGGAAGAGAAAGGTGAGAGATGGTTGCATTAACAGCAGGAGAGTGAGAGAAAGAGAAAGAGAGAGAAAGAGAAAGAGGAGAGAAAGAGAGAGAGAGAGAGAGAGAGAGAGAGAGAGATACGTAGTCTGAAGAAGACTGTGGGGTTGGGTTTGGGTGGTCAGTGTTGGTTGTGGAAATGACCGGTGGTTATCGTGTGTGTGTGTGTGTGTGTGTGTGTGTGGTGGGGGGTGTAGAGAGAGTGGGGATGTGGTTTGGCAGACGCCGTCTCCAGAGTTTATGCATCGCCACAGGAATTTGGCCCCAGTAGAGACCCAGGCCTAGTGGCCCTCGCTGAGACGGCGTCCGGCTCCCCTCTCCTCTGCTCTTCCTCGCTCTCGTTTACTCTCCCTCACTCACTCGTTTTGTACCGTTCCTCTGGACACCAAAAGCAGAGTGCCTCTTTTCTGTCCTTGTTCTTACTGGGGTGGCGAATGGCATGCACACACATGCACACGCACACACACACGCACACACACACACATACCGATACACACGCACACAGAGACCTCTCATTCTCTCATATTACCGTTGTCAGACCCCTTCACCCCCACCCCCCACCCTTCCTACAAAAATTAAGGGCTTTCGCAACACTTGGCCTAGACAGGCTGTGATTTACAAGCTGGCATGATTTTTATGAGGCTTTTTTCACCCAAGTGGAAAGAAAAGAGCACTTCTTATTGTTGTGTAGCGCTGCCTTTGGATGCACACATCAGCTTACAGTAATGTCCTAATAGCAACCACACTATCCCTAATAGCCTACAGCCAAGCTTATCCCGAAAATGACTCCTAGTAGGCTACTTAACGTTAGTTCCAGTATGTGGCTTGCCCCCCCCCCCCCATTTTAAAACAATGCAAAAAGTTAATCTATTAAAGCATTTTATTTGGTCAGAGGTTACCATCAAGAACAACCACTGCTCCTTAAAGGATTTGCACAGACCTTCTGGGAAAATCCAGAGCGATACATCAGGTCAAAGATGAGCAAACCTTCCATATCTTCTACCAGCTGCTCTTCGGAGCAAGTGTAACGGAGGGTAACTAGCACAGAGTTGGCGTGGAACGTTGGTAAACCTCCCTCCGATAGCCTCATACAGTCTCGTGCCGTTGGGCCGAGAGACTAGTCTCTTGGCCCAGCGGTATCGTACTGTGTCTCCCATTGCCGAACCGTTGAAGTTGACGAGGTCGCACGTTCGATCCCCCAGGGGGGTGAACAGGTGCAAGATGACCTCCGTCACAATGGTGTCGTGACCCGGATGGGAGTGAGGTTTAAGGGGGAGAGTGTAACGGAGGCTAACTAGCACAGAGTTGGCGTGGAACGTTGGTAAACCTCCCTCCGATAGCCTCATACAGTCTCGTGCCGTTGGGCCGAGAGACTAGTCTCTTGGCCCAGCGGTATCGTACTGTGTCTCCCATTGCCGAACCGTTGAAGTTGACGAGGTTGCACGTTCGATCCCCGAGGGGGGTGAACAGGTGCAAGATGACCTCCGTCACACAGGGGAGCATCTGAAATGTGAGTAGGCCTGGCTGACTTTGGGGTCCGCTCATTTTTCCGACGCACCATTGGTCCGATGCGTCAATGTTCCGAACATTTTCCATTGATCCTACAGCACTTAGTCTCAGATAACTTTTTACCAATTAAATGAAACCCTTTATCCCTACAGTCCAATGTTCTGACCAAAAGCTGCTTTAGATCACCGTCATCTCTGAAGCCTACGCAGTGGTCATGCTGCTGTCTGTGACAGGTTAGGTTTTGGGAAAGTTTTGGTCAAGGCACAAATTTAAAACTCAGAAACATTGCAATAGCCTACTGACAGGTTAGGGTTAGGAATGGTTTTGGGTAGGGCACAATTGTAAAACTTGGCAATATTGCATTAATGACAGGTTATGTTTAGGGGTGGTTTTGGTAAGGGCACAGCAAGACCGACTCAGACGGCATCTATGTGCTCGTCGCAGCGCATGCAGCTGAAGTTTAGCCTACTTGGCACCGGGAAAAGCAGGACATACGACCTGGGATGATGACCACCCCCAAAACAGCCATTGGTTGGAACATTGAGCTGTCGGAGCAAAGGGTTTCATTTAATAATTTCGAGTTAGTGGGCTGTAGGATTAATGGGAAGTTTTCGGAATATTGACGAATCGGACCAAAGGGGTGTCGGAAAAATGACATGCTACCCTGACTTTTGCCATCCATCTGTGATAGGCCTAGATTATATTGTTGACAAGAGAATAAGCAATAATGTCGTTAAATGGGTCGTAATACCGTGTGAAACTGCAAGCATTGCATCACTACTGTGCGACCGCCACTGTATATTCTACCTAGGCCTATGTTAGATCCTGTTCAGTAGTAGCGTATCCTTCCAAATCCCAAGAGTATTGTTTTTAACTTTCAACAGGTTGGCGATCTCCTTCCATCCATTTGCTACTTTATTCAAGTTTTTGTAATGTTCTCTGGAAGTGTCGCATAGGCCTAACTCCAAGCAGCTGAATAAGCTTGAAGAGGTTGGCGATGGCAATGCGACGCGACTAAAATACAAATGGACAAAGTGACAAAAAGGTTGCTTAGCAATGCGTTCATTTAGGACAGTCCAACAACAACAAAATATGGGATGGATCGGAGGTCGTCGCTTTCATTCCCTTGCGTCACTTGCCGTTATCTTTCAGATGCTTCGCGATGTCTCCTTCCAGCCCTTCTCTGCTTTATTCAAGTTTTTATAATGTTCTCTGGAATTGTCACATAAATTCGACCTGCAGTATAGACTTGAAGCCATGGCAACGTGGCCAGCATACAAGTGGTCAAAGTGACAAAAAGGCAATGGAAATGGAAAAATAATGGGAATGGATTTTGTTGCTTTAAATTCGTTGTGTCGTTGGCAGTTAGGACACGGTACTGTATTAGAAACTTAGTGGGAAATCTTAGTATGTGACATTTACAGCTTTGAGTTTTTTCTCTAGGCTAGTTGTTGGCGTTAGGGTGATACAACTTACACTTGACCTAGACAGGCTGTGATTTACAAGCTGGCATGATTTTTATGAGGCTTTTTTCACCCAAATGGAAAGAAAAGAGCACTTCTTATTGCGCTGCCTTTGGATGCACACATCAGCTTACAGTAGGCCCCTAATGTCCTAATAGCAACCACACTATCCCTAATACAGCCAAGCTTATCCCGAAAAGATGGAGTTTTTCACCACTCCTAGTAGGCTACTTCACGTTCCAGTAGGCCTATGTGGCTTGCCCCCCCCCCCCCCCCCCTTGAAACACACCAGAAAATGTATAGGCCAGGCTGACTTTTGCCATCCATCTGTGATAGATTATATTGTTGACAAGAGAATAAGCAATATTGTCGTTAAATGGGTCGTAATACCGTGTCCAACTGCAAGCAATGCATCACTACTGTGCGACCGCCACTGTATATTCTACCTATGTTAGATCCTGTTCAGTAGTAGCGTATCAGTTATCCTTCCAAATCCCAAGAGTATTGTTATTAACTTTCAACAGGTTGGCAATATCCTTCCATCCATTTGCTACTTAACTCAAGTTTTTGTAATGTTCTCTGGAAGTGTCACATAAATCCAAGCAGCTGAATAAGCTCGAAGAGGTTGGCGATGGCAATGCGACGTGACTAAAATAGAAATGGACAAAGTGACAAAAAGGTTGCTTAGCAATGCGTTCACTTGGACGAGCCCAAGAAAAAAAATATGGGATGGATCGGAGGTTGTCGCTTTCAGTCCCTTTCAGTCCCTTGTGTCATTTGCAGTTAGCTTTCAAATGCTTGACGATGTCTCCTTCCAGCCCTTCTCTGCTTTATTCAAGTTTTTATAATGTTCTCTGGAATTGTCACATAAATTCGACCTGCAGTATAGACTTGAAACCATTGCAACGTGGCCAGCATACAAGTGGTCAAAGTGACAAAAAGGCGATGGAAATGGAAAAATAATGGGATGTAGGCCTAATGGATTTTGTAGCTTTCAGTCTGTTGTGTCGTTTGCAGTTAGGACACGGTAAACTTAGTGGGAAATCTTAGTATTTGACATTTACAACTTTGAGTTTTTCTCTAGTTCTTGGAGTTAGAGTGGTATAACTGTCTTATTTTTACTGCTGCATTCCTGTTCCTTTTTGATAGAAGTGTAACTTTGTAGCCCATGAGCCCCTCTGCTATGTTTTTATATCCCATTCCTGTCCCAAAACGGGTAGTGCACAGTTGCATTATTCCCTCTGAAATCCTGAGACTCCGTCCTTTGTGTGTGTGCGTGTGGCGGGCGAGCGCGCGTGTTTGTGCGTACGTGCGTGCGTGCGTGCGTTCATCTGTGTGTGCGCGTGCACTCCTGTGCGTGTGTGTGTGTGTCTGCGTCTGCATATGTGTGCGTCTGTGTGTCTCTGTGTCATCCGACTCCAGCCGATCTGCTCCTGGAGGGCTTCAACAGCTACCGCTTCCTGTCCAATGGCAACGTCCCCATTCCAGGCCAGCAGGACAAAGACAACTTCCAGGAGACCATGGAGGCCATGCACATCATGACATTCAACCATGCGAGATGCGTGCGTGTGACTTCGTGCAGAGATCCGTTTGTCACTCACTCACAACCAGGGCTGGACTGGGATCTGAAAAGGGCCCGGGCACTTTTTGACACCTGAGGGCCCAGCGCCTAAGCCTCTATCGGTGTATAAAGATAGATAGATAGATAGATAGATAGATAGATAAAGTGTTCATGTCATTGTTACACAGAAGATATTCTTGCCCACTGGAAAAAGCTGCTGTGAACCCTCATGTTCCCTTCATTCTGCTTCTAAAGTTCTGAGTATGTTTGGGGGTAGGAGATAGAGAGAAGAGCACAATTAACTTTACTCTTGATTATAAGCCCTGGCCAGTGAATCTCAAATTCTCAAAGCAAAAAAAGTATTCATACCATTTTACACACACACACACACACATACACACACACACACCAACTTGCTCCAGTCCACAGATACAGCAAGTAAAAGCCGGCTTGCTAAATGGCATGTTAACACGCCTCCCCCTTTCCAAACGCGCACCAAACCGTTTTGTCTAGTCTAGGCATAAACTGAGACTCATCAAAAGAACCTAGCATTGTCATTATGTCTGACAGAGTGTATTGTTTTCGGACACTCGCCATCTTTTCACGACAGCAAAACCAAGTGACAGCTTCGTATTGCTTAGGATTGCAACATGCACATTGCCAAAACAAAGTTACGCTGCCATGTTTCACAGTTATGTAATAAGTGAGCGGCTGCGTAGCCAGCGACTCCCAAACAGTAGCACGCGACGACGTCTTACTAATCCATCTGACTAACACTGCCATAGGCACACGTTTTATGTCTCCCTAAAATCGCAGGTTTTTGACGGACCTCCGACAAGTTCTACACTCCTTAGTTACCGTTGCTGAGCTCAGATTGGTTGGCGGCCGTTTATGGGAGGGGTTTTGCGAAAGGCTAATTCAGCATCTGTGACTTCAACTGCAAGAATCCACTCTCTCTGAAAGGTTCCAGGGCCAAGAAGCCTGCATTTTGTGGAGTTGATGAGTCAGACCTCCGGCACACAGGACACACTGCTTTTTGATGTGCCACTGCTTTTTGATGTGGATGCAGTAAGGACGACTCCACGGCACAGAACTGACAAGTCGAGGCAAGTCAAGCCAAATTAAGTTTATTTGAATAGGACATTGCAAAACAGAAAAGTTGACCTAAAGAGCTGCTCTTTCAAGTGCAAGGAAGGACCAACATTGATATAGTGGGCAGTGACCTATTCAAAGCTGTCTCTTCATATTCAAACAAGGCCAACAGTTTCATATTCTTTCACTGTCTCTTCAAACACTTGTACCCCCTTGACTGACCACGGCTGTATAGCACTGTGTGTGTCAGCATGGAGCATAGAGCAGCGGTCCAGTACAGATACCTCCTCATGCTGCTGAGCATGTGCCTAAGGACTGTGCAACCACAGCAAAATATGCTTCTTCCAGAGGCCATCCGGCTGCCAGGCGACATCGTCCTGGGAGGTCTCTTCCCGGTGCATGCCCGTGGCGAGCCGGGTTCAGGGTCGGCGTGCGGTGAGCTGAGGAAGGGCGAGGGCATCCAACGTCTCGAGGACATGCTGTACGCCATTGACCGGATCAACAACGACCCAGAGCTACTGCCCAACGTCACGCTGGGTGCTGTCATTCTGGACACGTGCTCGTGGGACACCTATGCCGTGAAGCAGTCACTGACCTTCTTGGAGGCACTAATTGAGACTCCTCGAGACGTGCGCTGCCCCAATGGCGAAAGGCCAATCTTCGCCAAGCCGTACAATATTGTCGGAGTGATAGGCGCCGCCGCCAGCTCCGAGTCCATCACGGTGGCCAATCTCCTGCGGGTCTTTGAGATCCCTCAGATCAGCTATGCGTCCACGGCTCCTGAGCTGAGTGATGATGGGCGGTACGAGTTCTTCTCGCGCGTGGTGCCGTCCGACGCCTTCCAGGCCCGGGCCATGCTGGACATCGCGGTGGCGCTGGGCTGGAAAAACGTCTCCACGCTGGCATCAGAAGGCTCGTACGGGGAGAGTGGCGTGGAAGCCTTCCTGCAGGTCTCACGCAAGTCAGGTGTGGTGCACGTGGCCCAGTCCCAGCGGATCCCTAGGGAGCCCAGACCTGGGGAGTTTGACAGGCTTGTCTCCCGCCTTCTAGAGACCCCCAGCGCACGTGCAGTCATTGTGTTTGCTAATGCGGATGATATCAGGCGTGTCCTGGAAGCTGCAAAGCGCAGCCACCTGACGGATCACTTCCTGTGGCTGGGCTCTGACAGCTGGGGGGCCAAAATGTCCCCTGTGCTCAACCAGGAGGACGGGGCCCACGGAGCCATCACCATCCTGCCCGAGAAGGCATCCATCTCTGCATTTGACAGGTACTTCATAAGCCGCCATTTGCAGAACAATAGGCGGAATGTTTGGTTTACTGAATTCTGGCAGAAAAACTTTGACTGCAAGCTTGCATTTGGGTATAGTAACCGGAGGGGTATTGATAGTCTAAGGAGATGCACAGGATTGGAGAAAATCGGCAGGGACTCTTCCTATGAGCAGGAGGGGAAGGTCCAGTTTGTGATTGACGCGGTGTACGCCATGGCGCATGCCCTCCACAATATGCAGCAGGACTTGTGCGGCGGATTGCCACACCTGTGCTCACGGATGGACCCCGTTGATGGCAAGACACTCCTCAGCTACATCCGGGCGGTGAACTTCAGTGGAAGTGCCAGTACCCCTGTGAAGTTCAGCGAGAACGGAGATGCTCCTGGACGCTACGAGATCTTCCAGTACCAGTCATCTGACACCTCAAAGGGGGAATACAAAGTTATTGGGCGTTATACTGACAAATTGTATTTGGATGTCAGCAAGATTGTCTAGCGTTTATACATTATTTCGTTGCTGCTTTTATTAATGTATTAATTTTATTAATTATTAACTTATTAATGTATAACTCACTATTTTCTTTTTTTTAAAAATTGGCCCTGTCGTGGCTCAAACGGTAGGACACTGCATTGCTACACCGGGGTCAGGGTTCAATTCCGGCATGAGGTCATTTTCCAATCCTCCCCCATCTTTATCTCCCACTCACTTCCTGTCACCATCTCAGACTGTCCTATCTAATAAAGGCATAATAGACCCTAAAAAATACATTAAAAAAAACATGTCAACATTACAGTAAAGTTGGTCATATACTCATTGAGACTGACCAACAGTACTGACTTATTTTCCAATGAATGAAGAACATATATAAAAAATATATTAAAAAGTGGACATACAAGGTTTCTGCTGCAGTGATGATATGAGGGAGTCTGTGCATGTGGCCTCCTCGTTGTCAAGTTTCCCCACTGTCAGTCAGCCTAGCCACAACAATTTTTGAGGGACTATTCTTCATTCTGTTTGCAAATGAGGACATGACATTAAAATTGAGCTTTTGCAAGATATTGAAAGACAATGCTGTTGTCTGTGATGCCATCACAAGGCCACGAGGAGGCAGGGAGGATGGGAGTCCGCTTATTTAGCATAGGTCAATAATTTCTGGCTTTCTCTCTAGTTCACTTGGGTAACACGTGTAGAAAGAGGAACTTGAACAGCAACACTGTTGGTGACAATGGCTTTTTATCACACTCACACTTAGTACAAGATAGATAAAAATTGAGTAGCATTGTAGTCTGTAGACATTGTAGTCCATTATCTTGTGTCTTTGAGTTTACTTGTAGTAGTTGATGATACACCGCGCTCTTCCGTGTGGTGCGTCTCCCGTTGAATAACTTTGAAGGTGAAAAAGTGGATCGCACTCGGGTTCTTCTTTTCTTCTTTTTTATTTTTTTATTTACATAGCAGCAGAAGTGTAGACAAACGTTTCGGCTGTTGCCTTCGTCAGTGTCTCCTTTTGAGTTTACTTGTGCCTATCATATTTTTGTTTTTGCTTCATGTTGTTTTGTTTTGTCCTTAGTACCAGAATGTTTTGTTATATTTTATATATATTTTTTAATATCATTAATCATTATTACTTCTAATCATCACTTAGCATCGATTCCTGTTCAGGGACTATGGATGATGATTAGCCTTGAGGTTATAATCTGGTTCAATTGTATGTGCACTGTCCCTGTCAAATTAACTAGAAATTAAACTAAATTAGAAAAAAAGTATTTTCAGTCAGACAAGTATTTTTTATTGTTCATTTTATGTTAATTTTTGTTCTGCTTAAGTCCACATTCATAATACAAATGGCTAGTCTCCAATCTTAGAATTATGTGCATTTGTACACTGTCTTCAAAGCCTGCCCTGGTAGGCCTCTGGTTTTGTATTTTAGATAGGCCCAAGGCAATAAAATATATGACTTCAACATTAAACTGTACTATATACATTGATTATTGTAATATAATTATTAAGGTTAATTCACGATAAGGCAACTGCGAGCGAACTTAGAACTTAATGCTTCTAATATGCCTCGTTTGCACGGGACCTCAACGCAGGGTACGTTCAACAAATAATTAGGCCTAGTTGCTAATAAAAATGCGGTTGTATCAGAGTGTCGTTTGCAAAGTTACTTGAATGTGTTGTTAAAATAACGTATAGGTCCACTAGTTCATTTGATGTGTAGCCTAGGCCTACTAGGCTACATCAACTGAAAACACGGCTGAATCTTACTTAAATGATGCTTTTGTGCACTTCAGTGTTCATGTTTCATTGCGTCTGCCCGACGTCAACGCTGAAGAGCTCTATTAGTTACGCACTGAAACATAGTGGGTGCATCCCAATATGTGTCCTTGCCTCCTCCACTTGGGCTTGTCTCCTCGTCCCGCCTCCTGGCCCCTCCTCCGTGGAGAAAACAATAAAGTTTCCCAGCTGTCAGCCTCGCCACAACAACTTTTGATGGACTGTTTTTCATTCACCATCCCAATTGCAAATGAGAAAAAGACTTTACAATTGAGCTTTTGCAAGATATTGAAATATAATGCTGTTGTCAGTGATGTCATCATGACGAGAAGCAAGTGGAGGAGGCAAGTGGAGGAGGCAAGGTCACATATTGGGATGCACCCAGTGCATGAAGTGCTCAAGTGCGCCATTTGCGTTTCTGCACCGTGGGGCAGCTGCCACTCTCAATGACGTAAGGCGCAAGTACAGCCCTCTCGGGCGACACGGCGTCAAACTAGTGAGTCCCGTTTTGGGAAGCCAGTTTAGATTCTTATCACAGCCCTTCCTAGAGTATCTGTGTTCCTATCAAAATCTCTGCTATTTTTTTTTTATTGTAAGAAAAGATTATATACAAACATTGAAAAAGCGGGGTATCGTGCACATATTAATAAATAGAGGAAAAAAAGCCATAAATAGCCATTAAGGCAATAGTTCTTTCAGCTTTTCTGCTGTTCAGTCCTTCAAGGGATTTAAAATAAAATTTCAGTTCTTTCTTGAAACAAACAAAGGATGGGTTTCTTCCTCCCCATTTACATTTGTGAATATGGTATTTTCCCATGACTATTAACAAATTCAATATAAAAACATATGGTTCACAAATATCCTCTCTTTCAAATAAAAGTAAAATATCTTTCATACTTAAAGACACATGACAGGACCATACCTCACAACACAAACGCTCAACCTCAATCCAGAAAAATCTTGAGTAAAAACACTCGTAAAATAAATGACAAACAGATTCAGACATAACACCACAAAAAACACATACATCTGGGACACCTACTTTGAATCGTTGTAAAAGTGTGTTTGTGGGGTAAATTAAATGTAATATTTTAAATGAGACTTCCTTAATTTTGTTATTTAGTACATATTTATCAAGGGCAGGCCAAATCTTATCCAAATTAACATAATCAAATAAGCCATTCCAATAACTTTTACACCTTGGAGTAACAGTTTTTTGTATCATCTGTCTTAACCATTTATTATTACATGTTCTATCTCTAATGTTTACACCATTGAGAAATAGATTATAAATGTGTGGATTGGACTGCTCACAGGGAGCTGTAGATAGTATTCTCGTAAAACCATTGGGAATAGCATCAAATACAATACTGTACTCTCTAGGCTGAATTGGGACGGCAAATTTATTTAAAAATTCTGAATATGTAAGGAAAAAACCTTGATTGTTCATTAACTGAGAAACAAACAATATGTTATTAGTAATCCAATTTTCAAAAAATAAGGATTTCTTTTTGAATGTAATGAGGTGATTGTTCCAAATAAACTGTTTGTGAGGTGAGAAGTTGTGTGTGTAGGTTAAAAGCCAACAGAGGAGGACTTGTTTATGAAAATTAGACAACTTAATGGGGAGCTTATTGACCTGGAAATTACAGTGGAGAAGGAATTCTAAGCCACCAACTTTTTGGAAGATCAGGTTTGGAATAAGGTACCATATCTTGTTCTTGTTTTTAATATAGTCTTTAATCCAATTTATCTTGAACATTATATTGGAGGAGTGAAAATCTAGTGCATTTAGTCCACCACGATCATAAGGGTTACTTAGTACTTGTCTGTTGAGATAGTGTGGTTTATTTTTCCAGATAAAGTTAAATAAGGATGAGTCTACTTCTTTGACAAAGGATTTTGGGGTATCAAGAACTCTAGCAGGATAAACTAAGCGAGACAAGCCTTCTGTTTTAGAAAGTAATATGCGTCCTTTGATAGAAAGGTCTCTCATTAACCATAAATTAAACCGGTTTTTAATTTTAGGGACGAGAGGATGAAAATTGCAGTTAACTCTTTCTGTCTGATCTTTGCAGATGTCAATACCCAGATAGGTGACCTTATCTGATACGGGAATACCTTCAAGCTCAGTAATAGAATAATTGTCTTTTAGTGGAAAGAGAACACATTTTTTAATATTTAGGTGCAATCCAGATATACTTGAAAATTCCTTGATACAATCAATAACCTTTTTTATCTGCATTTCATCTTTGAGGAAAATAGCTGTGTCATCAGCTAATTGACAACATTTTATTTCTTTACCAGAGATATTAATACCTTGAAAAGGGTTGTTGAATAAATGTAAGGTCAACATTTCCATAACTAAGATAAATAAAAATGGTGCAGCAGGATCACCTTGCTTTATACCTCTAGATATGCTGAATCTGCGTGTGGTACCACCAGGGAGTTTCACAGAGCTATTACAGTTACTATATAAGGTTTTGATAGCCTTCTTAAAGAAATGACCAAACCCCAACAAATCTAAGACATCAAATAATGTGTTATGTCTCACTGTATCAAAGGCTTTATATATATCAATAAATAAAATAAAACTGTTGTCAGTCAAAAGTTCTCGATAATCAATTAAATCCAAAATTAATCTAATATTATTACTAATATGTCTACCTTTCATAAACCCAGATTGGCATTCATCTATAATTGAAGGAAGACATAGCTTAAGACGCTGTGCAAAAATATGTGCAAATATTTTTGCATCATTGTTAATTAAGGTGATTGGCCTCCAATTTTCAATCAATAAGCAATCTTTATTGGGCTTAGGTATCAAAGTAATTAGACCTTGGCACATCGATGTGGGGAGTTTACCTATTTCTATAGCTTCTTTAAATACTTGCAATAGAAATTCAGCAATGTTATCCTGTAATGCTTTGTAAAGTTCACCTATGATACCATCATTACCAGGGGATTTATTGTTTTTCAGTTGACTAATACTTTTCTTAATTTCAACTACAGATATATCCTGGTCACATAGATTTTTTTCTATCTGGTTTATTTGCCTAACATTCCTCAAGGACGATAAAAAGGGGAGTGCATTACAAGTCGGGTCTGGCTCTGTGTATAATTTACTGTAAAAATCTTCAACAAAGACAGATATTTCCTGGGATTTGTCAGAAACAGAATCGTTTATTTTTAATTGGTGTATGTTGTTAATGCTGGCATTTCTTTTTTCTAAATTGTGAAAGTATTTAGTGTTCTTTTCACCTTGTTCTAGCCATTTGCGTCTGGAGCGAACAAAGGCACCTTGCGCCAGGTTCTCATATAAATTGTCTAATTGCAGCTGCAGATCTGATAGTTTTTCAACATCCATTTGACACATAGAGTCTTTTTCATAAATGGCTATTATCTCCTTAAGAATGTTTTCCTGTTGACTTCTTTTTATTTTAGCCATTTCCTTTCCTCTCATAATTGCAGCGTTTCGAATCTGGTATTTAGCATATTCCCAGTGTTTTCCAAAAACTTGCTCTTCTTGAGCCTTGATCCAATTATCAGTGACAATATCTTTTACAGTTTCCATAAACACAGGGGGCCTCATTTATAAAACTTTGCGGAAGGAATGCGCCAAAAGATGGCGCACGCACGAAACTCAGAATGTGCGTGCGCAAGAAAATATTCAGATTTATAAAGCATGGCGCACGCACGTTCCACGTCGATTTCTCTTTATAAATCCCAACTGACTCTGAAGTTGCGGCAAATGTGCGCACCTGTGGACACACCCATAATTATCTATGAATATTCAGTGAAACGCCCAAAATGAATATTTATATCTGTGGACGGCGTGCGGAAAGCAGACGAGATAGCCTATTTACCACATGTGGAGCAAACAGTTTTATTAGATAGGCCTAGAGAACGTTGGGCAAAGTGGAGCGGTTGAGTTTGGGAAGTCGTAGGCTACAAAAATAAAACCTTGAATTGCAGCATGTGGATGGTTATGTTGACAAAAATCACGCTATACCAGAAGTAAAAAAATAAATAAAATAAGGATGGCATGGACATGAACCTGCCAAGTCATGGACATGTAGGCTAGTATTAGGCCTAATTGAGTTGTGAACAAAGGGAAAAATAGCTGCGTCAAAGAAACATCTCACATGGCATGTCCCCATGTGAAATTCACCGGTAGAAAATCTATTCGCTGTCTCATCGCACCTCATATGCACCGGGTTTAAACCTTTTTCAACAATTGCCGTTGGTCACTGCGCGCAGCTGTCTGCTTTCAGTTCAAAGCGACGCCCCAACTGACGATCGACATATCCACAGACAGCATGACATATGGGCATTTTCTAGTCTGTATTTATTAAATGTGTGTATTATAAACGTACATTATCAGTGTATACGACCAGCTGTCAAATGCACACCTCTGCTTTGATGACGAATAACCGCATGGAAAAGAAATGACATGCAACAAGAGAAACGAAGCTGTCCATTAGTAGCCTATTATATGGCACTTGCGCTTGCCTGTATGGCTGAGAAAATCAACCATTACAGATGCACTTGGGTCTCGAGCAGATGATTCTGCAACTGTCTTAAATGTTGACGTAATTCCTTGCAGACTCGGAACACTTTATAGCCTACCGATACGATTATAGCCCGATACTGGAAAGGTCCGTGGTTATTGTTAATATAATGTAGGGTATTTCCAAATGTAACGTAGGCCTATGCCTATCCTAAACGTACAATCTCAAGCGTCTATTACATGCATGTGGCAATGGATAGGCCAGGTAGGCCTAGCCTACTTATTATTTTCCACCATTACCAAACAACAAACAACCGTGTTTTCGTTGCGAACTGGATTAACTAATGTTAAAGTGGCTATCGTGACACGTGACCTTTGATTTTTTTCTTCAACCAATTTCGGGTCGTTCTTCCAGCTACCTCCCGAGGTCGCGCTTTCCGCGTTTGGTCTTTTGTTCAGTGCCTACGCATGGGTCAAACTTTGCGTGGAGCTGCGCATGTTTACCGCCAAGTTGTTTTTCTATAAATACCAAACCTTGCGGTGAACTTGGCGTGCGCAGTCTTTTGTGCGTACGCACCCGTTATAAATGAGGCCCAGGGTCTTTGTAAAGAAAGAGAAATAACCTTATGGTCCGACAAAATTGATGGATTAATTTCTGTTTCAGTTACCTTGTCAATTAACTCATTTGACACAAGCCAAAAATCAATCCTCGATTTTCTAGACATATCTTTGTTATTCCATGTGAAATTGTTTGTCCTGGGTTTTTTGTTCTCCATATATCACAACAGTTCAAGTGCAGACAAATATTTCTAAATTCACAGTAAGAACCACCTATGGGTCTTGGTGGGAAACAGTCTTTAAGGGGGTCACTAATAGAATTCCAATCTCCTCCAAATATGAGCTTAGCATTAACAAAGGTATTAGTCAGAGCCAGAATCTGCTCCTCAAATTCTTCAAACAAAATCCTGTTTCTCACAGTACCATTGTAACCATAAATATTACCCAAAATAAAAATATTGTTCATAAATTCTACAACAAGTATGATCCATCTTCCAGAGTTGTCGCATATACTTTTACAAACTTTCCCTTTAAAGGAGCCTTTTAAAATTGCCACCCCAGCAGAGTTGCTCTCACCGTAAGACATCCAGAGGGCGTCCCCCCATTGGGTTTTCCAAAATTTGAGATCTGAAAGTAAAGCATTTTTTTTTAAACAAAAAAGTATAACGCAAGGGTAAAGCGTACAGCAGACCAGTGAAGGTCTGCTTTAAAAAATGCGGAGGAGAGAATTAAGCGGATGCTTTATTCCCAAGCCCGGACTTCAATGCCGTCGATCATGGCATTCGCGCCATTGACGTAGAATGCCTTCTTCCCTTCTTTGCGAGCCCTGTCGATCTGTGGCCAGAGCTGGTTGCGTGCCTCCTTATCCTTACTGGTGAGGTCTTCCCCGAACTTCAACTTGTTGGCTTTGAGGAAGTCGGACCCCTTTGCAGATTTCCACACTAGGTCCCGCGTAGATCTTAATGTGAAACGAGTGATGACTGCACGCGTTTTATCTGGTTTCTTTTTGCCAATCCTGTGAGAGACGTCTACGTGGAATTGTAGATCCTCGCCGTTGTTGCTTTTCGCTACAGCTTTGCAGATTTCGATAACACGCTCCTTCACATTTTCTCCCTCCTTTTTCCTCAAGCCCATACAGTCTTAAGTTCCATCTGCGATGATATCGCTCCATTTCATTCACCTTTTCCTCAAGCTTTGCGATTCTGCCCTCCTGTTTCTCATTAACTTGCTTCACAATGACCACATCAGCTTTAACCGTCTGAACCTCTCTTGCAAGGAATTCTGTAGATTCTTTCAGCGACTCAATAGAGTCTGCATTTTTCTTGATCAAAGACGCTAGAGACTCAGCATTTTCTTTCAGTTTCTCTGCTACCAACCTCACGATGTTGTCTTGCAGCTCGGCCAGTGTAGGTTCCATCTTGCCCTTTTTCGTAGCAGGTGTGGTAGGAGCAGAGTCGGGGAGCACTACGAATTCAGCTTGAGCATATGCGTGCCCATTAGCTGACACAATGTCCATGTCATCTGCATTTTGCACGAGAGAAGTAAAGGAATGATTTTTTTGGGCATCGCCTTTCCCTCTTGGCCGCTTGTCCGTCATGTTAGCTAGCACCGTTAGCAAACGAGGAGGGGAAAAAAAGACGGTGGTATTGTAAATTCCAACAAAGGTTACTTTTGGGCTACAGTCCAAAATATATTAACCGGGATCAAATCCGTTAATTAATTCGATAAGTCCAGAACAAAGTTTAGTTAAATTATAGTGAAATATCCATCATCAACTGACTAGGCGAGCACTATTTCAACTGCTTCTGTCGCCATCTTTCGCCGAATCTCAAAATCTCTGCTAGTCCCCACAAAAAAAAAAAAAAAAACCTACAGCATATACGTCACTTCCTGGTTCATGTGTATCAAAGATGGCGGTGCCCAAGAAACAGCATGCGAACCAGCCCTGTGTTATCCCTGGAGGATTTACAGGTAAATATTGCGCCGCATTTGGTTTTCTATTTGAAATATGAGTTTTCTTACATTTAGGTTTCACTCTGGTGTCACAAGAGTGCATGTGCTTTGGCCAAACTTCTATACAAGCAGCACAGCATAGCATTGAGTTAGCAACAGTGCAGGTCGACTGCTACTACCCCACCACATACATCAGTGTGGTCACTAGATAAATGTAGCTTAACCGTTTAATGCAAGTTGAACCGACCAGATAGCTTTGTTAGCCGTGCTGTAGATGTGATATATCCAATATCGTTTTTCTTCTGATGTGCATTGATGAGTTGCTCATTAGATCTGTTGCTAATGATCAATAACACCAATAACATCTCTGTCATGTATGACATGACTTGGTCTTCCAGTTATAGACATACAGTTCACACAGAACAGCCCAGCTGCACACCAGTTGTTGGTAAAAGAACATAAAGTTCGAGTTGAAAAAACAGCCAGCAGACCCTTGGACAGAACCTTATTTGTCCTCAACATCCCACCATACTGCACAGAGGTAAGTAGATTTGCGAGACAAAAACATGATTCGTATCTGTAAGTGTTTCGAGAGTTATATTGTGTTGTCTATCCAATTGTTTAGGAGATCATAACGCGGCTTTTCTCCCGGTTTGGAGATATTGAATCCGTGGAGCTGAAGGATAAACCGAGCAATCCTGAGCCAGCTGAGCCCAAACTTTCAAAACATTTCACACCCAAACAAAAACAGGTAGGCGGTTATAATAATTTGCAAATAAAAATGGACCTGCTCTGTAAACACTGATGCATTTCAGCATGAAGTCTGTCTTTTCATCATGTTTGTATGTGCTTGACAGGGATTTTCAGTTGGGTACATCGTTTACAAGAAGCCATCAGGTGTGACAACAGCCAAAGCCCACCCTCAAGATGTACCTTTAATAGTTTCCACTGAGGAAAATCCAGTTAAAACAGGTCTACAGAGTAAGTGGCTGTCATAAAGGCTGGTGCGATATTAAGATGACTAGGAAGTACAGTCCCAAGCGATTTCTGTGTCTGATTACATTTCTGTTTGTCTTTCATAGAATGGATACACCAGTACAGCCGGTCACTTGTCTCACCAGACACACTTCAGCAAGCAGTTGATTCCTTTATGAATGACTATGATCAGAGGAAAGAAGAGGTAACGTTGTAGTATCAGAACATTTCTCATGAGTCTGCCAGCAGTTAACCTGTGTCAGTTATATAATCAGTGAATGGCTATGGCTTCGGCAGCTCTTTTGAGGTTCCATTAGCCAGTCCCCCCAGGAAATCGCGATGTTGCGATCGCGTCGTTTTTCGCAACTTCAATGAATTCCCGCGAATTCTGCACGAGAGCGCAACTTTAACCAATCACCGCGATTTCCCGCAACTTTGAACACTTTGAACCAATCCATGTTGCGCTGACTTCACTGACGTCGACAAACTTCCTTTCAAAAAGGATAATACAATAAAAAAAATCAATAAAAAAGTAACCTAGCAATCAGTCCCAGCACTTTATGCATGTACAAAGTTGTCGGTGAGGGGGAAATAACTAATAAATAGGCCTACGAATGTAGGAAACGCCATGTTCTCATTGCGCGTCTGCTCGCATGGTCACAGGAGGGAAAATGTAGGCCTATGACTAGTCTGGCATAGCCTAACCAATAGGCCTACATTTTTAAAATGTGGTAGGCCTACATGAATATATAATTAACACTTCATGACAGTCATCTACATTACGCCAAGTATAGGGCTCCTACAACAAGATGTGTTTTCTTTTTTCTAAAGCGGTCCACCTGCTGGATCACTTTGGTGTTTGACTTGTGCGCATAGGCCTACAGAAGGCAACATTTTCCCTCCGAATTGGGATGCGCAAATGCCTTGTCCACAACAAAGCAGTAATTTCCATCCTTCATTGTGAATGCTGCGTGCGTGCCTGGCCGATATAGTAATCTCTTTCGCGCAAATTGGGCTATGGCTGGATACGAGCACTTGGTGACCGTGGTGACCGTGTCGTGAAATCACTTTCGTTTAACCTGGCGCGGTCAAACGGACAAGGAACACTGAACACGAATAAATCCAGAGCAGACACGTTGGAAAGCTGTGGGAGTAAGTTGGAAAACTACTTTCTGTCTCTCCCTCTCCTTCTCTCTTAATGCGCGATTGACGGTATTGATTGACAGCTGAGACCTCCGTTCTGCAGGCGACGTGGTGTTTTATAGATAACAATGTCGTCGTCTTTTATATTCACAAGAGCACCAAAATTAATATAATTTCTGAGCATTATTCAGCAAGCACCCTTCACAAAAGGAAATCTGTGAACTCCATCCTCGTCACATTGAATGATGATCATCAGCTGTTAATTTAAAGCCGGCTGACGGCGCGGGAGAACTAAAAAAAAACCTAGGCTATGCCTTCTTTCGAAAGCGACCCCTCTCTCTGCTTTTATTTGTGTTGCTTTTGACAAGCTTGAAAATTAAACGCCGACACAGGCAGGCTATGTGTAGCAGACGACTCGCATTAACCAGGATTTCAGTTACAAGAGTTCCTGTCGCGCAGCCTCTTCAACTGGGTGGACATGCCCAATTCCGCCCGCCTACTTATATTTAATTATGTATCCACTTTTTTAAGTCAGGAATGGATATCGACATGATCCGAAGTTTGTATGCTTACAATTTGAAACGGTGATGACATTTAAAACAGAGTCAAACGGCCATAAACAGCATTGTAATGAAGGGTGTCGTAATGGCAGCATGAAAGAGATGGAACTTTTCACGACGACATTCTGGCTAAAAACTCGCCCTGGCAGCTTCCCTGCTTTGCCTAAGAACCAAAATTATAATATAAAAATGGAAATAATATAAAAACACCAGAGGACTGGAATGTGGCAGTGTCCTTTACTTTCAAGCGTGGGGAAACACATTAAAAATCGCAACAAAAATCGCACCTTTCACTTCATGCCGCAACAAAATCGCAACAACACAGTAAGAAGCTCCGCAACTTTTATCGCGATTTTCTGGAAATCCTCGTGCACCATCTGGCAATTCCGACCGCGATTTTTTGAGAAAATGCCCGCGATTTCCTGGTGGGACTGATTAGCTGGCTCTCATTGCTCCACAGCAGGCTCTCAATCTGTTCATTGTAGTGCCAGTGTTTTTTATTATGGTTGCCTCCCAGCTTGAAGTTTCTGAGCATGAACGTTAGATGAGACAGTATGTAATGATCCAATGTCACTAAATACTGTCACTATGACCAGAGAGGTTTACATTGCTATTGTGTATTATGGAAGCAGAATTTCATGGGAATGTAAGGTTACATGACAGCATTATCATTAATTCTGCACATTCTTGACAGAGGGATTTTGCATTATAATCCTTCTCAAATAACCAGCTTCTCCTCGGGGTATTGTTTGTCCTCACATTCTTCTCTGACTTCAGGAAGCGGAGAGGAAGAAGAAGGAGGCAGAGGAGCAGGAGGAGGATGAAGAGGGTTGGGTCAAAGTGACCAAAGGTGCCAAGGGCACCAAGGCGCGCCCTCACAGCGAGGCAGCGGACAAGCGGGCTCTGGAGAAAGAGGGCAAGAAGACCAAGAGGAAGGAGCTGATTAACTTCTACAGCTGGCAGCACAGACAGTCGCAGAGAGACCGTAAGTCAGCCTGTGTTCAGTTACAGAAGTGCGTGTGTGTGTGTGCGTGTGTGTGCGTGTGTGTGATGTGGTAAAGGCAGCCAAGTACACACTGCAAACACCTCTTCTGCTGAGGGAGACTTATAAATATGAAACAGTGTTTAGTTTACAAAGTGTTAAAATGTTTTTAACCTGAAAATGTTTTCTAAATGATTTAGGATGTTAAATAACATGCATTAATACTGTTAATAAGGATTTTTTTTAAATTGTTTTTTTGAGTAATCTGAATTCTTTCTCTGCAGATATTGCTGAACTTCGAAAGAAGTTTGAAGAGGATAAACAAAAGATTGCATTGCTTAGAGCTCAGAGGAAGTTCAGACCATATTAATGCCGTCATTCCTTTTTCTATTGACCTGCAATACATATTCATCTTTTGTTAACACTCTCTGAACAGTTTTATGTCTATATTTCTAATTAAAAATGTGTTCCACGTGTCCTCTATACTGCTTCTAAACTTGTTGTATTAGATTGTTATACAATATCTGGCTCAAACAGTGCATACGATAACAATGGATGGGCTGTTGTGATGGATGTGACATGCTCTGTAAATCTACAATTACACATAAATTAGTTTTTTAGTCTTTTCAATGTAAATGACTCAATGAAAGTAATCATGAATGCTGCATTGGTCTGTGCTCCATGACGAACTTTGAAGATCTTCGCAGACTTCCATATCTGTGTGAGCATTGCACATCATATTGTTTCACATTTATTTCAGTTGGCTCAATGGGCATCTGTGTCCTTGTCATAATGATTGTTATTGAGAGAGACCTGTTAAAACCAGCATCTGGAAGCTCAAGACATAGCATATGATAAAGCTACAAGAAGAGATTATTGTTAACATATACCAGACATATTGGAGAAAAAATTGGATTTGAAACTTGATATGGCAAGGTTATGCCACATTACTTGGCTGTTGTAACCAAACCTCAAGCATTGGTCTTGTGGTAAATCCTGAATGGGGGCAAGGGCAGACTACAACTAAATGTGTCAATGTTCTCCTGTAAATCCAAAGCACTGTTTTGTTAGAAGGAAGACACGGGGAAATCCACTTGAGTGTGATCGTGCTGGTAATATAGTGGGGCTTATCACTATACTCTCTATCAATATGAAACTCGGACTGCTATGAGACAAAGTAAAATGTTGGTGGGAAAAGCCATAGGCCTACTGCTACTGTCATTAGGGCTTTAGAGGAGCGCTTTTGGATCCACGGGCCTACGAGATGAGATCCACACCCATCAAGAGAGATCTGCGAATGAATGTTGAGCAAAATTTAGTTCTATGGATTCCATATTGGCCTTTGCCCACATGAGCGATGGATTGTGTCCACTCATTGGAATGTTAAATCCCACGTAGTATGAATTTAACCTCTCGCCTCATTCAAACTATTGTAGGCCTGCTTTTTATTTCACCGCGAGTGTGGAACAGGAGTAGCCTACGCTACTCATTTACCCAGATGCGTCTTATTTTGGGCGGGCGATATTCAACGTGATTATTGTACAGAACAGTGTGGAGATATAAATGAATTCATATTGCACAAAGAAGAAAACACCATTCCATGGAAAACCAGAGAGAGTAAGATACACTTAAAGAATCTGATACTATTATAATTTTAAAGCGAAGCTTCTGAAAGTGGCTGTATCTTGATCTTGAGGAAAAGTTTGTCCGTGTTGCTCATCACTGTTTTGAAAGTTTACAATGTGCCATTTGTTTCTAGTCGACTGTGCTGTCAAGGCGAGTCACGAGATGGAAATGATTACACAGCTGTGACGTAACGGGATTAGGCAGGCGAATGTAGGGCGTTCAGATTATTTGACAGACAGTGAAGTGAACATACCGACGGCAAGGCATTATCTGGCAAATAGAGGGTTTTAATCATGTCCCTGAATCGAAATCATGCTCAAAACGGAGGCGTGTTGATTAGTAACGGCGAAAGGTAAAGTAATTTGTGTTTTACAGCGTGTCGTGTTGCTTGGCAAGTCTTCAACGCCAGCTGTATTTGTCTCGATCTAGCTAGAGCTAGGCGATGTTTGCTAGCTGTGTCCGTGTATGTAACAATGTTAACATGTCGTTGGCGGCCAAATATGGTTTAACATGACGGATATGTTCACTTTAAGATGTTGTTGCATGTAATGTGACCGTTGCAACATTATAAAACCAGATTATATAACCAAACGTTGTGAGACAGTGTCGTTTGATTATCGCCCCGGGTAAAACTAATACTACAGCTAGTGCCCACATAGAGTGGACATTGTTTGAACATGTTGCAATAGTGGACATGTTTATTTCCGTTACTGACAACAAATTGATATTGTAATTGATCGTAGCCTAGGTAATTATTTCCCAATATTAGCTGCTAGTGTAAGTTAGCTTTGTTTACGGCCGGGGTGAATACATCGGTTTACCTCATTGGTCTTTGCCGGTGTCACGTGACGTTTCAACCAACAAGACTTTGCTTCATTGGCTGAAAGACTACTGAAAACAAATGCAGGAAGACAGTTTTTTTTCATCTGTCAGTTTGGCTAGATGTAAAAAATATTCACAACAATGTATTTTGTATTACGTTTAAACCTCGTGACACTTGTCCTCCGCATTTGCAAGTATTGGCAATATGTGCTTCATTGTTAATTGAATACCCTGCCTGCGCTCTACCTGTGGCGCAGTGCAAAATATCCGATAAGAAACAAGATGAGGATGATCCATTACACAACAGGGGATATTCCAAGAACATGCATAAGTGATAAACCTGTCTAAATTAACCTACAGCAAATGTTAAAACTACTAATATATCGCCTACAGCCACAGTTATCATTTAGTTAAGAAAGTGAGGACTCCAGGCTTTTCCATTAGATCATTTACCACTACCTGAAAGTTAACTTAACCTGGTTTGCTACTGAGCCATGATCTACCCCCCACTACTCACCAGGTGGTGAGGGGAAGACTGAGATGAGATTGAGAAAGAAAAAGAATGTTACTTATTGTGAATTTGGTAGTCCACACGCAGAGAGGAAATGGTCACACATAGCATATATCTGTGATGGCCACCTGAAGCAGGGTTGACAACTTTTCCAAAAGGAGTGAGATTCCGGTGGGGGTTGGGGGGGTGTGGTCTCTCTCTCTCTCACCTTGATATGGCATATGTTGTAATCTCTCAGCAGTGCAAGGAAGTAAATAGAACACACCGAAGCAGTGTTTCATTTGACCTCTTGTGACATTTTCTTTTATCTCACAAATATGTACAGACTATATTGATTCTCTGGGAAAAAAGCAGATGGATTACATCTGATGCTTCATAATGGTATCACCAATTCCCAGCTGTGGCTCAATCAGGATTTAAAATGATTACATGAGTGAACAGAAAGAATAATTATCTAGAAACAGAAAGAAAAAATATCTAGAGTGAAATTGATTGGTTGAGTGTGAGCTTATAGCTGAATGAGTGAGTGTCACTCCAGATGGGTGGGACTTGACAACCCTGCCTGAACTGAAGGCAGCAGTTTGACATGGGTGGCGGGGGTCACACAGTAACAATTTTTCCTTTACGGTTTTGGCAGTGCAAAGAATGAAGATTACAGGCATATGGAAGACTTAACCAATGCTTCTTGAGGCATTTCTTTCTAGGTTTCCTTAATACAGGTAACAGTCATGTTCGTAGTTATAATTTTTATGATGCCTCACACATCTCAGCTTTTTGAGATGATGCAGGTGTGCTGATCAGTGCCTGGGTCCATGTATGGCCTGTATACAAGAACAATGATTTGCTGCTAGACCTAATCATGTTCTTGAAATATCCTGTGTTGAAAACACATTTCGAAAGTACTGTACTTCAACTTTTTTGTCTGTTTGTTTATTTCTCAGTGTCCTGAGGGAGTGCAAAAATGTGGAACTTTCCTTCAGTGATGTCACCACCAAGACGGATTTACTGAGGGGAACCAAGAAAGGTTCAGTCTACCTCACGCCATACAGGGTAATTTGCTCAGACAGGTTTATTACTTCCTCTCTTCAGTTTAGAAAAGCATTTTGGGCCTTGTGAAGAATCTGGGCTGGATGTGAAACTGTTCCAAGAAAATAATGTGTCTTTGGTCCTTGCTGAGTAGGAGTTCTCCAGTTCTTTGTTTTTCACTGCTTTTGTTATGATTTCTATTCCCTTTGTGTAGATGCTGTTTGTTTCCAACAGCACCAAGGACGTTCTTGGCTCAGTCATGTTCCCCTATTACCTGATGAAGGGCTGCAGTATTGAACAGCCGGTGTTCGCCGCAAATTACATCAAGGGAACACTTCACGCAGAACCTGGAGGTATGGAAGCACTCTTTGGAAACACACAAACACACACAAACCGTGTAATCCCATTTATGTTATATACAATGTTATGCATCAAGAAGTTACTGTACATGAACCCGGCTTTTCATTCATGACTATGCCAAGATTGTCCACAAAGGCACACACGTTTGGGATTTTTTTTTCATTGAACAAGAGCCATTGATTGCAAATAACTGTTGCCCAGTGCTACTCCATGCTTTTGCTCTTTATTACATAACGTCTTACACCATCTTGTTTTTTTTTTTGAGTGACTTTGGGCAGCTGTTTTAAACGCTGACATTCTAACTGAACATAACATTTCCAGTCTGTCCAACATTGACCACATTTGGTTGAGGAATGGGTCATGTCTCACTTCTTGCCACATGCTTTGGCTATATGTTTCGAGAATTAAGCCAGAGACAGCAGTAAGCCCTCAGACTGTATTGTAAATACAGAAGGGCTGTGTGTGTGTGTGTCTTAAAGCACAAACTAGTGTTATAAAGGTTGCTGTGGCTATGGTAGCAAGTGTGGGTGAGCTGGAATGGCATGTGTGTCTGTCTGTTTCTTGTCTGTATGTGTGTTTTGGGACAATGCACTGAAAGCACATGCCAGACCACAAAATAGCAGAACTTGAACAGCAGGTTGATCATTCGTTCCCAAGCAATATGACCCTGCCGGACCTTGACAAACACACAGCAATTGCAGTAGTTTGGAGCCTTTGTACCCATCCTAGCCCCTAAATACACACCGTCCCAGCAGTGAAACGCTGTAATGGTCATTTAAAAGATTTTAATACCATAGTACTACACTACTATGACATTACACAGGGCCTTTAGTAATGGGTCTTGCCATTCTTATTGCAACCAATTTATAACAGGGACTTAGCCGGTTGAATAATGAATCCAGTCTTAAGCATATTCTGCACTGAATATTTCAATGAAATTCATGGCTGGGCGGTATACCGTTAAAAAAACGTGATAACGGTTTTCACCTACACAAGGTTCACTTTTTGATGAGAGGGCTTTTTTTTAGGTTTTTTTTTTCCAAAAAAGTGAATAAAATAGAAATGGAGATTAATTAAAATTCAGGATTTTATCTCATTTTTAAATTTAATTTCAGTCTTTTCTTCAGAAACATTGAGATGTGAGGGAAAATCGCCGCTTATGAAAAATAAATCGTGCAGAGAACCGTGATAATAATTTTCATCAACAAAACCAGGATGCACATTTTTTTCCAGAACCGCCTAGCCCTAATGAAATTAACAGAGGTGTCAAAAGTAAAAGTAAAAAAAAAAAGAAACACTGTTTCCTTCCAACACAAGTAACTTATCTGAGTAACCAGTATACATGTGCACTTGTCTTGTGATCAGCTAACTCTGCACTGGTTGGATCAAGTTTGTGGTGGGTCCTTGTTAGGTTTTCAGTGTTTCAGTAACAACACAGTCTATCTATCTCATTAGGTACAATGGTGTAAATGGTGTAACAGCTATGTAATGTCATTTGCTAGTGTTGTAATTACACCACAAAAGTACTTTTACTTTTACTTTTGACACCTCTGGAAATTAATGTCCAAACAACTCTAAGAAGTCACACATCACATTGTCAGGAACATTGCTAGTGACCTAAATATAAGGAAATGAATACGGTACTTCTCTCTTCACATAACCATTGCTAGCTGTCATTAGAGGAACATTTCAAATATTAACATAATGTAGAGGTATAATTAATACCATACCAATACCCTTAAGTCCACCTTGGTTCAGTTTAACAGATCTTGCAGTATGTGCTATACATCTTCTTTACATGTCTTTTTAATGTCTTTTCAAATTAGGTGGCTGGGAGGGCAAGGCAGACTTCAAGATGTCTTTCCCCAGTGGTGGAGCCATTGAGTTGGGTCAGCACCTCTTCAAACTGGCTACGAATGGTGAGACCCGCTCAAGTTTCAGTTTTGAGGCACACACTAGTGGACAGTCGCGGCCTACTGGTTAAGGAGATGGGCTTAAAGGGTTGCGGGTTAAAATCCCACCCGTCCACTCCCATGGTTGAGGTGCCCTTAAGCAAGGCACCTAGGCCCATACTACTCCAGCGACTGTAACCAATACCCTGTAAATAAAGAGTCAGCTGAGTGTAATGTAATGGAAAAAAGCATCAGAAACTATTGTCCAGTACATGTGTTTTGGTCACACTTACACACACACCAATTTTATTTCTCATTAAATTGTTCAAATTATGCACTTTTACAGCATCCCGTGCCCCTCCTGCCCAAAATGGCGGGGCCTCATTTGGCTACCCTTCACCTGGAGGCATGAATGGCTACGGGCCCCCACCCATGCCCATGGGCTACCCTTATGCACCCCCGCCCCAGCAGAATGGCTTCCACCCCGGCGCCGCTCCACCCCCTGCCAACATGGGCTACCCATATCCCGCAGCTGGTACGTGGGATTTATACTGTAAACATTGCTATAGTGCCGTTTTCTATTGAATGATGTCAAAGGGTTAAAGTTACGTGTATTAACAAGTTACAATAGTGATGTGGTGACATGTCAAAGTCAAAGTTCTCTGTGTTAGGAGTTAGATCACGACAACATGAGTTTGCGGTTGTAGGTGTCTTTTGTTTGTTTCATTATGAGGGCTGATGTCCCCTGCTGGCTCAGTGATGCGTGTGTAAATGTGCTTTTGCAGGAATGTACCCATCTGCCCCGGCATACATGGCACCCCCTCCACCTTATCCTGGCCCGCCCCACAACTGGGCCCCCTCCGCCCCCCCTGCAGGTCTGTATGTCTCTACGTCTCTCCTTCACTGCCCTGTGTCCATAATGCCTCTCTTTTTTTTTCACTTTGACTTTCGCTCTTGCTCCCTCCCTCTGTCTTTCTCTGTCTGTCTTTTGTTCTTTTCTGTTTGTGTTCCTGTAGTCGTTGTGCTTTGTTTATCCTTTGTTATCCTCTCTCTCTCGCTCTCTCTGTCTCTCTCTCTCTCTTTCTCTCTCTCTCTCTCTCTTTCTGGGTTTCTCACTCTCTCTCCATCTGTTTTTTTTTCTCTTTCTTTGTCGCTGTCTTTCCCTCTGTTTTTCTTTCCTTGTGTCTATCTTTCTATTTTCTGTCTGTCCCTGTTTCTCTCTCTTTCTATCTCTCTCTTTCTCTCTCGCTCATTGTATCTGCCTCAACGCATCTGTCTGATTGCATCTGTCAGTGTCTGAGTGAATGCCATGGCACAGGCCAGGCAGTGAGGAAGGAGGGCCGGTGTCAAAAGGGCTACTTGTCAAATTTAAAAGGACAACCACACTGGCATACATGCAAGCAAAATATCGCCAGACATCAGCATCACCCTGCAACCCCCCCCCTTACCACCCTCTCACCAGCGCCGCGGTGCAGCACAATGCAGACCAGTGACCAATAACATTCCATGTCCCCTCTAAACAGAGGGCGTAGCAGATTTCATTCAACTAATCCTTCTGTGATGCATAAGACATTGATGATAAACATCACAGCCATATTAATAGTAATTCATTTATCTGTGTTATGACCTTGTGATTACCCTGAACAAAGTTATGTTTTGATGTGGCTGTCTGGTCTACGTAAAAAAAAAAAGATAAGTCGCGCTATTGTGTTTTGTACAACTGCGTGTGCAACACTATTTAAGCGTATGGCTACTAGTTAGATAAGGTTTTTAATTTCACTCTTTTTTTTTTTGTTCTCTTCTGTTTCTTAGGTAACGCAAAGGCTGCAGAGGCTGCAGGAAGTGCATATTACAACCCAAACAACCCCCATAATGTCTACATGCCTATGGTGAGTGTCCTTTCATAAGGTTTGATTGTAGTTGCGCTCAAACTCAGGAAAATAGTTGTTGCGGTCGATGGGTGCGTGTCCAAACGAAAGTGACACTGAGGACAGCTTCAGGCCGAAAAACACACACTCCCTAATGGGTCAAAGTGGCTAGTAATATGGTCTTTTCTACCAGCCAAACCGAAATTTCACCAGCATTTGGCCGGTTGGCTGGTGTTGATTTAGAGCCCTGGTAGAGTAGTGAAGAACCTTTATTGATCCAGAAGAAATTACATTATTTAGTAAAGAGAATAAGCAGGAGAGTGCAGTCTTTTCTGCTCTATGGAGTGTCCATTCATATCAGACCTCCCCTTTTTATACCAGTATTTGTAACTTTCACTTTCAGTTAAAAGGTGTTGCATATACAAAATGTTACGCAATTAACTGAAATTGGCTCTGATGATTCAGCACCGATTATGTGTAGTTAAATTGCAAATTTCACTCACAGTAATAGCATAGTAATATAATATTTGGATTGTGAGACAGCATTTAAGAGCCTGTCCTTTCTGTTCCTGTTTAAATGTTGTATTTTGCCTCAAGCCAAATAAAGGGGGAATTGGTTGCTTATGTGACTGCACTGCAGTGCCAGTGTTGGCCACCATACCTCACTGTTGCACCTGATGACAGCAAAAGCCTCTAAATATGGTGACCAAGATAAAGCCTTTCACACGTCAGCACTCAGCAATGCAACAAAGTGTGGGATCAGTTGCCGTCTCCTAAATGGGTGTGACTTTCCCATTGAACTCTATGCATTTTAATCCTCATCTAGTCTCCTAAAGGGGCATGGCAGCCATATGATGGCAGCTTAGAACCTTTACGTCATAGTGATTCCGGAAGAAACTCCTTATCAAAAGTCTCTGATGAAAGTCTCTGTGCAAAGAGGTAGAACATTAGACTAGAGGTGACCCTGCCCTCTTTTTCACAGCAATCCTGCCATTATTGCCATCACCTGCAATTATTTGGAGGTGGGTCCACTTTGGGACCCGACCGACACAGATTCCAATCATACTTGGTATGCCTTTTTAGTAGCAAGGTAGCACCCCAAAATGCTACATTGCAGGCTACGTTTAGACAAGGAACTGGCCATTTTAAAATATGAGCTGATTAGATATTCAATTTTTAATTTTTCAATTTATCATAATCTGAGGGTTGTTTTATTCCAAGCTGATTATGTAATTTGTAGAGCCAGAAAAGAGCTTTCAAACAACACCACAGACAGCTTTTTGTGTCTAACACTGACTGATATAATCAAGGCTGAATGTATAGTGTCCTACCCTCATATGTAAACCTTTGCTACTAAAAAGGGACACCAAGCATGATTGAAATCTGTGTCGGTCGGGTCCCAAAGTGTCTGATTTCACGTGAAATTACCCAGATTGACCTGAGAAATATAAATGAATGGGGAAGGGGCTAGCCTCGCGCGCCATCCTACGTACTTCCGCCAAACGACTTGGCTCCATACTACGTTTGCCAACTGTTTTCTGTGGAGCGATGTTGAGCAGTAGGATTTTGCCGGCCAACCCTCCCCAGAAAGAGAAGAGACAGGTTGGTGGAGGCGAAAGGGGGAGGACGCTCATGACCATGACGTAAACGCCTGCGCTATGTTGTTGTTGAGTAACTGTCGGCGATTGGGTGAGAGCTGCCCAATCAGTTCAAGCCAGAACTGAGTGCAAACTTCCCGCTTCCTGCAATCGCGTCAGATCAAACAACCTCCAGACCATGAATACAAAATGAAATTGTAGTATTATGGGATGGTCAGGACCAGGCTGGAAAGGGGCTCACCTGTGTCAAAAAATGGCTTAATAATGTGAAAATTTCCATCAACACACACTTTACAAGCACAATAGTTGAAGTGTGTTGCTTGCTAAATATGTACATAATTAATATAAACTGATTTGAAAATATTCATATTAGTATTTTATCGTGTTTTAAGAAGATATTCAGCCTTTGACAGAAGTGGCCGTGTTCTCCATTGATTTGCATTGACTGAAGAACACCTACACTACCTACACAAGATGGAGGCTGCACTTTCAGTTTGCCAGTGCTGTCGCAAATTGTCTTGTAGGGCTGGGCGGTTTTGGAAAAAATGAGCATCACGGTTTTCTTGATGAAAATTGACATCACGGTTTTCTGCACGGTTTTTTGATAAGCGGCGATTTCCCCCCAAATCTTAATCTTTCGGACGAAAAAAAAACTGAAATTAAATTTAAAAATGAGATACAATCATGAATTTAAATTAATCTCCATTTTTATTTGATCACTTTTTCATTTCAATATTTTTATATTTTATAGTTTATATTTCCCTACCCAAGACTTTAAGTTCCCTTTCAAGTAAAAAGGGTTAATAAATTATTATAAGCAGCTGTTTTTGGCTTTTTTTCCCCAAGACAGCCCAAAACTGCATATTTGTTCTACACCTGGCAACACTACTTGCTTAATTCTCGTTGTACACCTGGCAACATTGATCACTACGACCGCATGTTGCCTTGCGCAGCGCATGACTAGCGAGTAAACACAGTGGGACAGAAATGGAACAGACTGAAGAGACACAAGAGAAACAAACGGATTTACTTGACATTGTGTGGATATTTTCTTTGAATTAAAGGCCAAATATAACGTAGAATGTATTTTGTCAGGTAGTTTGTGTCATATGGCGATGTATTTCGCTCATATTTTGCTCCCAAATCATTTCAAACAGCAATGTAGCAATGTATCTTGTCTGCCCATTGCATTTTGCAAGCTAAGCTAAATTAGCCTCAATGGCAAAACTCAAACGCAGCCTTAACAGCAGTCCTGCACACACAGCTGGGATGGTAATGAAATACAGCTAAGTATCTGAGAACTGTTGTAACCTATTAAAATAGCCTTTTATTTAACTTTGTGAGATCAAATGTAAGCTATGTTGATTTAAATGTTCATCATGATTCATCCATGCCATGTGGGTTCTTCATTAGGCTATGCTTCACTCTCACCAGCTTCTTTAGAGTGATTAACCAATTATTTGTATTGCTTCAATCAACATCTTAAATTGTGTTGACATTTCCTAGTAGAAAAACAACAGTGGACTTGGAGTTGAAATGAAGTGTGACACGAAGTATGAAGTTCACGCACATAGCCTAGTATGAACAACAACAACAAAACCGTCTCTCATCAAAAAGAGAACCTTGTGTAGGTGAAACCGAGATCACGGTTTTTTAACCGTAAACCGCCCAGCCCTATTGTCTTGTCACCTCTAGTCTAATGTTCTACCTCTACGTCTCTGTGTTTCTTTCAGGAGCAGCCTCCTCCATACGCTCCTTACCCCGGTGGCTACCCTGAGAAGAAGAACAACTGAGACGTAACCATACAACCACCACTTGCAGTGCTTTCAGTTGCAATACATTCATTTTGATTGAACTACACATTATTGTTATTACTATTTTCATAATACTGAGCCACATACTGTGAGCTTCACTTGTGACCAACCATGCTGACTAGGAAAAAAAAGGTAAAGGCTAGTTGAGAAGAGATGAGCCATCATATTTGCAGTGTCTGGACTGGGTTACATTCAATAACTTCTTGACTCTCACTTTTCCTATTTTTCTCTGCTCCTTTTGAAATGGTGTTACCTTTTTTATATAAACATGTTATAACTCCGATAGGTAACCAAGTTGTGCATTCAGTAGCTGACTGAACTTGTTGTCTTTTTCTCAAATTGGAATATTGGATATTTTGAGAGGAGAACAACAACTTGACTTTTGCAACCTCATATGTTGGGAACCTTACAGTAGAGAACAGCGATAGGATTGTACAGGCAAGAAAGTATTTTGTGTATTGACCATTTGTGTGAGAGCCAATGATGTCATATGGAGTTTATTTCTCATATGACCTATTTGCATAATTATTTTCTGAACAATGTTTAATGAAGAGTTTTTAAACATCCAGATTTAAAAAAAAATAATGTCACTTTTACCAGAGATTGCATAGAGGTGGTTTTTTACATGGTTTAAGTGGCTGAGGTGGACGAATCCCCCCAACGTGTGCTATGGGGTTTAGGGATATAATCAAAGTCTTATTTCTGTATGCCAGGGATCGCTCAATTGGCATGGTAATGCACGTCAGCCTTTTATGTTTTTTTTTTTTTTCATTTGCTTTGTATTATATTTTTGTTGCCTTGGTGATCCGCCTTTTTCGCAATGACGCCAGGCTTGCTCTGTTTTTGAAGCAAAGCAGATATTAACAACTGCCGGTTTCAGGCAAAGATCGGGACCATAGAAAACCATGGCAACTTAGGGCTCACTCTTTTGAAACTCTGATGTCGGAAACTCCAACCTCCGCCTCGGGAAAGTGCAATAGAACGGATACTCAGATCAGGGTTCCGAAACAACACAAACTCGGAGCAGTTCGGCGTACTCAGAGCTAATTAAATATTAGTGTTTGCAGACATTTGTATTGTCCCCAACTGTTGCAATAGAATACATTTACAACAGAGGTCGAGAGAATAAACTCCGGTCTACCGACAACCAAGTTTCAAAAGAAGAGCCATTGTACTTGCTTCAGATGCATTGAAGCGAAGGCGTCTGACGTCTTGAGAAAAAGGCCCATCGTGTGAGCTAGATATGACCGCAAGATTGAGGTGGTTGTGATTTGAGAGTAGTGAGGTGGCATTACAGGGCACTCCCCACTCTTCCGCTGAGTAAATCATGGTGATTTGACCATATCAGGTTTGTCCCCCTGACCTCTGCCTCATGTTCAAGCCATAGCCACAACCTCCAGCCTCCTTAGAAATTCCAGCCTCACTCTTTGTGTAATTACAAGAGTCGAGTTTCACACTCACACATGCATACAATCGCACAGAGCACACACACACACACACACACACACACTGAACATACCGCAGTGCACACCCCCTACATGCATGCATCTTTCTAGATTGTGGTTGTGTCTCGTTTCAAGGCAGCCTCCCTCGTGAACTGCAGGTGTTGATGCATAATTGAACCAGAGCAGTGGCCGACTTGGCAGATTAAAAGCCCCCTGGCCATCTTACAGGGAGATTAGAATCATCTCATCAGTGTGACAGGACTTGGGAAATGTATTATGTTTGGAAAGATGAAGTGTATTTATCATACGCTGTTTGACTAGATTTTGTGTGTTTGTAAATTCTTTATTCTTTTATTTTTAAAATCTAAAACTGATCAATATTTCTACAATTAAATAATAACTAATAAATGTATATTGAAAGTCATTCTGATGTGTCTGAAGATGCATGATTATTATTATTATCACTGACACTAACAAAACCAATACACACTATTCTGAATAACACGTTTATTACCAGATGATATTCAACCCATTGTTAACCAACATGTCCTACTCACTAACCTATTGTCACAGAATATCACACCATGGAAGTCAAGAGCTACTCGAAAGTGGTTTCTAGAAACACTGTGAGTGTAGATCATCTACGTTTGACTAGTACATTTTACAGGTCAAAAGAGACAGGCACACCAAAACTACTAGCCACTAACACAGCACACCTGCCTCCTGGATAGTTGTGGAGTCACTGAGATATGAACCAGACATGTCCTCTACCAAAAAAAAAAAAATGTAGGACTATCTACTGCTCCCCCTGTTCTGCCCCAACAATAAATAAAATAATACATAATTCACTTACCAGACCTACTAATCGCAAACAGTGTTTGAGATAAATACAGTATCTGAAGAGGAATGAAGTTTAAAAGGGATTTTTTTTCAAATGCCCTAATTCACACCGAATTGAAGGCATTGATGATTTCAAACATTTTCCTACATCATCTACACATAATGTCTGCAAATCCTTGATACTTGTGCTTGCGGCAACGTCTGACCGAGCCAATACAAATATTTCATACCTAACCAACAATAGCCTTTCAAGAGTGCCAAACATGGGAATGTCAATGAATAAAAGGAACTCACGCAAGTGTCCACTGAATATACAATTACTAATAGTCAGGGTTTTCTTCCAATTCTGTTCACAAGACTTTGCTGTAATTTGTGCAACATTTGTATGGCTCAATTATTGAACATCTATTAAAAGTAAAATGCCATGGGAAAAAAAGTTTCTCATAAATTCATAGTACCAAGTTGTCATGATGGGGAATGGTGTATATTCTAGCAGGACTTAGTCCTTAGATCTTGCACACTTTAATGCATTGTGGTGTAGGCAGATGATGGTTATCAGGATCTAATGCAACTTAAATTTCAGCCCCAAGTCCACCATCCTCCTATTGCACTAGTTGAAACATAAATGTCTAACCCAGTATTGTAAGTAACACTTATTCTTTCATCTAATTATGTTTTGCTGAAATAAAGTCAAGTATGTGATGATGTATTGCACACACCCAGTGTGGAATTAATTATGCTACCTAAAGTTAAATTAGCTATTCACACCAATTTCCCAATTAAAACCCTTGGCCCTCTTCATCAGTGTCACAGATGTCCGAGTAGTTCATCCCTACTCCATGTGTACACCAGCAGTCAGCAAGTTCCTGATTCCTCAAGGTTCTTCCTGGACGAACCAGACTTCGTTTCGTCGCCCATAGGGCTTGAGCGGCGGATCGTAGCTCACGCAAAAGTACTGCTTACGTTGGTAAGGGGCGGTCTCCCCGAGTGTGCGTGTCAAGCGCAAAGCTTCTGCACGATACTCCGTCTCTCCGGCAAAGCCTCCAAACCCACTGCACCATTGGGACAACAAAAAGAGAAGAAAAACAAACCCACAACTGTCAAAATCATCCAACTGTTCAACAAAAATTGCCCTACAGGGATAACAGTCCCATCACGTTTATTAAATTATAAGAGTTTTTTGCAGATGGGTGAGACACCTACAGTGAATAAACAGTCATGCCTGGCCGGTCCTCGATTCTGATGGTGCTGTCAGTAGGCGTCGGTGGGCAGATCTGGTAGCGGTTGGGAATGCGAACAGCAACGATCAGGCGTCGCATCATCGCGCCATCGTCCCGGGGGAAGACTGTGATGAGAACTGGCGCTGTGTTTCCCATCGCCTCCCCTAGAAAACAGCACAGACACAGCATGTTTTCTGTGGGTGGGTGGGGGTTCTTTAATGGACCGCTATACAAAAATGTTTTTTTTGTGTGTGAAGATGATAATGACATATCAGGCAGTGTTGCCTGGCAACATGACTTAACAGATGTTGTTGTTTCTGGCACTTTCTCTCACAAATTTTTGTTAACACGCTTTTTTAAGTCCGTATTTAAATTAGCGTCAGACAACTTAACAGGGTCATCTCTTCAGAGCATGAGGAGTCAATCACTGTTGCCTAGAAACTTTGCTAAAAAAGTATGCCTCTTGTACAACAGTAGAACTTTACAGAGATGTAGTGGGTTCATCAGTCAAGGCAAGCACCTCCACATATCCTGTTATTTTACAATCAACAGAGCCGGAAATAGAAAGACGCAGGCTACTCAAAGCACCCTTATCACTGAGAATCCTTTGACTGCGAAAGTTTTTCAGCGACAGGAATTCAAATCTGAAAGCCGTCTTAATTTGAAAAGTCTTACCAGAAACACTTTGACTGCCTCCACATTCCCTGGAGCGTGCCTCTACATTCCCTGCCTCCACTCTTCTGCACCTGTTATGCGTCACATTTTCTCAACAGTCTGGTAGTGGGTTCTTTTCAATATGCGGACTTCCATCCTCGGCCTGTGCTTGCGGACTCACTTTATGCTGATGCCCTGCCTCAGTGGAGAACACAATGCAGTTTCCCTGCTGCAAGCCTTGCCAAAACAACCTTTGGGGGACTATTCTTCATTTACCACCCCGATTGCAAATGAGAACATTACATTAGAATTGCTCTTTTGTGAGATATTGAAATATATTTCTGTCATCAGTGACGTTATCACGAGGCCACAAGCACGCAAGTGATGGGAAGGGGGGGCGGGAGTCCGCGTATTAGCAAGAACCCAGTCCCCTTGCTTTTAGGGGTCAGTAGGTCTGTGTTTGTAGCTGCAGTTGTGGTTGTTGTGGTTGCTTTAGGCGTCAATAGGTCTGCGATTGTGATTGTGTTTGTCATGGCTGTGTTTACCGTGGTTGCCTCACCTGGCTCATTGCTGCCTCCGATGTACATGAGGAGTTTCCTCACCAGTTCACCTGACGCCTGGTCGAACGTCCGTCCCTCAGAGCTGACCACGGCGTACTTTGCGTTGTCATAGCGGCGCACCTCATAGCTGACCCCGTCCTGAGAAGGGAAGGAGGGCAGGAGGACACGGGGGCATGATTCACTACACTGGCGGGATGCACACAGACTACAAAGAACAGACTGTGCAGCCTTTTCTTTCTCAGAAACACAAAAGAGCCAGGGACAAAATTAGACGGCGTGTGTCCTGGTTTGCAGCTGTAGTGGGATAAAAACAACTGACAGTATGTAAGGCTTAAATGTGGAACTGAGGCTACAAAGAAAAATATTTGTGGTTGAAGTGAAGAGATTTCCAAAACGCATGCCCTGGTGCGTGCGTGCGTGTGTACGTATACTGATTTGATTACTGTTATCTTGCCCAGTTCATCACACACTGCTGAACTTAATCAGCCCAAAGAAAATAATGATGAGACGCCTTGTGATGCCTTTAGTTATGTAATGTAATCTCTCTCACACACACACACACACACACACATACACACACACTCACTCACTAATAACAATACTATATTAATGTGTGGTAACACTGAACACTGATAATGTGATATAGTGTCATTCCAGTTTAAGCCAAAATTATCAAGCCAGCGGAAAGCATCAAAACACAATCTCCATCAAACAGTTAATGAACAAAATATTTCAATGCTCCCTGTCAGGGAAATTATAGGGATTTGTCTGATGCTCAGCCAGATGCTGTTGCAGACCACTCCCCAATAAATAATAAATGAATTGTTTACCCATCAGACTGGGAAAAATATGTATTCATTAACATTGCAAATAAACAGTCATCAGGTATGGGCACAAAGCCATTGGCAAGGGTTTTTTTGTTTTGTTTGACACAGCTGTTTCCGTATGTCCCAGACAAAGAATAAACTAAATAGGATGGGCAGCTAGTGTTGACTTTTCCAGACTGTTTTAAATATGATGAGCAGTGGCTTATTCCAATAATATGTTACAGTGATACACTTGGCTAGGTCAACCTGCATGGAGTGGTAAATCTGCTAATAGATAGCCCACAGCTCTCACTTAGTTAAGCTCCTGTATTAGATTATATATCACTATGTCAAGGTTAACCTAACATGGATTACTATTTAGCAGGGTTCTTGGCATACTCGGGCTGTAGTGGACAAATGGATTATTTGTGGCATGATTACAGATGCCATCTCTCATGTACAGTAGAAGTGAAGTGGGTTTTCTCCTTGTATCTGTACGAGACAATTATAAGCTAGTTTTTGTCTGATTCTAAATCCTCATTAGATTAAGATAATGAAGATAAAATATGATCCTTATACTCTAGGTCGTCCTATTTAAACCACACTTCTCTTCCATTATTACCATACATGATCTTACTCTTCACCATGCTGTTTTAGCATACAAAAATACATGTTATTATCTGCTTGTATCAGAACAAATAGGCTATATGACTTCTTAGTAATACCACAGGCTACATCCACACTATAAATAAATAAACTATATTTATGCAGTGTGGTTTTCTCCGTGTGGGCTTCATAGTACATAACCATCATGCTGAAACGTTTTTTTTCTAGAGGCGTCATAATATTACAGTCACAAATTCACAGCCAGTGCTGTGCAGTATTTATATATAGGCGACATACCCTGTATGATACACTGCAATTATGTGGTGCAGTTTATTTGTGTGGTGCTCATAGCGCATAACGATCAACAGCATGCTGAAATGTGTTTCTAGAGCATAATAATACAGTCACATGCGATGTGAAATGACAGACCTAATTACATAGCCTTTGCACACAGTTCAGCTAAGAGTTACAATTAGGGTGTGTGTACTCCACTGATGTCCAGAAAGTCATGCAGATAATTATGCAGTGCTTCAGAATGCTTAGACGCGAGATGTAATTAATGTGAGTATGCTAATATTGGAGTGTCGATTAATAATTCACTTCTTGAGTCGCTTCTTTCAAAGGTATCTATCTGTCTGTCTCCCCTCCCCTAAAAGGGGGCTTCGTTCTTACGCAAAACACTTTCTCCTGGGTGTTGTTGTTGCTGGAGAAGAGGAGATTTTGCATCAAGGTAAAAACAACAGATGTACCTGTTTTAGGTGACACTGGCGTCGCTTGATCACCTATTGTTAACCTTCTACAAAATTACTTGAATTTTTGCAAACTTGTTTTAAGCAACGTGCCATTGTGGGTTGCATTTATTCTAAATGCACGTGTCCAAGCCCAGAAGTGGAAAAGTGAGTCACGAGGAGAGAATTATGAATATGTAAAAGTTTTGATTTGCCGCGGCCAAAGCCACAGGGGCCCTTTGGCAAACGGAGAGAGTAGAGAGTAGTGCTTTATTGTCATTATATAAATACAGTGAGATGTTGTTTGGAAGCAACCCACACATGCCCACGAGAGTAAAGACAAGTAAAGAAAGAACAGTAAAACTATAATACAAAAATATAAAATATACAATCTGATGATTTTTAGTGTGTGAGAGAGAAAAAAGGCCTTGTCACAGGTGCTGAAAAAGGTCTGGCCTTTCACAAAAATAGACATAAAACGTGTTTAAAGACTCAAAAATACATTTGGAGACCAGAGGCAAAGCACACTGGCTAGACAGCCCATCAGCATTCAGTGTCATGATTAATTAAGAGACTTAAGTGGCAGGGTCAAAAAGAGGAAGGGGGGGGGATCAGGTGGCCGTTTGTGATTTCAGATAATCAGTTGTCAGTCACTTGTTAAGACCCCAGATTTCCACTTTCAATATAAGTTTGGCCTGTATATGGAATTATCCTCAGCACAGCCCGTTAAGAACAGGAGCAGCATGAGCAACTCAGCGTTGAAGACCAGCTGCACCATCTATGCATATTTCCGTACCTTTAGCAGTTTTGACAATTCTGTTACATTCTGTTACATATGCTGGGTTAAACACCTTATACTAAAAACCTGCAATCCTTTTCAGCAGCCTATGGTCTAGTGTACGTGACTCACATACAGTAATAATGTCATAAGGTAAGTTCAAGCATAACAGGCCTTTACCACATGTGTGCACATACGTGCATGCATGAATGCACCAGATGCACTGGTCATCATCTATACATCTCTCTGAATCAATGTGAAATGGCAATAACGACCTGCCTCATTTAACAGTACACATCACTGGCTCCAAAGGGATTTTCTCCCTACAAGCTTTGCCCACAGTGTTGTTGTGTACACATCACTGCAATGCACAGGGTGCCATGCACCTAGTACATGTTTGCTTTGCCTGACTCTCATAAAAATGCATTCTGTTCTCTCCAGGATAACGTGACCTTGTTTTGTGATGCAACACATTTTGTGAGTTGGGGTCAGTGCATGGTGTAGAGTAGCACTGCTGATGTCACTGCGAAAAGCTCAGGAAGCACATTATAGTTAAGTGTGTAAACTAAGAAGAGTCGATTCTTTTCCTTGCAAGACACAAAGGTATGCATGATGGAAGCAACAAAATATTGTATTGACATATACCAACCATTGGTGTAGGATTTCCTTTATCAACTGTTTGACCACATATATATCAGCCTTCTACCAAAATAATTTGTTTACCATGGAGTAGGGACAATAGTGATCTAGTGATCTCTGAAAACCACAAGTGAAAACTTTCTGTTCACTAACTATAATTAAAATGGCAATTAGCCTACATCATAACGCAAATGATGACAAGGAATTAAAAAAAATCATATAGGTCGGTTTTATGTCCCTAGTCAGGCGCAAAAAAAACAGGTTACCATAGTCACGATTTCTGTACACCAAGGGCGCGTATCCTCACAACTGAAGATCAAAACTTACCTTTGTCTCCGTGCTAAGCAATTTGAACTCGGTTTCCTCGGTGACACCAAAAAGCGAATTCTTTATCATACCAAACATGTTTGCCCTCCTTCCTTCAAATGCCCCCAAGTCACGTTGAAATATTTAAAGCCAACAAAAGATGCGCACCTATGAAGCGACGAAAAGATGCGCACCTAAAAGAAGAAACGAAGAAACGAAGTTAAAAAAAAATCTATTAGGTCAATCACAAGCTACAATATGAGAGTAACGTTTCTCTTTTCCAGATGTCATTCTTAAAGAAACATATCCTGTCAGCGCCAACTCTCGTCCCAGTGTCCGTATGTCTCTCCACACGCGCTTATTTTCGACTTCTGACATCGCTGACGCTCGCGCTTCTCTCCGCCCTAAGTGAAGCAGAGCGTCAAAGTGGCATCTTCCATTTCTGAATCAGCCCCTTTCCCCCCCAACTCCCCCATCAACCAAAAATGACAACTCATTCACTCTATTATTTTTGCTCGACCAAAATACCCCTTTGTTACTTCGATGATGTAATTATGGATTTTCCTGGTGATAGCATGACACATCAACATCTTGTTTTGATGAAATATGTTGAACAAATGCATTATCTAACATATTGAGTATAAAATATATGCGGGCCGGTTGACTGCTTATTATCAGCAATTACTGGTTTTGTGGGCTATGATTCCGTTCCATTTGGACGTAGGAACATTTCTGTTGGTTATATCATTAGTGAAGTAAGACTATAATAGAATAGAGAATATATTTTATTTGTCATTGCAACATGTACAACAAAATTGAGCATTCCTTCTTGATTGAGGCAAAAAAAAAATCAAACAATACAAATAATTTGAAAATATAGCCTTTTTTACATGTAGATAAAAAAAAAAAACTATTGGTAGCAGAATTAAGTGCAGTGATGGCCGCTGGATAAAAAACTGTCCTTCAGTGTATTTGTCCTGTTCTTCATAGAACTGTATCTACTGCCAGATGGCAGCAGTTAAAACAGGTTATAGGTGAGCATCCAATGGCTTATGACAACCTTATGTTGCTCATCACAACAGCCTTCCCCCAGTTTCCTCTGCCAGTTCTACTAAGACTGTTATTGTTGACTATTTGACACCATCATTCAGTATGTCATAATGCATCACTATTCATTAACTGCATGTGAGTGACTCTGTGTGTGTTTGTGTGTGTTTGTGTGTGTACGTGTGTGTGTGTGTAGAGTTGTGCGTCAGCGATGCCCATGTGGGAGCGTTCATCTTCCTCTGTGTGTCACGCAGCGTGCTGCCGCTGCTGCGTAGCTGTAGGGTCAATCTATTTAAACTCCCACTGAAGGCAACATTAGTCACTCCGTGTGGTGTGGCCAGTGGACACGCGCTGCTGTTGTCTGGCACATGCGGCGTCATTTAGGCCCCCTGCTTGGAGAACATGGGAGAGACGAGGCCAGCTCATAACATAACACACCCAAACCCCACTAGGCACTAGTTTGTACTGTATGGGCTAGTCTGATTACTGCTGGAACATAGCCTGACAAGAGAGGGTTCGGGGGAGCACTAATGTATTGTACATGGGGTCGCATGAACCATGGTGGGAGAGGGCAAAGGATGACAGGCTGACGCTGACTACGCCTAGAAGGGGTGGGGGTGGACAGTGTTGTGTGCACTGAGAGAATGTGATGGGAGGTTTGCAGAGCTGGCGCCAGACATAGGCAGACGAGGTGGTCACCTAGGGTGCCAAATTTGTTGGGGCTACCCGAAAGCCACACAGAATTAGAATGTCAAGTGAAATAAAACAATACATTGACCTTGACAATGATTATTCAAGGGCATTCAGTATATACAGTAGTGTATATGTACTAGATCGGCTGTGTTCAATCAGATGTACAATGCTGTGTTCACAGATGCAAATTTCATAATAAAAAGGAAAGGGGGTGTTCGCCTAGGACACCAGATTTACTAGAACAGTCCCTGCAGAGTTGTGTTGGGGGGGGGGGGGGGGGTACAGGGATTTACAGGGAAGAGAACAGTAAAGGCTGGCAGTGTAGGCAGCCCGGCTTGCCACCAGAGCAGCGCCACTGGACAAGAGGATCTCTGCTTATTTCTCCAACATCACGGCTAAGCAAATCACTTTCATCTTTACTTAACAACAAAAATCCTTTCTGTTTTTAAAAAAAATACTACGCTGGCAGATGACCAAGAGCAAGGTCCCTTGCTATCTTTTAAGGAGAAAAGGGGGGAAAGCGACGGGAAACAACAACACAATCACCACTGATTTCTTAATCTACTTCATTTTGTTTCGTCTTGTGAAAGACATCAGAGATAAAGGCTCTGGCTAAACTTTTGCTCAAGGTTTTCTAAGTTGACCTTGCCCTGGACAACCAGTGCCACCACATGCACATGGGTCTCTCGTCTGAGTTAAAAGCAGGGCAGAACTGGCACCAAAACAAACAAACAAACAAAAACGGATGAGGCATTTTGGCATACACCAATCCCTCATACAACCACCACCCCAAAGTCCACTGTCTATATTAAAGATGGACTAATGGCCATATATACCAGATTACCAGTCCAGCCCTGATAAAAAGCAAGACCTTGCTGCAAGCTATGGAGTGCTTTCACTAGCATCAGCAAACTGCCTTACCAAGTCAAAGTGCAGTAACTGTGCCAACATTCAAACTAAGAAAAAGGCCTTCTAAGTATTTGTATTAGGTTGGGTCACTGCAAATGTGACGACGCAATATCTCTTGAACGGGACAAATTTGGTCCATAAGGCTTTGTCACAAGATATGAAGACTGTTTCAGCCTTAACTCAATTTTGACAAAATATGTAGTTACTGTACTTTGTACAGCAGTGTAGCATACCATATCAGTGGCCACCTCATAATGGCATCATGTTAAGTATGCTGCATTGTGGCCTGTTTGCTATGGCTCACAAAGTAAACACTTAAAGGGACAGTTTGGTCAATTTCAACATGCAGTTGTAATGCTCACACTACCCTGGACTTGTCAGTGCCTGAGATTTTTTCTTCTTCTTCTTCAGCCGTTTCCGAGATCCTGGTCATTGTAATGGGGGCAGCTCTTTGTTTACATTTCAAAAAAACATTTTTATTTATTCCCAAAAACATCCAAAAGGTTATACAACATCAGCAGACAACTAGCAAACAGCAGTACCTTTTGGGAAAATATTTGGAGTTGGCGTAGGTTTCATTTTTTAAAAATGTAAACAAACGCTGCCCCCATTAGAATTGCTCATATCTCAGAAAGGGCTGAGCCAAAAAATGTGGCATCACCAGGTACTGACAAGTCAAGGGTAGCGTGAGCAATACAACTGCATGTTGAAATTGACCAAACTGTCCCTTTAAAGTGGGCTGCGGCAGTGTACCAAAGTTACATGGTATATTGCAACTTATTCTTTGATGTTTCATGAAACGGATGACACTATTGTCAAAAGATTAGATCAAACGCAATGTTTTTTTCATGTTAAATTTTGGCTTGGAATGATAATGGTCAATTTTGGGTAAATAGCACCCTCTTTTGGCAACCGTAACTAAGCTTGACTGAGGCGTTCCTAGGACTGGAGGTTCTTTCCAGTATGCGGACTGCCATCCTCGGCCTGTGCTTGTGGCCTCTTGTTTCACTGACGCCCAACCTCTGTGGAGAAAACAAGAACGTTTCTCTGCTATCAGCCTGGCCACAACAACTTTTGGGAGAATATTCTTCATTCATCGTACCGATTTCAAATGAGAAAATGGCATTAGAATTTAGCTCTTGCGAGATATTGAAATACTCTTCTGTCATCAGTGACCTCTTCTCGAGGCCACAAGCATTCAAGGGAGGACGGGAGTCAGGATATTAGAAAGAACCCGAGATCTTGCATCACAGCTCTATTTCAGAACAGCCCATTTCACAGAGACCAAAATTTGTCTGTCGAGGACATGACAGATACCCCCCAAACACCCCCCCGGTTTGATTTTACAACTCTATAACCATAGAATTAGTGCTGAATATTTATTTTAATCAGCCAAATCCAGCTTTGTTTATTACCATATATGGTGAGAGCACCAGCCTCACTTCATGCATTAAAAGATGTCCCTTTCCAGCTCACGCTTCCATGAAGTGGAGCATATTAAATCGTTGAAAGGTCAGTACACACAAACTGTATGTGTTATGATGGGTCCAAGGAATTCACTTCTCCCATCCGTGAGCGCAAACGCACACACACTACAAAAAGGTTATGGAAATCTTGACCACCCTACCTTGAAAATATTGCATAAGGTGTCTAAAATGCAAAAAGACAACCATGCCTGTGAGGGATTACTGAAAAGAAGATTTGTCTGAAATCCCCCCCCCCCAAAAAAAAAAAATTTGCTAAAATGAACATTCTATTGCATGCCAAAAAATCAGGGATTAGATCTTAATATCATCTGTCCTTATAAAAATTATATCTCCACAATGACAAAACCAGTATTGTATGTACTCTGCTTTTAATCTTTCAATCCACAAAAATATTTACATATAACTGCATTTTATGCAGCTTATTCTGCATGACACTGACATAGAATGATGGACATGTCATGTCATATCATTCCATTAGGCTACATTCAACCTCAGTCCTTTTCGTTAAATCTGTTTAAGAAGTGTTGTGGTCCATTGGTGAATCAACTTCTCAGCCAGCCTCCAGCTCTCATCACTTTTCCCAGCCTTTTCCTCCAGGCTGTGTGGGCAACTTGAGCCCCACCAAGCCGGCCATCTGGTCTGTGCTGCGCTCTCCCTTGGCATGGTAGATGTCATGGAGAGTCATGTGCTGCCTGGTGGAGGACAGCAGGCACAAGTAGGTGTCGGAGGCGTGCAGCGCTTCCCTTTGGGCCCGGCAGTACCTGTCTCCCGTTACCTGTGTAGAAGAGAAATTGAGAAAAGAAATTGTTGTCTCTCGCTTAAGTTGTGTGTGTGGTCTCGTGTAAAAAAAACTGTTTGTGGTTTATCTATTTAAGAAGCCTTGTCATTTCTCAAGCTGGGATTTTGTGATTTTATGGTTAAGGACTGTTTTAATTGTATCACATGGAGGGAAATGTATTAACACCTGAGATGATTTGCAAAACATTTGGGTATAAATGCCTTGAGCCAACCAGATAGATTGGCTGGGTTTCTTAATAATAATAATAATAATAATAATAATAATAATACTATTAGAGGGTTGGTGTGTGTAGTAATGTTTTTAGAGCACTCCTCTCCAGCCTCACTTCTGGAACGTGGTGGAGACAGATTAAGTGTCCTTGAGCTGGTGTGCCTGACCCCAAAACTGCTTGAAGCTGTCCACTGCTACTGTTTTCTTGTCCGTCATTATGTGTAACTGGTGTGTTATTTCTCTGGCAGCTTGCTGAACTGAGATATGTGCACGCATCTTCCTGTTTGTGTTTTAGTTTATGAGATAGCCTAATATGTTGTTTATTATTGTGACCACCACAGGTAGGCTAACACAACGCATGCTAGCGACTAGCCAGCTAACCTACACGCTATCTTTACAACAAACACATCACATCACCTACCTGGTTTTTGCGAAACTGCTGCAAAACGTAATTGTATGCCATCGTTTCTTTATACTGTGGTCCTTTTAAAGCCCGCAATTCTTTGAGTATACCGCGACAAACACGCAGTGGTGAATTCATCGCAGCCATGTTTGAATTAAAGGTATATTACAAGAGGGAATGCCTGTTGTAACTGTCTGTTTAGATAATAAACGTCCTTCCCCTCAGTTAAGGTACCTACAGTCAGGTTCAGGTAACTCCAACCAGCGATATAAAGATGTGAAATGTAATAAATGAGCAATTAACACATAACCTAACTTCTGTGACAACTTCTAGTTTGGCTTATTTTGTTTGTCAACAAAACCGCACCGTTTTCCGGCTTGCGCCACCAGCTGGACTGGAGGGTAGCTACACTCACAGACATAGCCTAATAATAATATTGGTGCTATGATTGCTGGACTGGAGAGCAAACTGCATCTTATAAGCCCATGTTTTTACCTATGGATCACACATTTAAAATGAAGATTAGCAGGCTGGTATCTTCCTTATTGTAGCCTGTTCCTCATAGGCCTATATACCCTGGATCCACCCTTCTAATGGCACAACACCTTCAGCGCTGCAACATTACTCAGGCAAAGAGCTTGTTCAGGTAATAGAGCTCTTCAGTAACGCGGAAGCATGTAGTAGACTGTAGTCTTTCATGTTAGCATTTAAGGACATCCTGGTTCGTATCGGCTTCCGGCCTCCCATTGGGAATGAATAGGGGCCAGTTTCAAATAAGCTCCGAATGCAAGCACGCCCTTTGCGAACCCTCGCAAGCTGTCGAGGGTGTTAAAAATAGGCTGTAGGTATGACATGGTTGATCATTTTGTGTCAAACTTCGACATAAATACGATGTTGCGTCCATATGCTAAACCCGGAAACTTTTGGCGACTACAGAAGCGGCGCCTGTATCTAACGTCATGTACGTGCGGAGGGTTGTACCCATGGCAACCAAAGGAAAACATGTAGTTCGGAAGTTTTAATGATCAGAAAGGGGTTAGCAATATTGAATTAAAATCGTCATGATTTAACATGTGAATACTACAACATGATGATACGATCCGTTCCACTAATGAGAAAGGGATGCGGGGACACGCTAATGTTCGTTGTTGGCGTGCAACTTATATTTTTGCCAAACCTGAATCTCTATGGCGTGTTGCAATGTAAAAAAATCGCCATAGAACCGGAACGCCAACCGCCGCATACAAGTTGACGTCAACGCTGAAGAGCTCTATACTAGGAAGTATTATAAGATAGCTACATTCTGAGCTCTGCCAGGCTGGGGAACTCCACCCACTTTGTCGGGAACAAATCAACTTTGAGCTTCTCCAGCAGTCCTGGGTAGAGGCGTGTTCAAGGCAGAGACGTTCTATTGGGACTAAGAAAGTGTTTGGTTTAAACTTCCGCGCAGCGTTTTCTGCTTTCGACCAGTAGCAAACCGAGGGAGGTGGGTTAACCATGCTGTTTGCGAACATTACTTGTTATGTTCTTCGTCAGACCAAGTCTCGAAGAGATTTGAAAGTCTATGATAATTAGGCTATAAAGGCCTAGTGCACTGAGTGTGACGGAGGTCATCTTGCACCTGTTCACCCCCCTCGGGGATCGAACGTGCGACCTCGTCAACTACAACGGTTCGGCAATGGGAGACACAGTACGATACCGCTGGGCCAAGAGACTAGTCTCTCGGCCCAACGGCACGAGACTGTATGAGGCTATCGGAGGGAGGTTTACCAACGTTCTACGCCAACTCTGTGCTAGTTAGCCTCCGTTACACTCTCCCCCCAACTCTGTGCTAGTTAGCCTCCGTTACACTCTCCCCCTTAAACCTCACTCCCATCCCGGGTCATACGGCACCACTGTGACGGAGGTCATCTTGCACCTGTTCACCCCCCTCGGGGATCGAACGTGCGACCTCGTCAACTACAACGGTTCGGCAATGGGAGACACAGTACGATACCGCTGGGCCAAGAGACTAGTCTCTCGGCCCAACGGCACGAGACTGTATGAGGCTATCGGAGGGAGGTTTACCAACGTTCTACGCCAACTCTGTGCTAGTTAGCCTCCGTTACACTCTCCCCCCAACTCTGTGCTAGTTAGCCTCCGTTACATGAGCATGTTCTGCACTACCTTCCTGCATTATGCACATTGAGTGCCCTTTCATATTTAGGCCTAAATAATATGCACTATATTAACAAAAGTATTCACTCAATGATCAGAATCGGGTGTCCTAATCACTTGGTCTGAGCACAAATCAAGCACCAGGCATGCAGACTGTTTTTAAAAACATTTGTGAAAGAATGGGCTGCTCTCAGGAGCTGCAGGGAATTCCAGCGTGGAACTGTCAGGATGCCACAAGTGCAACAAATCCAGTCATGAAATTTCCTAGCTCCTAAATATTCCACAGTCAACTGTCAACTTTGGGAATAACAGCAACTCGGCTGCTAAGAAGTAGGCCACATAAACTGATGGAGAGTGGTCAGCAGAGAGGGGTCAGCACCAGGCGCATGCAAAGAGGTCACCAACTTTTTGCACAGTCAATGGCTACAGAGCTCCAAACTTCATGTGACCTTCAGAATTGCCCTTGTACAGAACGCAGAGAGCGTCATGGAATAGTTTTCCATGGCCAAGCAGCTGCATCCAAGCTATACATCACCAAGTGCAATGCACAGCGTTGGATGCACTGGTGTAAAGCATGCCGCCACTGGACTCTAGAGCAATGCAGACACGTTCTCGGAATGATGAATCGTGGTTTTCCATCTGGCAGTCTGATGCACGTGTCTGGATGAGGAGGTTGCCCGGAGAACGGTATCTTTACAGACTGCATTGTGCTGAGTGTGAAATTTGGTGCAGGAGGAATTGTGGTGTGGGGTCATTTTTCAGGAGTTGGGCTTGGTCCCTCAGTTCTAGTGAAAGGAACGTTGAATACTTCAGGATACCAAAATATTTTGATCCATGCTCCCAACCTCGTGGGAAAAGAAGAGGAGCGGGCCCCTTCTTCCAACAGGACTGTGCACCAGTACACAACGTTCCATGAAGACATGGATGACAGAGTCTGGTATGGATGAACTTGACTGGCCTGCACAGAGTCCTGACCTGAACCCGATGGAATACCTAAGGATGAATTAGAGTGGAGACTAAGAGTCAGACCACACCCAGTCAAGTCCTACTATAGAAACTACCTGGTTCTCGACCAACATCAGTGTGTGACCTCACCAATGCGTTTTTGGAACAATGGTCAAAAAATGCTATTAACATACTCCTCAACCTTGTGGACTGTCTTCCAAGAAGAATTGAAGTTGTAAGCTGCAAAGGCTGGACCTACACCATAATGGATTAGTAATGGGATAGCACTTAAGGTCATACGCGAATCTAGGCAGAATGAGCGAATACTTTTGGTAATATAGTGTCCTTTCCCTCTTCTGGACAGCTCTGCCATAGTGTGAGTGAGTGGCAAACGGCCAAATGCTGGTAAAATGTAGCTGCTATTAGCTAATAACTCCACTGAAGCCTTTTTGGCAGGTATATACTGTATACCACATCAGAGAAGTCTAAAGTATATTCTGTTTGCCCCTTGTGAATCAATTGTTTGTTTGTTCGCATTTTCTCATTTACTGAGTTTCTGACATTATTTTATTGGAGGCTATGCCCCCCTAATGGCACTTCATCTTCTGAGCTAAGGCATATCATGGTGAAGAAAAACAACTAATAACAAAACTGTGGCTGTAAAAAGGCTGAGTGATATATTCGGAAAGACCACAAGCCTAACATCTCTGTTTTGAGGAAGTCAACAAGCTTTTTTTAGAGCGCATTAGCCTTCAAGACCACACACAAGTAGAAAGCATGCATTGACTGTCTTTGGATTCACCTGATGAAAATGAAGAGGCTATACAGTAGAATAATGGCTTGTTCTGTAAAATTGGACTAACCACTCTCATGGCCCTGTAGAGGAGCCTACACTTTTCAGTGTATGATAGACTGAGCAGTGCTGCAAATGGTTGAACCCCTATGCTGGAGCATTTTTAATGTTTGATGATGTGATGATTTGATGATATTTGTTGATGATGCAGTTTCCACCCACCTCTTTCATCAGAATGTTGAAAGAGGGAACTGTGCAAGTCTGACTTCAGTTCTTCCTACACAACGCTTGTGAACCGTGACAACTGCATGAGGCTCTTCTCCTACAAAGTAGAGCAGTGCAGACACATTCTCGGAATGATGAATCATGGTTTTCCATCTGGCAGTCCGATGGACGTGTCTGGATGTGGAGGTTTTCCAGAGAACGGTACCTTTACAGACTGCATTGTGCTGAGTGTGAAATTTGGTGCAGGAGGAATTATGGAGTGGGGTCATTTTTCAGGAGTTGGGCTTGGCCCCTCAGTTCTAGTGAAAGGAACGTTGAATACTTCAGGATACCAAAATATTTTGATCCATGCTCCCAACCTCGTGGGAAAAGAAGGGGAGCGGGCCCCTTCTTCCAACAGGACTGTGCACCAGTACACAAAGCTCCATGAAGACATGGATGACAGAGTCTGGTATGGATGAACTTGACTGGCCTGCACAGAGTCCTGACCTGAACCCGATGGAATACCTAAGGATGAATTAGAGTGGAGACTGAGAGTCAGACCAGAGACTACAGCCAGTATACAAGTCCTAGAAACTCCCTGGTCAGACCTTCTCGACCAACACCAGTGTATGACCTCACCAATGTGTTTTTGGAATGGTCAAAAATTCCTATAAACATACTCCTCAATCTTGTGGACAGCCTTCCTTAAAGAGTTTAAGTATTTTCAGTACAATCTTAAATAGCCCTGTAATATTGTATGTAATCATTTGTTTCATTAGTAGACCTACATTGGATCGGCATATAGCCTACTCTATGATTTAGACTGATAGGTTGGCAAATAGCCTACATTTCTATTGTGAAACATAGGCCTATATTACATACAGGTTATCTACACAGCACCTATGCAAATAATTATCTATTATTTTATTTTATTAATTTATAAAATATTTTTATTTAATGTATTATTTATTTAACCTATTATTTATTATTATTATGATTGGTCTACTTCATCTTAGAAAATGTCAACGTAGATGGTCTGTTAAAAAAAGAGCAAATATTCCTATTCTTTCTGTTGTCGGCTGTGATAATTACGTGTAATTTTCAAATAAAATGGTGCTTTTGAAGTGGCTTTTGAATTCATTTTTGGGTTTCGCGTGCTATGCGATTAATCACGATTAATCACACAAAGTCACTGAGTTAATGCGATTAAAGATTTTCAAGTTTGCCCACCCCTAATTTTGAATAATGCAATTTCCTATTAACAACCCACCTCTTTCATCAGAATGTTGAAAGAGGGAACTGTGCAAGTCTCTGACTTCAGTTCTTCCTACACAACGCTTGTGAACCGTGACAACTGCATGAGGCTCTTATTACAAAGTACTATAAAAGCGCCTAAATGTAATATGGAAACTCTATTCTAATCAGAGTCCATTTAAAATCACATGAGCCTACGCGTAGCAGCCATATGGCATCAAGGCATGAAGGGAAATATGGCCACAATGGTTGACCCTTTTTAAATGCACTTGAGTTAATTTGATTTAAGTGCCGCAACTCTTTCCCATCCTTTTTGTGTTTTGACAAGAGCCCCACAGATGAACCCCTGAGTAGCATCATCTGTAGTCTCTTGAGTGCTCTAAGCCCCGTTTGTGTCCAATTGGCCCACTACAGAACATTAAGGTTCAGGGCTTGGACACAGGTTAGATAGGGGATAGGTAATTGCCAGCATTGCACTGATGCCAAAAGTTTTGTTATGGTCTTTGTCATCATCAGTAAATGTACAGAGGTGCAGTCATGCAAATAATGAGACAGAACCAAAAGCTAGGACAGTGGTTCTCAACATTTTTTGAACAAATGCCCCCTTGGCCTCATCACAAGCCTCCCAACGTCCACTTGACCTCATCATAAGCTTGACGCCACCCTTAGTATTAAAACATTAAATGGACTAATGCCCCACAATGAGCAATTAAGGAGGTCATGTCGGCTACATGTAGTGAAGAGGGTGTGTCCAGTCCTGTGACTATGAGGTCAGTGTAAGGAAAGAAACCTTCCAGACATGTATGTTTTTTTCACAGAAACCTTGACAATTTATCTTTTTTTAGTTTCTATCATTAAAGGATATTGTGCAAAATTAATCAAAATATACCTTTACAAAAGTCCATAGGCCTATTAGTACATGGGGTCTCTGACCTTCAATTTGACCTCAATATCTCTCCCAGAGAGAGAGCATGGACAAAGTGAAATGTGTAATAGTTGATGCCCTTGAGTAAGGCACCTATAACCCCACATCACTCCAGTGAGTACAACCAATACCATGTAAACTGTAGGTTGCTTTTGATGAAAGTTTCAGCTTTAGTGTAATGTTATTGCGGATGATACAACACTGGTGGGCCTCATCACTAAGGGCGATGAGACCCACTACAGAGAAGAAGTAGACCTGCTGGCCAGATGGTGCAAAGACAACAACCTCCTGCTGAATGTCAACAAGACCAAGGAGATTGTTGTCAACTTTCAGAGGGTCCAAAAACAACTGCCACCACTGACCATCGACGGTGATGCTGTGGAGAGAGTGAGCAGCACCAAGTTCCTTGGAGTGCACATCAGCGACGACCTCTCTTGGACCACCAACACTACATCACTGGCGAAGAAGGCCCATCAGCGTCTCTACTTCTTGCGCAAACTAAAGAAGGCAAGTGCTACACCCTCCATCATGACAACATTCTACAGAGGAACCATAGAGAGCGTCGTGTCCAGCTGCATCACAGTGTGGGGAGGAAGCTGCACGGAGAAAAACAGGAAGACACTCCAGCGTGTTGTGAACACAGCGAAGAAGATCATTGGAGTACCACTCCCCTCCCTGCAGGACATTTACACCGCACGCCTCACCCGAAAAGCACTGATGATCATCAAAGACACAAGCCACCCTGCACACAAACTGTTCAGCCTCCTGCCCTCTGGAAAGAGGTACAGGCGCCTCCGTTCCCGTACCACCAGGCTTGCAAGCAGCACGATGCATCAAGCAATCAAGATACTGAACACTCAACCCACTCTCCCTTCACTGTCAGCCTCTAGCCAGCCAGGCCACTGACAACGCTCCCCCCCCTCATCCCCACCACCATATCTGCGACTGAACATTCCACCTGCACTACTACATCTGTGACTGAACTTTCAACCTGCACTAACTCAAAACATGCACGCACACACACACACACACACACACACACACACACACACACACACACACACACACACACACACACACACACACACACACACACAAGCACACTGCACTTTCTGCACAAAACCCAAACATACACACACTGACACACAACTCATACTCACACACATACACACACACACACACACACATACACAGGTACACACACACAGACGCACACCGCACTTTCTACCTGCACTAAACACACACACACACACACACACACACACACACGCACACAAAACACATACAAACACACACACACACACACATACTGCTGCTGGTGTATTTAATAAAACCTTTTTTAATTATTTATTTTCTTCAAATGCTACTATTACTATGTCAGAACGCTATAAAGGACTTTTAGAAAAAGCACAACAAAATACCTCCTCTTAATGTATGTTCTCTACAAGTCTTCTGTTGTCCAGTCTTGCACTTTAAATGTCTGTATGAGCAATGTCTACGTCCATACTGTCTATGTCCATGTATGAGTACTGTCTATGTCTATACTGTCTATGTCCTTACCTAGATTAGTCTATGTCTGCATGGGAGAGCAAGAAATGCAATTTCAAATTCTTTGTATGACCAGTGCATGTAAAGAAATTGACAATAAACTTGACTTGACTTGACTTGATGTTATGTTCGGTGGAAAAAGAGAAAAGCATACACAACAGTGTTCCTCAACCTGTCTGGCTAACCACAGGTGTTGTTGTTGGCACCATTAAGTAAGGGTTAACGTTCGGCGAGAAGGTCGCTACCGTGGAATAGCAGCACGACAGAGAGAATCTTTAGACCCCGACGCGGAGCGGAGGGGTCTTGTTCTCTCTGAAGTGCTGCTATTCCACAAAGCGACCGACTCGTCGAAAGTTAACCCGCTTATTATATGGATATACTTAAATGATTCACACATGCAGGGCCATTTCTTTAGACCTATTTAATGTTAAGATTGTTGCTGCGCAAAACAAAACAGTGCCGTTGTGGAACACCGCTAGGCAACAGCTAGGTAGGCTAGCCAGGACAACAGGTGTTGTCTATCACAGCAGCTGATTAGAGTGACAAAAGACCGGACCCCCTGCGGAGTGATATGAAACATTCGCTTTAGCCACTGACTTGTATACAAGCCAGTGGCTTTAGCAGTGAACGTCTTGTTGCCATTGACAGCGGTAGCCAGGACAACGGGTGCTGTCTATCACAGCAGCTGATTAGAGTCTTGTTGAAAAGTCGCTTTAGCAGTGAAAAGTATTGTTGCCATTGACAGCGGTCTGTTATAGACCAACCCGTCCGTTATCGAAAAATAACAGACGTCCGAACGTTGGGGAGTCCCGTTGAAATGAATGGAGAATTCGACAGATGACGTCACAACCATATAATAGGCTGTCTCCCAATGTGCTGTCTGGGACTGTATTACGACACTCTCATTCCACTCTCATTGTGTAACAGGTAAATGTCAACCATTACACGCATGGTTTAGTGGGAAAGTTGTGACAACTTTCCATTTCCTGTTTTTTCTATTGCCATTTTTCTGTTACTGGAGCTGTTCTCAATAGGTTTGAAATAGTTTATGAGAATGTTCTCAACTGGACACTGATGGACATCTGAAGGGGGTTGTTTTTGAGTGACAAGGGCCGGATTAAGGCTAGATATGGTTGTGACAAGATACAATATTGAAAAATTCTGTGGTGTTGAGTACAGTTGATGGGCATGTTATTCTTAATTCCTATCTTGTAATTATGACACTATGTAAATTTGTTATGAAATTTGCCCTTCAGGGGGCACCACAGCAACTTGTCGCTTACGGGCCTCAGGCCTTCTTAATCCGACCCTGTGAGTGACATGCAGAACTGGAAATACAGCAGACCTATCATTTTTTTGCACAACACATTTTACAGTGTTAATTTAACACTTTGAGAAGATGACAAACACTGTGTTTCAATGTATGTGTTAACACTGCAATGTACTTTGAATGTTTCTGCTGGTCTACACTCAACACAGTTGATTGCAAAACTGCATCAAAGGAGAAGTGTGTGAATACATGAAACAGGAAACAGAAATAGACATCGGTCCTAATACCTGAGAGGAAGTCAGCATCACACAGGTTTTGTAAATGGAAATATTATGTAAAGTATGTAGCCTACTTTTATTGGCCAGTAGCCTACTTCCTCTCATCTGGTAGGCCTATAGTCAGACCTACTTTCTCGAGTGATCACTAGCTTCGCCTGCCTCTTCTCCTGCCATTTCATGTGGGCTGTAAAATTAAGTCAGATGGCAGAAAGCCAAAACCGGTTGCCCAGCCTAAGCCATCAGAGGTTTGTGGGCAGGCCAACGAGTGATTCGTTTGCCGCTTCCACATTGCATTATTTTCCGTCAAGCGCGCATGGAGAAGGCAAGCCTGAACTTTCTGTGACGGAACCATTCTAAGGGGAATATGTTTAAATTGTTGCTATTTGGCATTTGCGCCACCTTTGCCGTTGGTAAGTTTTGTTTGCTGTTGACTTAGATTCTTCTTATCAAATAAATTCGGTTAGCCTATGTCTAATTGCATTCTACACACTAAATAAGCCGTCTTTGTCGAAAGCGTTAAATGGAAGAGACATGTTTTTTTATTATAGCTTAGGCCTACTTGTAGAGAGTTACTTGTGCACAATCCCTGGTGCTGAACAAAAAGATTACGTATTTTTTGTGAATCTGAGGAAGACCGAGAGGTCGAAACGTCATTGCCAATGAATGAATGAATAAAAAGAAGAAAAAATAACTTAAAGAAGAAAAAATCCAAAGGAGTGTGCGAACCTTTGTTCAAAAAATGTATTATAGCCTAATCATTATTATTTTAATAATACATTTCATAGGCCTAGGCTATTGTATATCCGTGAATAGGACCGTAAGAATAACTTGATAGGACTGTAAGAATAGTGTTTGATTATACTTATGGGTAGATGGAAAATTACAGCATGGCTCAATTGCCTGTGACTTTCCTGTCTGCTTTTCCCCCGGCCGTATAGTCTTCCGCAAAGCAAACAATGGTATGAATATAGCCACTGTTTCTTACGTTTTTTTTCTTTAAGTCCAACTAGTTCGATGTAGGACCATGGATTCTTGCATTGTGAAGGTTATTGGTTTTATTACTAGGACTACTTTTCAAAAACGCGCAAAACACGTGTTGCCTTTTTTGTCTCGGGGACTTCTGCTGGCCCTTCTTGTACTAACACGTGCATATTTGCAAACATGTTCCATCATCTGACTGTGTAACCACACCCTTTTTCTCTCACAACTTCCAAAGCCGGATTTTCTTTTGGAGTGAAACCTGTTATTGCGCCATCACTGGAACGCATGTGCGCGCAGCGCGCAAGTCATGTTCGCCTAGCCTACTACAGGCGCTCAGATGTGATGCATGCAGTGGCGTTCTATTAGGTGTAGTCAAAGTCATGTTCATGTGTTTCTATGACTGTCATCTTGTGTGTTGCATTGCAGGACAGACTCCGGATAAATGTTTTGAATGTCGCGGTGACAAATGGGACTCCTGCAACGGATTGGAGCACACCTGCCGCGTCTCTGAGAAATGTGTGTCTGCGGTCTCTGCATTGAAACAAGGTATCACTCACTGGCTGCACACACATGTAGGCCTTACATTACTCCCTGCAGGTCTGTCTGGAGCTGTCTGTAATTTAACATGACTGATAATGAAGATGATTGGGGTCGCTGTGGCACAGTGCTCCCCCATATTTTGGCCTTACATGCGCAGAGGGACCCAGGTTCGAATCTGGCCTGGGTGATGTCCCAACCCTGCACCATCTCTCTCTAACTTTCATATGGTGGACTGTCCTATTACTCAGCCATAAAGACACAAAAAATGTAAAATATGTATGTCAAAAAAGCCTAGTTGCCAACCCGCAAACACAACTCAGGGGGCTCCCAGCAAAGCACCCAGTCTGTTGTGACACTGTAGTTAATATGGCCTACCAGTGCTCAAGACTGGTTGATATTGAAGGATGATGATGATGGTGTTTATGATGATGGTGTGTGTGTGTGTGTGTCTGGGTGACGAGTGTGTGCATGTACTTGCATGTGCATCTATATGCTTAGGTGTCTGCACAACCAAAAGCATTTGCTCACATGTAAATATTAGCAGCACTGTAATGTGTGTGTGTGTGTGTGTGTGTGTGTGTGTGTGTGTGTGTGTGTGTGTGTGTGTGTGTGTGTGTGTGTGTGTGTGTGTGTGTGTGTGTGAACATACCAATTGTGAAACAATCTGAAATATTTGTGGTGTGTGATGGCAGCCCTTGCTGGAACAAATGGCGTCACCGAGGAGAGGGTGAGCCGAAGATGTTCTGATCCCACGCTCTGTGATAAGGAAATGTCAGTGAACTACCGCCTCGCCAGCTGGAAGATCAAGACCAGCTGTGGCACCAATGCCACTCTTGGTAAGACTGAGCTGTTTGTAACAAAAAAATATATACCCACATCCGTCTCGAAAAGATTGGGTGCATGTCAGGACAAGCAAAGTCACATGAAGACGGCATGTGACAAAGCTGCCCGAAACGTCACATTGAAGTAAGAGAAAAGGGAGCTTGGTGTCACAGACTTAATTTTCAGTTTTCAAGACTGAACCGTTTGCCAATTGCTCTTTGCAGTTAGGTGCTGTTTATCTGTATCCCAGATATTTTTAAATGCAGATGTTTTTTGTTCGTTTACTGAACTATTAGGCGATAACCCAAAAGGACACAGAAAGGATGCAAAGCCTGTCCTCTAGCTATAACACCGTGTGTCTGTCTGAGTGAAAGCTTTTCTCCTGTTTGTATCTGTGTAGTGAGTTGCCGTGGACGGCTTAGCATGGCGAGAACCAGGGCTGAAGTGGGACGATAACATCAACCGGGCATTTTGTCTTAAACCACATGGCTCCTCACACACATGTAACACGATTTCATACTACAGTATATCCTGCTTGACTCAGTCCAATTGCCATATTGAAGATGGACCACTGGCCCGCCTCACTTCTAAACTGCGGGTCAGGCCCTAAGAAAAAACAAAGAAACAAATAAACCCCCAAAAAAACAACAGTGTCGGTCGCTGGGGACTGTCGACCCACCGGGAAAATGGCGTGTATGCCAGAATACCAGTACAGCCCTGGCTATAACTGTTTAGTCATCTAATTGAGAACATGTTTGTGCTGGCCTATTGCGTGCAGTTACCCACTTTGAACTTGTTTGAATGCTACTCGTTGGTTGCACAGCTTTGCCAGTGGAACAGTGCCAAACTTAACTTTTCTTGTTATAGTCTGGCTTGAAGACTCAGTTTCATCCAAACAGACCAAGAGAATTGGCTGTCTGGTGGTCTCTTTCATCCTTAAATTGTATCTTTGTTTGCTTTATCAGGAAGTGAGGCGCCCAAGGGCAGACTGAAATGTTACGGATGCATGGGTGATCCTTCTGTATGCACTCAAACCGTGGAGTGCAGTGAAAAAGAGACTACGTGCATCAAGGTTTCAGGTAATAACACTATTACTATGCTGCCCCCTTCTTACGCTCTCATACACTACGTTTACATGATGCTTTTAATTCAGAATTAATCATTCAGAATTAAATGGTTCTGTTGAGTTTACTTTGATCTTTCCTTTAATTCAGAATTAAGAGGTGTTTACATGGTGTTTTCAAGGCGGAATTGAGCTTTATTCAGAATTAAATAGAGTTAATTCAGAATTAAATGTCTCATGTAAACATAGCAATAGACATGGCAAATGTCGCCATACCTAGAGTTTAGCTGGAAGCAACTGAACTTCTTTGAGCTTTAACAATGTTTCATTCTTCTTTCCAAGAAGCTTGTTCAGTTCTACTATGGGAAATAATAGGAACTTAACATACTTGGATATTACTAGAAACTTCTGTTTCTTTAGACTAGAGATGTGATTTATGGCTCTTTGACGGAATCCGGGGCTTATTGGTTCCTTCCTTTTTAAATATCTATTCAGTGTTAAGAAGATATGCATTTAAAAAGCCGCCTTTGGCTCATTTTGACCGAACGTCAACTGGCTACCCTCAAATGTTTGCTTTGGGCACCAGCTGACCCTAGAGTGGCCTCTGATCCTTCTTAAGACCACCCCTGCTGCTCTCTGAGGCAGAGGCACTCACCTTTTAAAACATTTAAGTGATTGTGATGATGTAACACTTATTTTGAACAAAGGCGTCTGCTAAATGCTAACGTAATGTAATGTAATGTAATGTAATGTAATGTAATGTTATGTCCTCAAATTGAAAGAAAGAAACAAAAAGAACCTCTCTGCAGCTGATGCTGCAAGCAGCTGCAGCTGCAACGTTCGTGTACTGTAACCATGGCAGCTCCTTAGAGACCACTCTCTTCACCACTTCCTCAGGAAACAAAGCAGTCACATGTTAGTGTGTTATTGGCTTCAAAAAGTGGAGAAGACGCGCTCACACTATCGCCTAAATAGGCTACTTAACAATTCTTATCTGGGTGCTGAATCCCACAAAAACTTGAATGAATACATGAAGCGAAGGACAGCACTCTTCAGATTTCTTCTTTGTTTATTCGCCCACGAACGTTTCGGGTAGAGCCCTTCCCACGAACGTCGGGCAGAGCCCTTCTTCACGCTGAAGAAGGGCTCTGCCCGAAACGTTCATGGGCGAATAAACAAAGAACAAATCTGAAGAGTGCTGTCCTTCGCTTCATTTATTCAGTGTGTTATTGGTGCCAGGGGGTGGTGGTCAAGGAGCCTGAATGTTCAGCAACCGGAAGGTTGCAGGCACGAGCCCGTTCCACCTGGCCCCATCCTTGAGCAAGATACTTAACCCCAAATTGCTCCTGGTGGCAGAGTGGTACCCTGCGTGGCAGCCACTGCCACCAGTGTGTGAATACTTGAATGTAAGGCATACAATGTAAAACACTGAGTGCTCGAAGGAGTGGAAAGGAGTTATATAAATGCGGTCCATTTTTTTTCTTGTTGCCTTGGTACCATATTGACTCAAGATTTGGGGGGTGTTGGGGATATACCTCTTGGCTTTCGGGGGCAAATGCATAGACCTTTATTTATAAACTGTTCGGTGGCGCTGTGTAGACACACTACTGCAGATTTACCATTTGTTTAAGACAGCAGGGAGAGGTTTGATGGAGGTATAACCCAAAATCTCTATTGTTGCCAAATTTGTGTGTGTGTGTGTGTGTGTGTGTGTGTGTGTGTGTGTGTGTGTGTGTGTGTGTGTGTGTGTGTGTGTGTGTGTGTGTGTGTGTGTGTGTGTGTGTGTGTGTGTGTGTGTGTGTGTAAAAAATGGATAGACATTCAGAAATTTTAGGCTAATCAACCAGATTATTTTAACTAATACATTGATGACACTTCACACCAGTATCCAATATTACTGTATTAAAACCAATCTAGGCAACACTGACTATTTCTATCCGTTTTATTCATATTTCTGGTAGAGACCATCGCTGGAAACCTGATAGTGCACAAAGGTTGTGCCACTGACAGCATGTGCAAGCTGAGGAGTGAGATCTCTGACGTGACGGGCCCTGTGATCCCGGGGGACGTGTCCTGCTGCCATGGCGACTACTGCAACGGGAGCAACGCCCTGACGTCCACCTCATCCGTGTGCCTGCTCCTGCTGTCCATGATCCCCTGGATGTTGTCTTGATGCCAAAACTAGGAAAAAATGGCAGAAAGAATAAAAAAAGGTAGTGGATTTTTTTTTAAAGAAGGTGTCAGTTAATCACGTGATGTTATGTCAGGCATATCAGTATTTTGTACATATTGTGACAATTTAACAAGGACATGCCAATAAAGGAGTTGTGTTTTGTCATTTTCTTAACAAGTGTCTTCTTGCCTTTTTTGCAAGAACTAATACAAAATACAATACAAAAATACAAAAAAATACAAAGCCTTTTATTGTTAAAAAGCCTTTAATGAAACGGGCTGACGCGTTGCGACTATTGTCTTCTTCAAAGCCTGGGCTCTGAAGAAGACAATAGGCCTAGGCCTAGGCCTAGTCGCAACGCGTCAGCCCATTTCATTAAAGGCTTTTTAACTTTACCAGCAGTGTGCCTTTGGAATCTTTGTCAGACCTTATACCAACAGCCACAACTGGAATGTCTTTCCATAATTTTAAGTAATCCATTATTATGTTGGTTCTGGCTGCTATGTAGCTGTAGCGCCTGCTAGAGGGCAACAGTTTGAGGAGATGAAAGCCAAGGTGCGGGGTCTTTTTTTTGGGGGGGGGGGGTGCCTTTATGTGATAGGATAGTTAAGGTTATGACAGGAAGTGAGTCAGGAGAGACATATCTGGAAGGGACAGCAAAGGACCCGGGCCGGGAATCAAACCCGGGTCGGCCACATAGCAAACGAGTGCCCTACCAATTGCGCCACGGTACTCCTGGCTCTACTTAGGCAGTGGGAGTTATAAATTGTGGTTATGGGAAGCCGGGGGCAGCCTATGATTTTTGCACTGTTTTGGTCACCCTCTGCAGTATCTTCCTATCAGCCTCAGTGCCGCTTGAGTGCCACACTGACACTGCACACAGCAGGCACTGTGTGGTGGATTGGTAAATATGAGGACACAGCTGATTGGTGCAGATCAGATCCACAACCACCTGGATGACTCTTTTCTGAAGAAAAAAAACATCGTAACAACATTGCTATGACAGTACTGAGAGTCATGATTAACAGACTGAGACTCGGTTGTTAATTTTACCCAGTAAAGTTGATATGACATGATCAGGAAGTGCATGATTCATACTTTGCTGTAATAACAATCAAATACTGTGTTGTGATTAAATGCTGTTGGAAAATAGGCTAGATTCTGAGGTCCTGAAATATAATGCATTGTCTTACAGCAAGTTGTTCAGGTATTCATTTGTGTTTGCAGGAAATTCTACAATATTTGGTTATGATTAAAAACATTAAAATAAATGTGTCTTGTTGATGGGCACTCAAACCACTGAGTAGGCCCAATGACCCCATGTGACAATCATGAGATGAAGATGTTGAGTAATTGCCCATTCCTTTTAGGAGAGCCTACAGAACTCATCAAACATTGTTGTGAGACAAGCTGAAAGCTGTCATGTGATGTTTGATTAACTGATTGCTTATTTTCTGAATAAGTCTGAAGTCCATACCAAACTCCTTGAAGTATCATTATTTCTAGGACACAGGATACAGTGATGTCACTCAGAAGCGAAACTATTTGACTTAATCCTTTTTAGGAGGCCAGGAGTAGGTGACAATGGGCAAACGACTAACATTGGATTTCAATCTTTTCAGAGCCAATGACCCTCAAATATGTCAAAAGAATGTGCTGTTGTATGTGTATTGCTTGATTAAATTTACAGAACTCAGGAAGTCCACAGATGAGGTCATGAAGACCTAGAGTGATGAAATCAAGGCCCACCCGGAAATGAAGACAGCAGCTTACAATCGACACAGATTAGGCATATTCTGGGTTAACTAACAAATCACGTAATTGCTTACACATAACCACACCCATACACCCACAAACCATAAATACCAACAGATAGGGGATATTCAGTAGGTCCTAATTTTTGTTATCGGTCAGGGCGAGAGAAGGTTAGGATCTCCGGAACGTTCCGTAATGCTTTCGTTGTAACTGTCATTTTTATGTAGTAGACTCTGCAGTTCTGGAAAGCTGTAGTGTTTACTGTGTATGGGCCATTGCTGGTATTCTGGATATTACCAGTGGTGGTCATTTTGTTATTTGGTAATTTTAGAAAATAAATAGATTAATTTGGCTTTTGGAGTTTTTGATTCCTTTGACTCGGATTTTGAACATGCAAGAAGTAGAGACCAAGACGGTAAACTTCAACAATGCCCAGATGAAATATCCACCAGTGAAGACCACTAACCACTCACTTACTCCCTAACTACAAACCCCAACTCCGGTGAAGTTGGGACGTTTGGTAAACAGTGAATAAAATCAAAATGCTATCATTTTCAAAACATTCAATCTATTCATTAGATGGAGAATAGTGAAAAGACAACATATTAAGTGTTAAAACCGAGAAATTTTTTTGTTTTGGGGCACATATGTACTCATTTCTAATTTGATAATTCCAAAAAAAGTCTCAAAAGATTTGGGACGGGGACAATAAATGGCAGCAAATGTCGAGGAAGACTAAAAACAAAACAAAAGACAACACTTAACAGTTAAATACTTTAACCGATGAGATGATTTTATATAAAAAACAGTGTTAATTCCTATCTTGGACATGATTTCACCAGCTTAAATGGTGGGTGTATTCCTTGTCATGTTTTGCAATGTTTTCCTTTCTGTAGTGCTTACAGTGTGACAGGTCTTGACCAAAAGCCCACCATTTTATCACCTGCTGGTCTTTATGATGGAGCCAAACTGTTAAAACATAGTAGAGAATGCAATTTGACCTTACTATGTGGCAGTAATCGAAGATCTCCCTTCAAAATATAATGCATGAGTGGCTTTTCATTCTGTTTAAAACCCATTTATACCATTCAGCACTGTATTTAACTCTACAGATGAGTGAGAACATCTTAACCAATGCACTACTGCACCCGCATGCCATCATGGAGGCTGACTTTTGAAGTTAGCACTAACACAAGTTGGATGGTCCATTTTCACAGTTTCCCATGTCTTCTGGGTCTATTTCAAGTGAGCTCAAGTGCTTAGGAGAATGTTACACCCCTGTATCATTTGCACGCATTAAGCATTCTTAATATGGTCAGTTTTCAATAGCTCTAATTCCTGGAGTGCTAGAGTGAGCCAATATATATTTCATGATGTCATGAACCTCTACAATGATTTTAATAACAAAAATATGTCTTATATACACTCAATCGTGGTAAATCAAAGGGAATTCAAAAATGTATGTAATAACTATGGTAATTATTCCCTTTGCATCTTTAATTCTGAGTGACTCAGCCTCTCTGTGATGATCTTATACCACCTATATTGTCCGTCAGTACAATTCATTTTGAAATGTTCTTCTTTGTTGTTTTATCTTATTTCACTGATCCCCGTCCCAACTTATTTGAGACGTGTTGCATTTATCAAATTAGAAATGAGTACATATGTCCCCCAAAACAATATTTTTTCTCGGTTTTAACATTAATATGTTGTCTTTTCACTTCTCTCCATCTAATGAATAGATTGAATGTTCTGAAAATGATAGCATTTTGATTTTATTCACTGTTTACCAAACGTCCCAACTTCACCGGAGTTGGGGTTTGTAAGTAGCCTACACTAGCTACTCTCTGCTGCACAAAAACAGCTCAAAGATCTCTAGACATCCAGGGAATGGAAAGGAAGACCCAACTCCATCCTCTTGGATCTCTCATACTCAGTCCATCCTTATTTTAGTCTGTCCTTCCTTCAGGCAGAAGATACAGAGTGCCTTTAACCAAAAAAAAAAAATCATACAAAGTCAAAATGCAATACACAGAGCATTCATTTCTCAAACAACTCTATAACACACACACACACACACACACACACACACACACACACACACACACACACACACACACACACACACACACACACACACACACACACACACACACACACACACACACACACACACACACACACACACACACACATAGCGAGCTTTTTTTATTTGAATCTTGAATCTGAATCTGCTGGCAGTCTGCGGTGGACAGTGCAGTTGGAGAGTTAGTGAGGAGGCGTGAACTCCAGAAACAGGCTTGAGAAACACCAGTTGTCAGTCAGGACTTAGTGTCCACCTTGCACAAAAGGACAGGAAGTGCTCAATGGACTTTTGTTATTTTGCACTAAAGTAGTATTAACTTTTCTATGTAAATCATATTTTTTAGCTTTATCACACAATAAATAGTGAAACATCACAACCAGTGATGATTTCATTTAGAAAAATAAACTCAGGTGAAATTATTAATGTAGTGGACAGTTAGGACGTTTGAACAGAGCAAAATGTAGTCTACTAAAACATTCCTCAATATGTGCTTACTCAGAACAGAATATATCTTCTCTGCCTATATCCTTTGCAATAAATGCATCTGACCAATATTCCAGTGGTGACAGTGTAATTTCTAATATTGTCTGCCATCTTGGATTTAGGATCCAGTATCTAAGGCTGTGGTTGTTGATAGAGCCCAGACATCCCAAGTTCCAAAAACTGATTTCAGGGAGATGTTTATCGACAGCCCCGCCGCCCCTGCCCAAACCCCCCCCCCAAAAAAAACAAACAAACTGGTGTGATGATGGACAGTGGTTCCAAAATGCTGATGATAGAATTCTAACCAAAACAAAGATGCCACTCCAGTATTATTTTTTGTTTTGTTTATCAACACGGTGTTGTGAGGGGGCGCAAGACACTGGCAGCCAACCACGTGAGCTAATTTTTTGAAGTTGAGTTGAGTTGTGTGCAGCTAGTTTCGCGCAGTCAGGAGAAAACAAAAATGTAGAACCCATGTATAGACCTACTGGCTCCATGTGAGGTGTCACTCAATGCCTAAGCCCTAAATATAGGCCTACTGTAGGCCTGCAGTAGCCTATAGAACAATATTATCATAAAAGACTATCACAATTGTTCTATCATGCAGTGGACTTAAATGTTCACTGTGTAAGATTTGTAGTGGTTTATTTCCAGAATTCATGCTACCCATTCACTAAAGTTACCTTACTTACCACCACCATCAAATTCTAAGTAGGCCTATTCATTATGACTGGGAAAATTGCACTTTTCATAGGTAGGGCCTACACGAAAAGGGGGATCTTCTCCATGGTCATTTTGAATTTGATGACCCTGATGAAGGCGTAACCCGAAACGTTGGCCTTATTAACTGTAACTGCATGAACTTCAGAGTGTGCGATGACCATTCTTTTCAAGTTGAGTCTAATTGTCCGCCATAGCCTACGCACCTGAAACCCGAAGAAAAACATTTTGAATTTCCAGAAATACACATTTTCAGCTGCAAAAAATGACTGTAGCCTACTTGGGCCACACTATAAAACATTAGTTTATTACTTAGTAAACGTTCATGAAAAGATCAAAATTGGCAATAGGCAACCCAGTTTCAATGAGCAACATAGTTGCAGTTTCCTAGGCCTACCTTTTTGACCATTTCCTGCACAGAGCACCTTTAATCTCTCTGACACATTCCTGGGAATTGAAAACCTGGATTTGTGGCAACACTTCATAGAGACGATAGGTGGCGGCAATGCTTCAAAAATGTTTGTAACCTGCTCCAAGAAGAAGAAGAACAACAACAAGAAGAAAGTGTTTTCACAGGATCCACACAACATCTGGATATGGTGGGACTAAAGTGGGAGGAAGTGAGGGATGGGCTCTGTGTGATCCCTACAAGTCAGGAGAGTGTAGTAGTAGACCAAGGATGACCAATCCCCTCTTATGATTATTTTACAATGGAATGCAAGGAGTCTGCTTTCAAATGGTCAAGAGTTTAAAAAGGCTATAGAAGATATGACAGTGAAACCTGATGTGATATGTATTCAGGAAACTTGGCTTCAGCCTAGGTTTGATTTTGTTTTGTTTGATTATATAAGTATTAGGAGGGATAGGGTGGGGGGAATTGGAGGGGGTTGTGCTACCTTTGTGCGTGAGGGAGTGCCATATAGAGTTCTGGGCCTTGGGCAGGAGCAGGAATATGTGGTGGTGGAAGTATGGGTGGGCTCAAGGAGGATGGTTGTCATAAATTACTATAACCCTTGCAAACAGTTGGCTCTTGCAGAGCTAATGGAAATTGAAGGGCAGGAAATGGGGAATGTGGTTTGGACTGGGGACTTTAATGCTCATAGTACTCTGTGGGGTGGAAATCATACTGATAGTAATGGTCAGGTGATTGAGGAGCTGCTGAGTGAGAAGAACTTAGTGTGTTTGAATGATGGGAGGGGCACAAGGTTTGATGTTAGAACGGGGCATGAATCTGTGTTGGATCTCACTTTCTCATCGAGTGGGTTAGCGCCAAGGTGTGAATGGGAAGTCCATGGGGACGGAATTGGGAGTGATCATTATCCTGTTGTATGTACCTTGGATATTGATATCAGCCTTAGGCAAGGTGGGAGGGCAGGGAGGTGGGTCTTGGAAAAGGCAGACTGGGAAAGGTTTAAGGACTTAAGTGACCTGTTTCTCAGGTCTGTCCCGAACACTGATAATGTGGAGGTGCATGAGGGTGAGTTGCGCCGAAGGATCTGTATGGCTGCCATGGAGTCCATCCCGAAAAGTTCAGGGAAGATGGTTAGAAGGGCAGTCCCTTGGTGGAATGAGGAATGTGAGTACGCTGTGGGAGCTAGGAAAAGGGCTTTTAGACAGCTGAGGCGGACACATAACTTTCATCATTTGATTGAGTATAAACAGGCACATGCTGTAGTCAGGAGAACCATCAGGCAGTGTAAGAGGTCATACTGGAGAAATTACTGCAATACCATAGGTAGTAGTGTGAATATTACTGAAGTGTGGGGTATGATTAAGAAAATGGAGGGGAATAGGAGGGGGTGGGACTACCCAATTCTCTCAGATGGTGACGTGTTGACTGTGAGAAGGCAGAAATGATGGTGAGGATTTTGAGTAAGGTCCATAGCTCTGATAACCTTTCAGATCAGGAAAAGAGAGGCAGAGAGGAGACCATGGCGCTGTTTGGTGAGGTTATCCAAAAGAAAGAGAAACGACAGGACAAATATAATGTTCCCTTCACATTATTGGAACTTAAAAATGCGTTGGAGGGGTGCAGGAATTCAGCCCCAGGGCAGGATGAAATTTGTTATAAAATGCTGTCGCGTCTGAGCGATGAGGGTCTGATGGCAGTCTTGAATTTATTTAATAAGGTGTGGGAAGAGGGATGCATTCCTACAGCATGGAAAGAAGCAGTCATTGTACCGATCAGAAAACCTGGCAAAGACCCTTCTAACCCTGTGAATTACAGACCGATAGCTTTGACCTCTCAGTTTGGTAAGCTGATGGAAAGGCTGGTCAATGATAGATTAATGTACTTTGTGGAAGAGAAGGGACTACTGTCAAGATATCAGAGTGGGTTCAGAAAGGGGCGTAACACGATTGATTCTGTTGTATGTCTTGAGAATGAAATAAGAAAAGCTCAAATACATAAAGAAACTGTAGTAGCTGTGTTTTTAGATGTCGAAAAAGCGTATGATATGCTTTGGGTGGGGGGCCTCTTGATCAAGTTGCATATGTTGGGGATTGGGGGAAACCTTTACAACTGGGTTATGGACTTTTTAAATAACCGCAGCATCCAGGTTAGGATAGGGAAGGACCTATCAAGGCGTTGCGTTGTTGAGAATGGAACTCCGCAGGGAAGTGTGGTTAGCCCCCTCCTCTTCAATTTAATGATCAATGACATTTTTTCTGAGGTGCAGCCAAACATTGGACAGTCCCTCTTTGCGGACGACGGTAGCTTGTGGAAGAGGGGGGAAAATATAAAACACACGGTGAAGAAAGTCCAAGAAGCTCTTACAACTGTTGAGGACTGGGGTAGGAAGTGGGGCTTTAGATTCTCCATAGAGAAGACGAAGGCGATGTTCTTCACAAGGAAGAAAGTATGTGATGGGTTGGAGCTGCAACTGTACAACTGTCCTGTGGAGAGGGTGTCTTCTTTTAAATTCTTGGGTGTGTTCTTTGACACTAGACTGACGTGGAGAATCCATATCTCAAAGATAGTAGACAAGTGTAAAAGTGTTTTGAATTTAATGAGGTGTCTTGCTGGAAAAGAGTGGGGGGCTGATATGGCCTCTTTGAAATTGATTTACACATACTTGATCAGGGCAAGGATTGATTATGGATGTTTAGTGTATGCTTCTGCGGCAGCGTCTGTGTTGACCAAGCTGGATGTAGTCCAGGCTTCTGCATTGAGGATTTGTACTGGAGCTATGCGGTCCTCTCCTGTGTGCGCTCTGCAAGTGATTACTGGAGAAATGCCTCTGGGGGTGAGAAGGAGACAGTTGCAGGCCAACTACTGGGTGAATCTGATGGGTCAGCGACCCGACCATCCTGTGAGAAGTGTTGTTGAGCCAAGCTGGGAGAGTGTGGTGGCAGATTTAGCGAGTTTTGGGTGGACTGGAGAAACTGTGGCGCGAGAAATGAATGTTTTGCAGTGCTCTTTTTGCTCAACTGTAATATGGCCTGTGATTCCTGTATGGCAGCTGTGTGTTCCAGAAATTGACCTGACACTGCTTGAAATCAAGGAAAAAGATCCTGAAGTGGAGTTAGTGTATAGCTTCCACTGTCATGCAGAAGACAGATATCATGATTATGTTTTAATATTCACTGATGGATCAAAGGATCAGGAGTCAGGGGTTACTGGAGCAGCCTTTTTAGTTCCGAAAATGAAGGTTCATGATTTGAAGAGAACGTCTGACTCATTGCATGTATTCACAGTCGAGCTATATGCCATCTTGATGGCTGTGCAATGGGCAGGTCAATTGCAAGACAGGAGGGTTTTAATCTGCAGTGACTCTGTATCTGCAATCAAAAGCATTGGAAAGGGAATGTCTAAGGGGCGGCAGGATATTGTGTATGAGATTTTACTGGCACTTAATGATGATGATGTGGGCAAAAAGGGAGTGACTGTGTCATTTTTATGGGTACCTGCACATGTAGGACTCAGATGGAATGAGAAGGTGGATGCGCTGGCCAAGGAGGCGACTCGAAAAGAACAGATAGATGTGCCTAAGTCTGAAGGGAAGAGTATTGTGTGGCAGAATTCTCTTGCTGAATGGCAACAGTTGTGGGATCAAGACACAAAAGGCAGGCATCTCTATTCTTTAGTTGACAGTGTATCTGACTCAGTTACAGCATACACCAGTGGTAAGCGTAAGGAGGACGTCATCATTGCAAGACTGAGAATAGGCCATATAGCTGGGTCTCTTAGCGTCCAAAAAGGGCCTAATCGTTACGCGCTGGATAGAAGCACCAAAATCGGTGTAGACCTTCCTTAGGGTGTTCTCCATCATTTCAGAAGGGGTGCCCCAAATTTCAATGTCATTAAGGTCATTTTTATGGGGTAAATCCAAGATGGCTGCCCAAAACCAGCCAATAGTAGTAAAATGCTGTACTGCCTGGACATAATGGTGTTATGGGCCAATCCACCTATTTGTGTGTGATGTATACAAACTGAACTTTGAAAATATGTGCAAAACTTACCATAAAAACAATGTTATATATGTCTTATTTAGATTCAAAAACAGGAAAATCATAAAAACCATGGTCAGAATGAGATCACTCTACAATTGAGAGCTCATTTCTGGGCATTTAGCTATTGAACCAACATTCATTAAGAGTTTTAAAAATTTGCAGTGGGTCATATCTATAACATCCAAAAAGAAAATTGTGGTTAGAAAATTTAGGGGAGAAGAGATAAACCCTTGAACTAAACTGGGTCACACATAACTGTCCCAATGTTAGCATGCTAGCATTAGCAGGTTCAGACACTCAGTCTGCTCTTCAGATAAAGATGGCAAACAATAATTTTAATCCCACTTACACATGCGCGCACACACACAAACTACTACTACTTCCTTAGGACCCCCTCAATGATTTAACCCTAGGAGTCCAACTGAAATATATATAGTCAATAATACATGTACATATTATCAAGTGTCAGTGACAGCTGTCAAATGACAAATGTATGCTAATTAATGTTCAGATATGTATATCACAGTCCTAAGTGTACAATGGAGTGATAAGGGCATTTATGCTTAGGAAATTATGAATAATCAATATGCAATACACCATCCATACAGTATATTGACAGGTACTTTGTTTTAAAAGAGCAAAATGGTAACATGTCTGTTTTTCCATCTACTTTTGGCTTTAATCTAGATGACATGTTGGCTACCTAACCACTTAATTTATTGTTTGCTCATTATTTTTTATTTGTGGGTGTGGTCCTTTGTTTAAAACATGTCTGCCTGCCTTCCCTCTCTCACATAGGCTAATAGTCTTTCAAAAACTTAAAACAGCATGTGGAAATCCTATTGGCTTTGGAGGGCTAACGTCTATAAGACTATACTGTACTCTACTGTATTGCACTGTACTGTACTCTACTATACTGTACTGTACTGTACTGTACTGTACTGTAATGTGATATACCGTACTGTACTCTACTGCACCGTGCAGTATGCTACTGTACTGTACTGTACTGTACTGTACTAGACTGCACCGTACTGTATGCTACTGTACTGTACTTAACTAGACTCCACCGTACTTTATGCTACTGTACTGTACTGTACTTTACTTTACTGTACTGCACCGTACTGTATGCTAATGTACTGTACTATACTGTACCGTACTGTATGCTACTGTACTGTACTGCACCGTACTGTATGCTACTGTACTGTACTGTACTATACTCTACTGTACTTTATTATACTGCACCATTCTGTATGCTACTGTACTGTACTGCACTCCACTGCACTGCACTGTACTGTACAGTACAACTATAGAACTGAAACATGTAGAGAGGTGGTGCTCAAACTGTGGTACGCATACCACTGGTGGTACTTCTCTGGTGGTACTTGGAATGCCATTATGAACCTCTCCTGTACTGACTGGCAAAAGTGAATATGGAAGGCCTTTACTGCGATATTCTAATGTTGGTTGTCAAGGTGGTACTCGGAGAGCTCAATATTTTCTCAGGGGGTACTTCACACAAAAGGTTTGAGAACCACTGATGTAGAGCATTCTGAGGACATGTACAATATTATGCAAAAAGGTGTAGTGGGAATGAGTTATGTTACTGTTACCACTCAAAATCTTGAAGGTTAAAAAAAGTCTTGTGGCATTTTGTTTGGGGGGGGGGCGGGGTATGATCGACTATCCTTCCGCCCAGACTATTTATGTGCCTTGCATATCAAGAAAATGAGTCCAGGTAATGATTTACTTTCATAGTATATACCATATGAGAAGTGTTGTTCTATATAGATATTTCTCCTATGGGTAAGGGTGGCAAAAGACCTACAGTACATGTTGTCCATCAGCTGTCAGTTTTGCTAGCAGTTTAAGTATTCAATGATTACTGAGCTAACTAATACAACTTTTGACACAAGTACTAGGTGAGGACTTGTCTGCAAATATATTTTTTTTTATCTCTGTCTTCTTACTCAACATACACTAAGAAATCATTCCCATTTAATTTGAACTGAAGCCATACTGTGGCCTACATGTAGGCCTATATTGAGTAATCTGTAATGCCATTCTAAAGATGACTGAAATGCTTTCACAATATGCACTTGTAAAAATATAGAATTAGATGATCTTATGGGGTTCTTCATACATATGGAAAGGTCCTGTCCTTTACCCTCTCTCATACAAATAACATACGTATATCTGTTATGGAAATTAGAGGATGGAGAACCTGCTACCTAGGGCATCTTACACTGACACTATCCCATTCAAATCGAGCATTAGCAGCAGTCTTTTCTCACCATAGTTTTAGTGTTGGCAATGCTCATTTTAATTCAGACCAAGAATCTTCTCAAATCGTTCACAATGTTACATGCTGTCAAGCACGTAAGCACAGACTCACCCATACTTTCACACTATGTACATTTTGTAGTTTCATCAATCTGGTCTAGCAGGCTACCCTTGCTTCATCTCTTCTGAGGACTATATTAACATTGTCAGCTAAGTATAATGTCATGTAATAACAATGTAATGCGTTACCAACATGACATATTGTATATGACATGGTAGACATTTTTTTTTCAAGGGGCACCTCTTCTAGGATGTCTTCAAATCAGTCAAGCAACACGTGTACCGAATTATATGCTTCTATCCAGCGCGTAACGATTTCTCGGCTTAGAGCCCCTACTAATACCTGTCTGAACAGCACTTTACATATTTTAGGAAAACACCAGGACGGACTGTGCACTTGCCAGCAGAGGGAGACTGTTGACCATGTATTGTTGCTTTGCCCAAAGTATGATGCTCACAGGCAAGATTTGATCAGGCGCTTAAAGCGGTGTGGGTTGAAGGAGATATCTTTAAAAAGTATACTCGAAGTGGGCACAAGTGTCAAGGGAAAGCGCTTTTTCTTTAAGTTTTTATTAGATACTGGCCTATATGGCAGAATTTAATGCTGTGAAGCATTAGCCCAGTAGGAGGCAGCAATGCAACTTTTTGGATGCCAGCTGCCGTAAAACCCTATAGAAGAAGAAGAAGAAGAAGAAGAAGAAGAAGGATCCACACAAAATTTCAGCTCCCCGAACGTGAATGGGAATCAGAGTTTTTTCCCCCAGAGAAAGCGGCACCGGTAGCGCAAAGTCTGGGCTACATTCTTCCTTTGCTGGAGTTTGACCGTTACTCTGCGCTAAAGAATGCCTTAAACACATGTGAGTTTAAGTGAGGTATTTGGTTTAGGGTAAGTGGTCCGTCCACTGGTGGTGTTTGTCGTTCTAATTCTATGTGGCTACAAATGCTAAAATCAACCAAATAAAAATAACCCACCAGTTGCTAACTGCCATGGAGTAGGAAGACAGTTTTGTGCAGCCTATCCTTCACTCTGTTCTGCAACAACCACCAATTTCTGTAAAAGAAACTTGCCACAACAGCTAGACCTACAGTAAGCTATCTATGCAGTGGTGGTTAACCAAATGTACAGAATTTCGCCATAGACTTAATCATTACAATTCTCAAGGCTGTGTGTTATGTGACAGGGGGCATTTCTCAAAACTCTAGTGCGCGCACTTCCATGTGCATCAGTCAATTAGTCACGCCCAGTGATTGGATACTCTTTGGTGAACTCTGCGGAGTATCCAATCACTGGGCGTGACTAATTAGACTGATACACTTTGAAGTGCCACACTACGTAGAGTATTGAGAAATGCCCAGTAAGTGCTCAATGTCCATGTGAACTCGGATGATGTAATATTCACTGTAGGCTATTGTTAACAAAGTATTTCAATCTTGACGGAAGAAAATCACTGACATAATGTAGGCCTAGACGTACAGCTGGCAAAAGGCCTGTAAATGTGACAGTCATTAGGCTGTCAAAGTGCCCGATCAAAGTGGTAGGTCTATGTACGTATCTGTCTCCTCAGCAGTTTGAAAAAGAACAGGAAAACTTCCCTCAAGTAAGAGTATCTTTACTTTTCACCCAAGTAAAAGTACTAAATACCTATCTAAAAATCGTCTCAGGTCAACAAAAAAAACACTATGTGTCACAAAGATGGCGGGACAAGTGAAATACTGAAAATGCATGTGCAAATCTGCATTTTCCTTTAATTTTTGGCAGATTAATTTTGTCTCTATCAGCCTAGTTTCAGTACTCAGGTCTGGTTCCAGTGTAATTGACTGAAGAGCCTAGGTCAAAATGTACTCAAGTACAAAGTACAGTACAAGTAGGTCTAATTATTTACTATTTTAAAAAATCAGTGACACGGCATTTTCTTGTCTGATCTCTTGCTGGTCTCTCTCTCCACATTGTATCCGAGCCGTAAACAGATACTTAAAAAACAAACGTTTTTTTTTCTTTTCAACTTTATGTAGACAGGACAGTGAAGAGTGGGACAGGAAATGAGTTGGAGAGAGAAATGGGGTAGATCGGGAAATTACCTGGTTCGGGAATCGAATCCGGGTTGCCAGCTTAGCAGTCCAGTGCCCAGCCAACTAAGCCACGGTTGGGCCCATAATCAGACATTTTCCTGGCAGTAGAGACACCATGATGAAGAGGGTGGTTCACCATTGGTGAGGCTTAGCCATAGCACTTCAGGCTAGGTTGACCTAATTGAATTTTCCAAATGAGGGAATCTCAACTGCATCATTTCTGATACTGGGGCACTGCGTCCGTGCTCTCTCCTGATTTTTTATTTCTTAAGGCAGTCATGGGTAAGCGGTTTGGGCGATAGACTTGTAGCCCAATGGTTGCCAGTTCGACTCCCGACCAACCAGGTTGGTGGGGGGAGTAATTAACTTGCTCTCCCCCATCCTCCTCCATGACTGAGGTACCCTGAGCATGGTACGTCTCGCTGCACTGCTCCCTTGCGGTGCCGTTTGAGGCTGCCCCCTTGAACAAGTGAGGCATAAATGCAATTTCAGTGTATGCAGTGAGCACTGTGTGCTGTGGAGTGCAGCGTCACAATGCCAATTGGAGTTCCCCAGGTGGGCTTTCAGACCAGAAGATGCCCTCTGTAATATTAGTCATGGGATTTGAGGGCCACACATTTGATTCTAGTAAAAATGAAGTTAAAAAATGTTTGTCAGTGGTGCGAATAACAAGTGCTGTCTTTGGTTATTTCAAGGATGGACCCAAGGGACATTAGGAAGGAAACTCCATTTATAAGAAAGTCTACAGAAATAATCAACAGAAATCAAGTGGAGCGACTTCGCAAAGCACTGGCTAACTTTACTCCTTTGCCACCAAGTCAGGTTTGTTTTTCCCATTAAAACATCACAATGCAGAGTACATCAGAAGGATCAACTTGCCATAAAACTTGATATTCTGTCAGTAAGTCATGTCTCCACCACTCCTATCCAACTGTTTTCTCATTTGCTCTAGGCCTAGTTTTGTATCACCTTGAAAATGTACAAATGTGGTGGATTGCAATCAATATTGCAAGACAGACAAAATGTGAAACTTCTACAAGATAAAGTGCGATAAAGTACTCGCATTATATTCTTGTACACCACACGAGAGAGATAATAGTAGATTGTAGGATTAACTTATGTGACATGTTCAGGTTTAAAATCTCTTGTGTGTCATTTAGCTTCATATGTAAGAAATTTCAATTGGTGGTCACTTTGTCCTCTCCAGTCAGAGCACCACCTTTGCAGTGATTGTGATTGTATAGCAGGTGGTGGTGATTGCCGCTCCTGCTAAAGGGTTGTGTGTTTATAGACATTTACATGTGACTGATCTCCTTCTATGGCTCTGCTCTACCCTCCCCGTCTTTTAACCCTTACAGCGCTGGTCAGGAGCACCCATAGAGGAGACATTGGTGTCACTAAAGGAACGTGTGGAGGAAGAAACAGATGTCCCAAATCAAGAGGCCTCAGTAGACATGAGTATTACAGTGGACATGGCAAAAGAATGTACAGACCCTGATTTTCTCTTGAAAATAGCGGCAGTGAAAAAAATTCGGATTGCTCCGTTGAAATGGATATGCACAGTCCCGCCAACAACACAGAGGGAAGCAGACACAGACCCAAAAGCGGTTCTCGAAAACGAGGTGATCACTGATAAGGACAATGAGGACATCACTGATGACAGTGAAGATGGTGAGGGCAGTGGCTTTAAAGCCAATATGTGTTAAAATAGGCACACTGATGACATACTCTGAACAGACAACTCAGCAGTGCCATTTTGTGGGGAGTTGATTTGATGATCATTCTTGGCAACCATTCCATATAATTCCATATAATTAAGTTACTGGTAAATACACAATGGAAATAGTCTATTTCATTTATGGTCTAATTGTCCAACAGATCCAGATGCAGACACAGAAGACTACACTGGAGGCTCGAGAGCTGCAAATGGTAAAACAGAGGAGGATGTGGTGGAAAGTAAAGCCAAGGTGAAGATCAGAAGGCCTCCGAGTCTACTGTGTACTCGACTGAAACAGGTTCGTCAACACTGTTTTTCAGGCAGGATACCTGTGCCTTATAGTGTGTTCCAGATCTTTTGTTCAATTTTTTTTTTCGAATTTGATTTTTTTTTATTTGTGTGATTGCCGGAATATCATGAAATATTTGAATATCATGAAATATTTGAATGTTTCTATTCATATTGACAGTAGAGCACTCATTACAATATTACAGTTACTTTTAATGGGACACATGCCCCTTTTTTATGTATACCAACTCTATTCCAACCTGATATTCGCATAGGTGATTAAGGACTTGGTGGTGAAGCAAGTTACAATGCACTTTATTCAGCACGAAGAACGTTTGAACAAACTTGAGAAGAAGATGAAGGATCTTGAAGGAGCTCTTGCACATCAGGTGGGGGATGCTCTCTCTTGTCTCTTAGTTTAAACCAGAGGTTCTCAAACTTTTCCCATCATTCCCCCCTTTCGGAGGGTCTGGATGCTTCCAAGCCCCAGTAGTACTCGCGTAGACTGATTTTACGATCGCTGCGTTGCGCAGAATCAAAGGAAAGGTGACTGGTGAGATAAAACCAAGAGGGACGTGTGTTCATTTCCTGTGCTATTACAATTCATGACAATTTATACCATAATGTTGGTGAGGGCTTAACATGTATTGCTTATTGGCGAGAACAATTTCCTTTGGGGAAAAAAACTCAAAATCATATGTCACACGCCCCCCCTGCAATGCCTCCGCTCCACCCCAGGGGGGATTACGCCCCACTTTGAGAAACACTGGTTTAAACCATGCAGTCATGCTGCTGCACCACATTAATGATGGAAAGTCAATCAATATTCTTTTGTCTTTTTTAAACATTAATGCATTAGCAAGCCAGACATCTCCAACTAAGTAACCAAGACCAGATGTCCAGCAATACTACCTCGGTTGAGCTGTCTACTGACACTGTAAGTATTACCTCACTGTACTATTACTTCTGCCTATCAACACAACCATCTTAACACCATCGGCGTGTTCAGGCCGACAGAAAACTGTGCCGATGTCCGTTACCGCACCTTATCGCGAACTGGCCACTGTGTTCACACTGCTGATCTTATTGTTCGCGCATCGCAAAGTTGGTTTGCAATGCGAGCTGGAAAATATTTCAGAGCCCGGTATGAATGTGGGTGGTTCGCAGGTAAAAATGAAAGTGCTGAGCGTAGCTGCTGTGGGCACGGGCACCAGCACTGTTCTGGTCGGCCTGCAAACAGTAAATGTGTCTTTCGGCTGGGTTCAAGTGACGCTTGTTTGTGTCTCTGCATATGTCCAGATGCCTTCGTCTCTGACCTGTGGTGCTCCCTCCACACCTGTGCAGACACCCAGCTGTCCTCCTGCTGCTGCTGAAGTCCTGTCTGAAACAAAACCCTCTGCACAGCCAGTGGAGCCAGAAGCCCTCCCAAATCCCCCGTAATTCACCTCTTAATTATTTTGTTAATTAATGCGGTTGCTTCAAGCGATACGTATTATAGTAGTTTCTGTCTTGTAGGTTAACTGTATTGGAAGTGGAATGGTCTCTCATACATTTTGTTTTATCGCGTGCACTAATTTTGGAAAGTTATTGTAAAGTTCAACAAAGTACTTGCATATATTGGCATTGTGTTAACCTTTTGATCAATTTACCTCAGAGATGAAAATCCATTGCCGACTGCATGTTGCACAGTCTATTGAAAGATCAATGGAAGCTTTGTAATCAAAGCAAACTTTAGTTAGGAGGCAGACATGTTAATATTCCATGCAATGTCCTTTAAAGGTGAACTGTATAATATTTTGTAGTATATTTCCAGAATTCATGCTGCTCATTCATAAATGTTACCTTTTTCATTAATACTTACCACCACCATCAAATTTTAACGAAAAGAGGATCTTCTCCATGGCCTGCCATTTTGAATGTCCAGAAATAGACATTTTTAGCTGCAAAACTTACTGTACTTTGGTTATACTAGTAATTATTGTTTTATAATTTAGTAAATATTCATGAAGAGATCAAATTTGGTAATAGGCAGCACAGTTTCAATGAGCAGCTGGCCACATTCTACACAGTGCACCTTTTAAATCTTAACATTCACCATCACCAAAGTCTCCAAACAGCATACAGGTTTACGGAAGAGATTAGCAGATTGCCAGACAGTCAAGCATAGACAAAATTCCAAGGGACCACTCCAGATACACGTCTCCATGTAGAAAAGCATAGCATAGGAATGGGTAAGAAGCATAGGAAATGCACGCTGTTGCATTGTAATTCAAATAGAGCTCTCTGACTCGCAGTGTATGGACCAACTGCTGCCTGAATGGCTGTTTAGGGTTCCAAGTGTAATTACGCTTGAGTCAGTATTTAGAAAGAAAAGTGACAGTTGTAATTATTATGATGCAGTCTTACCATTAGTGCAGTATGGAGTTCTGCTTACAGTTGCATTGGGGAAATGATTATGACTGCTGATAGGGAATGGCTGTGTCCTCTGTAAGTGATTCAAAGCTTAAACTACTGAACTTTGGATGTGGTTATCTGCATTGCAATAAACCTCTCAGTGCATTGCGCTAGGATGTGAAAATGGATACAGAATGTAGATGAATGATTTATTCAGAGCAAAACTGTTTAATTATCTTTACTTATGTCTTACAGCCTGACTTGTCAATGATGCCTTCTTCGACTTTTTCCGTTTAAATTTTTCTTTCTACTTTTCAGTTGTGTGGATGTTACAAAACCACAGTCATGTGATAGTTTGGCGACTCAACAAAACAGTGGCCAGCTGAACTCTAATGGTTTGTACTTATGGTTTCCTTGTATTCACAGTATAGCCTGGAAACATAGATGACATTTCAGTTTTATTGATTATATGCCTAGCCTGACACATTTTTATACATTTATTTTATTTATTTATTTGCACATGGGGAATGTTCTTGAGATGCATGTACGTTACTAATAGGAATGCCTGAATTCCATAATCAATGGTCAACTCATTTGATATGCAGAAAGAACTTATTTTTAAAAAAGCCAGAAGAATAATGAATTTATATATGTATTATATATTATTATATATTATTATATATATATAATATTTATGAAATATTATTATTTCTTTTTCTCTCCTCTCGCACTCCTCTCGCTCACCCTTCCCCACAGATGCCCGCTACCCTCATCTCTCAAGGCCCCTCTCGAGTGGTAAGGTGCCAGCCAACATCCCCAACATCCCCAACATCCCCAACATCCCCAACATCCCCAACATCCCCAACATCCCTACGCTCAACACGTACCTTCCTCGCATACCTACGGCCACTCCACTGCTTCTAACCATCGCAGTGGACACTCAGCACATCCTTAAGGATACTCCGTACCTGCTGAGCATCTCTGTACACGCTCAGCCCCTCTTCAACATCCCTACGGACACTCCGCAGATCCTCAACGTCCCCACGGACGATACCCGGCACCTTCCTCATATCCCTACGGACAATACCCTGCACCTTCCTAATATCCCTAAAGACTCTCCGCACCTTCCTAACATACCTACAGACAACTCGTTCCTGCCTACCATCCCTACGGACAGCTCATCTCGTCCTAACATGCCGACAAACACCAAGTCATATATTCCCATCTTAAACATGAAGACGACATGTCTTCGTGCCGTACCCACCATCACCTCATGTTGTCCTAACAGACCCATTGACGCCATTCCACATAGTCAACCGCACCAGCCTACTCCACAGATCTCAAACCCAGTTAGATTCGTGAACCAGTTGGAACAACGGCTGACCCGGCTCCGGGCCCTGCCCCACCGTCGACCCCAGCCCCAGCCCCAGCCCCAGCCCCAGCCCCAACCCTATCCCCATCCCAACCCCAACCCCAACCCCAACCCCAACCCCAGCCCCAGCCCCAGCCCCAGCCCCAACCTGGCACAACGTCCACAGCCCAGTATCAAACCATCCAGAATGTTTCCAACGCGAGCACTGAGCCTCAAGTCGGTCCCCACTGGGCTTCCCAAATGCTCGTTCAATCCGCTGCCCAGGTGACGAGGCCATCCGCACCGCCGACAACTTTCCCGCTCACGTCGCCGCCAGTGGTCTCTGTGCTAGAGGCCTCTCAACGCTATCTGAACACTGCCCCGTATACTCGAGAAGTCAGGCCTCCAGCCAAGGCGTGGGAGTTTCCCCCACATACTTTGTCAGGACCTGCGAACACGAGCAAGGGCAGAAGGGATGATCAGCTGCGGGAAGGTGATGAGCGTTGTCTCTCTACTCTACTTTCCACACTTACTTAGCCTCACACGTCTTTGGGACTATAGGCTCAGCGCAGTGCAGTGTCATCTCACCGGTGATTACCATGGTAGTCATGAAAACCATGGCAACAAATGCTGCCTTTCAAGAAGGGGCATCTGCTTGATGTCTGTTACATGTGACGATTAGATATAGAAATGGCTACAGTATGTTTCGGTTATACTGCTAGCATTCTGGGCATCTCAGCGTCACTCCTTTACACATGGTTGGAAGACGTTGAATGAAGGGACTTATCTGGCATTATTATGTATAAATATGATTAAATATGATGGCTTGTGCTCTTTGTGGTACTGGAAATATCCTCTGTCATGGTGAACGTGCTCTCTTGTAGAAGATTCAGGAGATGCTTGCTGGGTGCAGATTATGGTGGTCCTAGGGGAGGGGCCGGCCGGGCAATTGCCTGGGGCAGCACCTGAATGGAAGCGGCACCATCACGAAACCTTGCCATTAATGTACCATGAAAATCATTTTCAAAAAATCATATTTTTAACATGTTATTTACGTGCTACGACAGCATTACAATTATAACATGGTGTTACCGTATAAGTATTTTTTTGCTGGTTTTGCCTTTTTTTTCGCCAGGGGGCGGGGGAGGAGAGGGCTGTCACCGGGGGGCGCTAGTCATTGTTGGATCACCATTACACTCGAGTATTGTTCATACGTCGGTAAGAGGCAAGTCTGTAGAGCCTACTGGGAATTTCAGCTGTAGGCACAAAAAATGGCCAAAACCCTCACGGCAGCATTTTTATGTTGCTGTGTTTGCAAGTTTTTCATGTTCCATCAAGTTTTGTTGCCTTGTTCGTGTCAGTACAGAGATATTTTTAATAATGAGAGGGGAGCAGCGGTGCAGTTGATGCTGTCACTACTTTACAGCTGCGCTGAGTGTGAAAGACGGGATAAATGACCCCTACAATTTTCTCTTTTGTGAAAAGCAATATAGATAATAGATTCTTTACATAGATTGCTGCTGAGTTTTAGTTTGTTTGGTTTGTAGTAGGCCCTTTGGTGTAGAAAAACTGAGTACTTGGATTTCAGTTCTCATCCTGTGCAGGATCTTCTGTCTCACAAGCAAACTTTTGGTAACACTACTTGACTCCGGCTCCATACATATGACATAACAGTGCCATAGTTTGTGAAATTTGTTTATGGTAAAGACAGCCCTAACAATGTCAACTCTGACCATAACATGTCTGGCATTATGTTTGACATTATGTTTATGTGTCATGACACTTTAAAAATATATATTTTTTGGGCTTTTGCCTTTACTGTATTTGTGACAGGACAGTTGAGAGACAGGGAGTGAGTGGGTAGAGAGACGGGGAAGGGTCGGCAAAGGTCCTAGGCTGGATTTGAACCCGGGTTGCCGGTGTAGTGGTGCAGTGCCCTACTGGTTGAGCCATGGCAGGGACAAGATGCTGTTATGCCATATGTATGATGTCGGCGTCTGGTCAAGTGTAACTGAACTTTTTGTTATTTATTTTATTTTGTTTCGTTATGAAAAAACAGCAAATATTTATGTTTAAGTAAAAAAGCAATTTTGAGTTGTTGCAGCGTAATAACGTGTGAAGCAATCTAAATAAAATGTGAAAAAAACTTAAAACATTGTCAGTTATTTTCTCTCAATGCGATATTCCACAGTGTTGCCCAATTGTCCATGGTTACACATCACAAATGGAGTTTGCCTTGGAATACATTGTCACTTAAGATGTGCACATGCAGGGGACATTGTGAATGTTTGTCATCAACGGAGATTCCTGTAGATGTTTCTCTGTGTGGTTATACAATTTGTGTGCCACAATCTGGCCAAGCTCATTTTGAATTTACAACAAAACAAATGAAATGGCATTAAAAAGACCCCTGCAGAACATTCCCTGCATCGCCTGAAAGATTGCAAGCGCTCTACATGGGCGTGTGGTCAGCAGTTTTTTGGGGTGATGGGGAAAAATCAAGGAGAAATAAGGTGACTTCTAAAAATAAAAAGTGAATTTTTACGACGTTTTCACATGACTGCTCTGAGCAGAGGCATCGCAGAGGAACATTGTGAATAAAAGTCATTTTTAGTGATGTTCATCCAGGTACTTCGCATCTGGGCAGGCATCATCTGATGAAGTGGCCAATACTTTTTATGTATACTTATGTGTGGTGACAATTTACTATCTTGCTATGCATTTTATTCATTATTTTGATGTAATTTTAGCATATTAATGTGCATAGTGACAGGAGTGGCAGAGTTGACTTGTGAGAGGAGATTTCCAAGATAATAGCCTACCTATCAATTTGTGCAGTATTCTTTACATTGCATGCTTTGTAAAGCAGTTAAAGTAAGGTTAGAAAACACTTGCAATAAGTACTTCACCTTGAAGATATATAACTTTTTTTGGTTTGCTTTTAATCTAAATGCTAATTTAGTGCTGACAAGTTAAGCCTGCAGGCACCAATTACAGTAGAGTTAGTGTCTGATCAGGTATTTACTCTTTCATGGCTTTTTAGACTTTACTCTGACAGGATAGTGAAGATTGAGTAAAGAAGCTATTGGAAGAGAGATTGGGAAGGATTGGGAAATGACCCAGGCCAGATTTGAACCTATGGTCGCTAAGGGAAATTTATATACCCCATACGATGGGGCGGCATGGCTATTGACAGTAGTAAATACTCGATTTTAGTTGACAAATCCTGCCAATTTCAACATGCAGTCGTATTGCTCACTTTACTCTTGACTTGTCAGTAACCAAAGATGCGTCATATTTTTTGTTCAGCCCTTTCTGGGATCCTGACCAGCTGATGAGGGCATAGCTTTGCTTACACTTTGTTTCAAATGTCTTGACATTCAAAATGCAACAATGTCTTAACATGCTTTAACCCATTGATGCCTAAGGCACCTGCAAGAAAGGGTGCTGAATGCCTGAGCCCTTTTAAAGAAAAGCTGCCCTCAGCCTATAAAAACCTAAATATCTCAGCCTCTGAAGCACATACAAACATGCAATAAGAAGGCATTTAAACGCTAAGACCCTCATCTTTCATTTCAACGTGATCATTCATCTCAAAGAAACAAAGATTTTTAATAAAGTTGTCTCAAATCTCATGAGCCTGAATGTTGCGTAATGACGCTCCAGGCGCCAGGGCCAATGTTGCGCAACGCAACATCAGGCATCAATGGGTTAAGTTCTGCAACATCACCAGACACCGAGATATATCCGAGAACTAAGTTTTGGGATGATATTGGAACCCCTTGTAGGATGTCAGGACAGCTCTGCAGGGCCATGTACATAATAATTGGAATAACAAAACAATTAGTCTTGATTTTCACAAAAAGTGGCGTTGCATTTTTTTACATACACAATCAGACACCTTTGCATTATGAATAGAAGTGATTAATGATGATCTTTTCACCTCTATGCGTGTACTTTCAGACAATGACCTGTAGAGGGAGCCATCTTCAACAATTCAAATCCACTGTTGCCTCTTTCCCTCATTTGCTGGAAAGACTACTGCTCTCACCACACTCTTTTCCCCCCACTGCCTCCTCCTCCTCCTCCTCCTCCTCCAGCTCCTCCTCCCTCTTCTCCTCCCACTCCCACTCTTCCTCCTGCTGCACCTCTCCCCTCCACTCTCACAGTGCATGCTAATGTTGAGAGAAGACCCACCTCCCTCCTTTCTGTGGGGTGGGAGGGAGAGGCGGTCTCAGTTCAGGATCCTCTCCTCGGCAGGCAGGGAGTGTGAGTGGCAGAGCAGGGTGTCTTTCAGAGAGAGAGAGAGGGAGAGAGTGAGTGAGTGAGTGAGAGAGAGCGAGAGCGCGCCGCACTGATGCTACCCGCCACTATGTTCAGCCCAGCTGTGGCATGTGAGATACCGTAGTTGATACAGGAGAGGTGGGCTTTTTTTGCACCTCCTCTTCCTTTTTTTTCTTTTTGTCCTCTCTTTTTTGCGCTTCTTTCCATTTGGATGGGAAGCCCTTTTTTGGCACAGCCAAGGCAGGAAGAAGACAGACAGAGTGGGGGAACTACTGGCCGACAGCGCAGCCGCTGCTGTTGCTGCCACCTGCACCCCCCAGCTCCGAGAGACCAGGAAAAACGGAGGCCGCTGGAGTATTCGTCTTTTTCTTTCGTTTTGTCTTCTTCTTCTTCCTCATCGTGGTCCTGGGAGGTGCTTTGTCTTTTCACTTGCTCGCTCTCTCCGTCCTCTGCCTCCTCATATACTTCACCATCTACCTCGTCTATAATTTCTTGTATTTATGAGCAACAGACAGCAGGGGGAAAAAGAGAGGGGGACTATTTCTTCTTCTGCGTTCTCCCCCCCTACCCCCCCACCCCACCCCCTTTTTATTTTCTTTCATCCATCCCTTCTTCTTCTTCTCTCTTTCTCTTCCTCCTCTGTCACCCATGTCCCTTCTGGTCTCCCCTCTCCACCCCACCCCCTTGTGCAACCCCTCTCTCTCTCCTCCATCAGCAGCTCTCCTTATACATCTGTCACTTCCTCCACCCACCAACTTTTACAGCTTTTAAAATCCACCACTAGGCTTAACGGTGTATACTGAATCCCTTTTCCCCCCTTTTCCTTATGAGCAACAGCAGAAAGCCGCCAACTCTAGGGATTGTTTTCTATTTTCTCACCGTTTTTTACCCTCTTCTTTTCCCCTTTTTTCTTCTTTTTTTCTCTCCTCTCATCTTTATGCATCTCTAATTTGGGGGACTCTTAATTGTATTCATAGGTAGGTTATTCAGTGTTCTGTGTCTGTCTGCCGGACTGTGTGTCTGCTTCTCTGTGTGTGTGTGTGTGTGTGTGTGTGTGTGTGTGTGTGTGTGTGTGTGTGTGTGTGTGTGTATTTACCTACATACGTGTTTATATACATGTGTGTGAGTGTTGTCTGCATATATGACACATGACCAGACATACTCTTAACTGCTGATGATAGAAAGGTGTAGATGCTGCTAGACTCTTGTCTGAAAGCTGCTCGTTTGATGGTTCTCTCATCTCATCTGCTCTCCGCCTGTTTTATATTCTGCTCATCCTCCAGCATCTATGTCTCTCCATTGAGTCTTCATTGTGGACTGCTCTTTTGCCTCTCTCACATCACCACAAACAGCCACAAACTGTGCTCTGCTCTCCCGGCACCTCTGTTCCATGTCAAAGAGGCTTTTGTATGAGTGACTCATATATTGCTGTCCCTCTCCTCTGTGGTTTTGTTGCATCCAAAGTTTAGCTTTGCCTCGTCTGTACTGTACGAGCTTGCCTATCATTGTATTTTTTTTTTAAAATCAAGCTTTAAAAGCTGTGATTCCCTTTGTGGGGGAAACAGGGGGGGAAATGAGACATTTTAATACATGAAGATGCGAAGGGATGAAAAACAATTGCAATCTGTGACACTGAGGGTGGAGGAAGCGGTGCTGTCTGGCGATGCCTGAGAAACATAGCCTATAGCACAGTTTTTGATGCTAATATCTGCCATATCCGTCCTCATCCCACTGGTGCATCACCTGTCTGTGCATACATTTCCAACCCTACTCTCCTCTCCTCTCTTTTCCCCTACCTCCACCCTTCCCTCCATCCCTGTATCCCCCATCCCCCACGCCTCCCATCTTTCTTTTACAATATTCTCACACACACACACACACACACACACACACACACACACACACACACACACACACACACACACACACACACACACACACACACACACACACACACACACACACACACACACACACACACGGACCCAAATAGGACAGATAAAAACCCACACGCCACAATTATTTCACCTATCCAGAGGGTGCTTTTTCTCCTCTTCCCCCTGTTTCCCTCTCTCTCTTTAAGCCCCTCTCATCTCCTGGCTTCCTGCTGGGTTAGCCCCCATCCTTCATATGTTTGACTCATACATTGATTTATTTCACTTTTCCACCCTCGCTTTCCATTGACCATTGAATAACTATAGATGTGTTTTTAAGCTCATTTCTCATCCTCTCAAACCTTGGGTCGTTTCACACGTTTAAATTGTTATGGTGAAATGACAGGGAGGAGCAGTTTTCTTCTGTGGCCCCTTGTGTGATTTGTGAGGTTGTGCAGATAAAGGA